>NC_137674.1:24340761-24445761 GCF_963989245.1 Nansenia antarctica | reverse complement strand
CACCCCCCCCTCAGCACTGTTTCTACTGACTGAACCCCGGGATCTAGAACTTCCATTAATTGCAATGTATAATGTCTGCTTGAGTGCATTATGACATCAAATGGAATATTTAGAATGTATGCAACATTCTTAGAACATGGAAGCAATTTACCATGAGAGGAAGGGGGTTGTGGACTCATTTACCACTGGTACAGGGTTGTGGCACGAGGCGAAGCCGAGTAGGAAAACCCTGTACAGTGGTAAATGAGTCCACAACCCCCTTCCTCTCATGGTGGGGGGTTGTGGACAGTGGGTTGTTGGGGGTATTTACCACTTTTGCTAGCCAATCAGAATCCAAATCCACTATCCAAACATGCTGTTGTAGAATCTGCTTTTTAACACTGTGATCATCAAGCTTAGATGAATTTCCTGGAATCACGCGATGGTCATGCGGAAAAAGAAAAAAAAAACTCTGTAGTACTAGCCTCACAATGAATCCCTCCTGTTCTCCTGTGGCAGTTTACCCAGAGTGCCTTGGACTGCATGGCGGTGGAGGTGGGGCGTCTGCGGGCGTTCCTCCACGCGGGGCAGGAGAAGGCGGACCTGGCTGTGCTGCTGGGGGACCTGGAGACGTCCTGCAGCGACATCAGACAGTTCTGTAAGAAGATCCGCCGGCGCATGCCTGGGACAGACGTACCGGGCATCCCTGCAGCTCTCACGTTTGGACAGCAGGTAACCACACCGACTGACGTTAGAATTATAAGGTTCTATCTCCATTTTTGGTCACAATTGAGTTTTGTACATAATCTGATCCATTAGGTGTTTATTAATGCCTGTGTGGTGTTATTTTTTAAATGTTGACATTTTTTAGTTGGTAATTCATAAAATACAAAGGTTCCATCTCACAAAACATAATGGAATGTAAAAACTTTGACGCTCAATATCTCTGAACGACCCTAAACGGAGATAGAATCTTATTCTAAGCTCACGACTGACCGACCCACGGGACTGTTTGGGTTGTAGCCGGGTCTTAAAAAGCCTTTAAAAAAGTCTCAAATCCAGCAATCCGATTTATAAGGCCTAAAAAGGTCTTACATTACATTACAGTTATTCGGTCTAAAAATTAGGTGCTAAAACGAGGTCTTTAAAACGAGATCCTGCAAGGAAATCAGCCCGACCACATCTATTTACGCGGAAATTAAAGTTAAGATTAAGTTGGAACCCAAAAAATGCAAATTCGCTTCCTTTTTTGTCTGTATGGCAGTGAAATCCCTAATTTCATCACCTCGAGGATGACAAAAAGCTATCACATGGTGTTGCGATCGCGATAGGTCTAAAATTCTATTCAAAGAGGCCTAAAAAAAGGTCTAAAAAGGTCTAAAAAGGTCTTAAATTGGACTTGTTGAAACGTGTAGGAACCCTGCTTTAGAAGGTGGCCTGTGGTTTGTCTCCTAGGTGGCAGACACGCTGCTGGACTGCAGGAAGCACCTGACCTGGGTGGTGGCCGTGCTGCAGGAGGTGGCTGCTGCAGGGGCTCAGATGATCGCCCCCCTCAGCGAACAGGAGGGGCTGGCCGCCCTCAAACTAGAGGACGTGGCCTTCAAGGCGGGGGAGCAGGTACGCAAACACACTTCTTACCTTTTCTTTTTTTCATCACTTGAGTTTTTATTGGGTTTCAGCAGAGACATGGACAGAACATCATATCTACATCTCAAATGGTAAAACAGGTAAAGAAACATAGCATAACCCCATAAACAGATGGGTAAAAAAAGTGAAAAGGAAAGGAAAAAAGGGAGAAAATAAGAAGAAATAAGAAGTTTGGAGGTGTTTCAATAAACGTGTTACTGGTAATATATTTTGAATGAGTATTAAATTAGACGGTGTCAAAATCAAATATATTGATTTTGAGTCTCAAACGTCTTACCTTTTCTACACAGTATGTGGATAGCATGACTTCAGTGTGACCTGATTGTGTTGTGTACTGTCCCTTCCATTTAAGATCTACGGAACCCAAGGC
The DNA here is from genome assembly GCF_963989245.1 of Nansenia antarctica. Classification (NCBI taxonomy): domain Eukaryota; kingdom Metazoa; phylum Chordata; class Actinopteri; order Argentiniformes; family Microstomatidae; genus Nansenia; species Nansenia antarctica. The sequence goes on along the minus strand of NC_137674.1, from coordinate 24,443,765 downwards.
GCTAACCCCTACGAATGCCTGCGCCAGTCTTGCAGCATCGTCATAGCCACCATGAACAAGATGGCCACTGCCATGCAGGAGGGAGAGTACGATGCAGAGAAACCCCAGTGCAGGGTAACTGGAAGCAGTTCAACTTAATCAAGCTGTATCAAGCATTCCCAAGTGCTATTGTTGAAGGCAACGTGTATCATGTGTCCAATTTGTTTGTTTCTCTGTCGGTCCACCCTCTCAGATCTCCCCACCGGTGGAACTGCGAGCGGCGGCCTTGCGTGCGGAGATCACAGACGCAGAAGGGCTGGGCCTGAAGATGGAGGACAGAGAGACGGTCATCAAGGAGCTGAAGAAGTCCCTCAAAATCAAGGTACGACAACAAACACACGTTTCAGGGAAAAAACAAACAGCAAAACTGAGGCAAACCAGAGATCTGAGGTGTTTTACCTTGATACAATTCGGTTGTGACGTCAAACGTGACGTTTAGCAATTTCCGGGTCCAAACCAGAAATTCCCCGCACCAGAGTACCAGTGTACTAAAGCACCAGAGTACCAGTGTACTAAAGCGGTAGAATGACAGTTCAATCGTTTTTTAGACTGGGATCTATTCATACAACAAGGGACGCAGCACTTTCCCGTTTTTCCCATATTGTCAGCGTCTTTGAGCCTCGGAAAAGCGCTATACAAATATAATTAATTATTATTATTACTGAGGCATTTCGAAGAGAGCGCCTCAGCCAACGTTGGACCCGGAAACACGTCACGACTTAACAACCGAATTCAACTTGTTTGTGTGTACTTGTTTGTGCTGTCAGGGGGAGGAGCTAAGCGAGGCGAGTGTGCGTCTCAGCCTGCTGGAGAAGAAGCTGGACAGCTCGTCTAAGGACGCAGACGAACGCGTGGAGAAGATCCAGACCCGGCTGGACGAGACCCAGACGTTGCTCAAGAAGAAAGAGAAGTAAGACCGTGTCCAGAATGCACACTTTTAAATATGGTGTATACAGGTTCCTACAAGTCAAATTTAAGATCTTTTTAGACCTTTTTTTAGACCTCTTTGAATAGAATTTTAGACTTGTTCGCGACACCGTATGATAGCTTTTTGTCATCCTCGAGGTGATGAAATTAGGGATTCGAAAAGGAAGCGAATTGGCATTTTTTGGGTTCCAGCTTGATTAATTTCCTCGTAAACAGATGTGGTCGGACTGATTTCCTTGCAGGATCTCATTTTTTAAAACCTAGCACCTAATTTTTAGACTGAATAACTGCAATTTGAGACCTTTTTAGGCCTTATAACTTAGATTGCTGGATTTTAGACTTTAAGGCTTTTTAAGACCAGCGCGGGAACCGTTATATAGAGAGAATATGTTACCTATGATATTATAGTTATCTTTAACAGTGAATTCATCGCATACTTGTTACTGGTATCAGTTATGTAGACACCATACTGACAGTGGTGGACTCAGGCTGTTTGAAGGGCAGGGGCGAAAAGAAAAAAAGGGCACCTACTGCACAACATGGGACTCCATCAGTGCACATGGTCAAGTTTAGACCATTGGAAGGGCAGCCAATAGGGCACATCCTCTCATTTTCGCCACTCAAAAGGGCATTTTTGCCACTCAAAAGGGCACTTAAGAGACGTTATTCAACCGTGGGGGCACCAGGAGGGGCGGTCGCCCACCCTGCCCCCCCCTGAGTCCGCAGGGTGCATACTGATATTCCCTCTTCTTTAGGGAGTTTGAGGAGACCATGGATGTAGACACCATATTGATATTCCCTCTCTCTTCTTCTCTAGGGAGTTTGAGGAGACCATGGACGCCCTGCAGGCCGACATCGACCAGCTGGAGTCAGAGAAGGCGGAGCTGAAGCAGCGCCTCAACAGCCAATCAAAGATGACCGTCGACGGGCTGAGAGGAGTGCCAGCGTCAGGCATCGCATCGATCGTCACAGGGGCGACTGGCGGTGAGTAGCAGGAACCCCCCCCCCTAGGGTCATAATAATAATAATAATAATAATAATAATAATAATAATAATAATAATAATAATAATAATAACAATAATAATAATAACAGTAATAATCATAATAATCATAATAGTAATACTACTACTAATAATAGTAATAATAATAGTAATAATAATCATTATCATAATAATAATAATAATAATAGTAATAATAACAATAATAATAATAGTAATCATAATAGTAATAATAGTAATAATAATAGTAATAATAATAGTAATAATAGTAATAATAATAACAATAATAATAATAATCATAATATTAATATTAATATTAATAATATTTATATTTATAATATGAATAATAATATTAATAATAACAATAACAATAATAACGATACTGATAATAATAATAATAATAATGATAATAATAATAATAATGCTAATAATAATAATAATACATTAGACTTATATAGCGCTTTTCTAGACACTCAAAGACACTTTACAAACTGAAAAGATTGAGTAGTAATAATAAAAAGACACAAAAAATAAATAAAAGAAAGTATAGTGACCTAATTAAGGTAGTGCTGGGGACACATGGGGAGGGGAGGGTTAACTGGTGATGGCAAGCTTGAAGAATTGAGGTTTTGAGGGCCTGTTTAAATGTTGGGAGGGTGTTGGCCTGTCTGATGTGGTTGGGGAGGGCGTTCCAGAGGGACGGGGCTGCGGCTGAAAAGGCCCCATCATGTCATGCACCCCCTAGGTCATACACCCATTTAACATGATTAACAATGATAGTAAATAGGACAACTGTGTATATTAGGGACATTTTTTAGGAAAGAAGAAACTCAATCCAGACATGTGATGTGCTTCTGACTGTTCAGTTAGGTTCACTTACACAACCTCATTTGCATGTGCTTAAAGAATCTCTGCCAGTGGCTGAACTGAATCTACCCTGATTATGTAATGGATGACTTGCTGTAATGTTTACACGCTGACGTGCTGTTACGGCACAATTAAACCAGATGAGCTTTAAGCAGAGACAGATTTCACATCGGTGCCAATCCCAGAAGCTCTGTTTAACCTCCTTTCTGGAACCTAACCGTCTGTCACTCACTCTCTCTCCCTCTTTCTCTCTCCTCTCTTTGTCCCTGCTTTTCATCTCCCTCTCCCTTTATCCCTCGAATTCACAGAAGAACAGAAAGGTAAAGCCTGAATTGGCCTATTCCCTTTGACCTTTGACCCTGCATGCTTGTTTGCTCTTTAGAGACGACTAACAGGCTGTTTCACCTGGTTGGTTTAGAGTGTGTGTCAGTAAACATTCACATCAACGTTAAAGATTGGCTTTTCAAATGCGGATATAAGACAGGGTTCCTACACGTCTCAACATGTCAAATTTAAGACCTTTTTTAGACTTTTTTTTTTTACCTCTTTTTTTATTATTTTTTATTTTAGACCTATCCACGACACCATATGATAGCTTTTTGTCATCCTCGAGGTGATGAAATTAGGGATTTCACTGCCATACAGACAAAAAAGGAAGCGAATTGGCTTTTTTTTTTTCAGCTTGATTAATTTCCACGTAAATAGATGTGGTCGGACTGATTTCCTTGCAGGATCACATTATTAAGACCTAGCACTTCATTTTTAGACCGAATAACTGAAATGTAAGACCTTTTTAGGCCTTGTGGGTCGGATTGCTGGATTTTAAGGCTTTTTAAGACCAGCGCGGGAACCCTGTAATAGCTATAGTGATTTTGAGTGTTGGAATCAAATCAGATGAAATGCATTTGGTCCACCGCCTAAACCAGCCTTGAAGGATATCTCTTTTCTTGTCTTTTCTTGTCATGTTTTGGCTTATAAATACTATAATTGAATGACCTAGAGGAAACATTTTAAACAAAAAGGTAGATTACGTAGATGACCTTGCATTACTGGTATATTTCTGTCTGTTTGTGTAAACACGTGTGTGTTGGTTTGGCTGTGTCTGTGTCGATAGCTTATCGTGAGCTTAGAATTATACGGTTCTATCTCCGTTTAGGGTAGTTCAGAGATATTGAGCGTGAACGTTTTTACATTTCATTACGTTTCGTGAGATGGAACCTTTGTATTTTATGAATTACTAACTCAAAAATGTCAAAATTTAAAAAAATAGAACCCCACAGGCATTAATAAACACCTAATGGATCAGATTATGTAAAAAACAAAATTTTGACAAAAATGGAGATAGAACCTTATAATTCTAACGTCACGTAATCTCTGTGTTGCTCCTGCAGCGAGTATGATGACCGGGGGTCTGGGGGCGGGGTCGGGGGTCCAGGTGGTCGACTCCCCACTGCTAACCCAGCAGATTGAGGCGCAGAGACTCAGCATCAAACACCTGAAGAACGAGAACAACAAGCTGAAGGTATGAAGCAGAGGCGTGGTTAGGATCCTGAAACATTGGGGGCTTACATTTACATTTTACATGTTTGGCATTTAGCAGACGCCTTATTCCAAAGCGACTTACAATCAATAGATTTGACTAAGCAAGTGAATCATCAATCCACCAGTCGTAGCAGGAAGAGTAATCCAGCTCAGGCCCGGGGCCATTGGCAGTCTCTGTGATAGAAGGAAAAATCTACTTCTATCACCATCTTCTAAACCTAGACTTTTTAATTTGTATTTTTATATAGACACTGGAGAAACAGAGACAGTACAAGGGGGGCAAATAGAAGTTTTTAGGGGACACAGTAGAAGGGAAAGCGGGTGTCTTCAGGAGACGCAGTGCTGGGGGGCAGTAGAAGTCTCAGGAGGAGCAGTTAAGGTGTAAACTGAACAGATTGAGGTCTTCAGTCTCCTACGGAAGATGGGTAGTGACTCTGCAGTTCTGACAGCCGTGGGAAGCTCATTCCACCAGCGGGGAGCCAGTGTCGTGAAGAGACGTGATCGGGCAGCGTGACTGCCGTGTTGGCGTAGAGGTGGTGGGGCCAGTCGGCCAGCAGAGGTGATGGTCAGATCACATGTAATGTGAATACAGAATATGCTCATAGTTGGACCCGTTCCTCCCTCTCCCCCAGGGTGAGAAGATGCGTGCTCAGCTGGCCTCTCTGCCGCCCCTCCACGTGGCCAAGCTGCCCTCCAGAGACGGGAATCGCCCCGAGGTGCTCTCCAGCGCCCTCTACCGCAAGACCGATCAGCTGCTGGAGACGCTGTTACAGATGAGTGCCAATGTCAAAGTGGTGGACATTACTGGCAAATCACCAGGTGGAGTACACACATATCCATAATCATAATACTGTAGCTTGTATTCTACTAGAACTAAGACAGGGTTCCCACGGGTCCTTGAAATCCTTGAAAGTTTGTGAATTTGAAGAAGAAAAAAAATCAAGGCCTTAAAAGTTTTTGAAAAAAGACATGGGTCATTGAAAGTGCTTGAATTTCCCTCTTTCTCCCCCTTCCCCCCCCCCCCCGCATATTTGTATTATTATTAATTAATATTTTTTTACGTCATTATAGTAGATTAGTCACATTGCTTAACTTTACACATATTTCACAATGTATTGTTTTGCTGTGCTGTGGTAGAGAAGGCAAGAGACCATCTAGTGTTCACACATTCAAGCCTCTCTTTTTAATTGTTGTCTGTGAGCGGAGAGTTCCTATTATATAAATTCTCATCTAGATCTGTCTCAAACTATGCCGTGTTGGGTCCTTGAATTTGAGGGAATTGAGTCTTGAAAGTCCTTGAAAGGTGCTTGAATGTGATGTTTCAGAAGGTGTGGGAACCCTGTAAGAGAAAAAATATTTTTGTTCATTTGTTTTTGCAGTGACGCCAAGTGCTCAGCTCTTGGAGCAGACAGCTAGACTACAGTCTCTCAGTGACACTCTGGAGAGACTGAAGGTAAACAAACTAACAAACACTAACACTGCTCCTAATGATAGTTATATTAGATGTTATAGTTTAGTTACTTAGATTAGATGAAACTTTATTGTCATTGCAGAGTACAAGTATTAGACAATGAAATGCAGTTCAGCATCTAACCAGAAGTGCAAATAATAGTGATATAAGAACGTGATATAAAAAACATGATAGTGATGGATACAGTAAAGGCATGTACGGCAGTTTAGAGGTATATACAGTTATGAGCTATGGTCAGGTAAGGTGAGCAAGACACTGAACCCCAAATTGCTCCCAGTGAGCGGGCCAGCGCCTTGCATGGCAGCTTGCCGCCATTGGTGTGTGAATGTGTGTGTGAATGGGTGAATGAGAGGCCGTTGTAAAGCGCTTTGGAGCAGCAATAAAAGGTGCAATAAGTGCAGTCCATTTACCATTTACCTCTCCTCTCTCAGGATGAGGTAGCAGAGCATGTAGTGACCCAGAGACCTGGAGCTCGCGTCTCCTCGGACTTTGCCACTTTCCCCTCAACCTCCTTCGTAAAGGTAGGAACAAATACACACACACCAAGTCAAAGGTAGGAACAAATACCACTCACCAGTACATAAGTTACTCTTTTCTATACTTTGTATCTAGTCCATAATCAGGTCTGAAGGAAGCAATTGACCATGAGAGGAAGGGGGTTGTGGACTCATTTACCACTGGTACAGGGTTGTGGCACGAAGCGAAGCGGAGTAGGAAAACCCTGTACAGTGGTAAATGAGTCCACAACCCCTGCCCTCGAATGGTCAATTCCTTTTCTACAACAGCCATCACATAATATAAAAAATAAATACACAGTTGTAACATTAAATTAATGTATTTACAATCATTAATCGTTTCAGAATACACAGAATATAGTCCCATAAACAAGATCAACCATTGCATTGGTCAGCACAGGTGTTCTTAATCAGATTGATTGGGAGGCGCATTGATACTGGAAATGCGGTCTGAACTGTGGGGGTATTGTTGGGGTATTTACCACTGTTGCTAGCCAATCAGAATCCAGTATCCAAACATGCTGTTGTAGAATCTGTGTTTTCCCCTGTCCCTCCCCAGGCGAAAGAGGAGAAGAAGGGAGACACTGTGCTGGTGGGCCGGGTCATGATGCCGTGCTCGCGTGGCCAGGAGCAGGTCCACCGCCTGGTCCTGTCACAGCCTCAGCTCCAGAGAGTGCACCGCCTTCTGCTGACTTAACCTCCGCCTGCAGCCTCTCCCCCCCCCCCCCCCCAGTCTGTCCCCCTCATCTGTGCATACGTGGTTTATAGGACAAAGCAGCTTAGGCCAAAACTTGTGTCCATGTGTTCATACTACGTACGTACTATACACTGCTGAAGTTGATGCCACAATGTTATTGATGATGATGATGACTTATGTCTTATGTGATCAGGTGTTGTAATTCCCTTTTTTATAACTTGACTACAGTGTCTGAAGGGAAAAGAGTCAAATTGCGTTGTATTTGTTGAAAATAGTAGGGCATTGACTACAGTATGATTACTATGCTGTATGAACAAAGTCTCTTAGAAGCTGCTTCGTCATAGGTATTGCTGAGAAGAAAACGTAAGGGATTTTATGAAAAATGTGTGAAATGTTTTGATTTTAAGATGTTAAGTTTACTTTTTAAAGACGGTTTTACGTTTAAATGTTTTTCTTATGGAGCATTGTATGGCTTAAGTTATTTAGTATTTATTGCAAATACAAATGCCAGTATGTTGTTACAGTCTTTTACATGACTTGGTCAATGGTCATATGTATGATTAATAACCATGTATGTGAGCAATGTAACCTAATTCGAAATTTCAGAGCTATCGACGTAGCGTATCGTATTATGTTTGTTTAGTGAGAGACTCTTTTGCTACTCTACACACACAAAAAAATAATTGCTGAGTAGAATGCAGGGGTGCAAACTGGTGATGGCCCAAAAAGGTGACATAATTGTTTTTGCCTGAAAACTAATGCGTGGCTAACCTTAGAGAACATTTTTCAGGGGGGGGATAGCGCTAGCACTAAAAGTGCTAAATGGATATCGCTAGCACTAACGGTGGTCTAACAATGATGCGTGTGTAAGTAGCGACAGCCCTGACCTTAACACCTGCAGAATTACTTCGAAAACAGTTTACTGTGACTGAGTTCTCCACGCTGTCTGGAATTGTACCTAGCTGCCTGAAGCTAAAAGTTATTTCAACAGCAGCGGAGTTTAGCAGACAGGGAGATTAGTTAGCTCGCGCATCATGTGACTTGGATGAGACTAGACCCCCCCCCCCCAGATCGACATGATTCACACGGATGAAAAAAGGTAAAAACGGCTAATTTAGCAGAAAGGTGACAAGTTTGCACCCCTTCATTCTGAATGAACCACGTCATACATAGCCTTAACTATAGAGAGAGCCTCGTGGTAACTGTTCTCATGCCTTATGTTTTTGTTTTTAGAAACCAAACCTCGTTCACAGGAAAACAACATCTTTGCCAAAGAAACTTTGCTTTTACTTCATCATTTGCTCGACATCTTTGGTTGAAAGAGGCTTTACATTACATTTTATTAACCCCAAGCGATACTATATGATATTCAAAAACATTGTTTAATATATTTTATCATGACATTTCAGAGATATATAGTAAGATTAATATGGTATTTATTTATTAATTTAGAGATGTCATAGAAGGCACAGTGCATCTATTAGGTTATCATCCTAGGACACAGAAGACATTTATCCTAAGGCGTGGATTCTGTCTGCTCCATCCTGCTATCTCTGTGCTCTCAACGCGCGACTGAGGGAACTCTGCATCATGTGACCTGTCCCAGTATTCTTACTGCTCGCACACCACTGTAACCACGGTAACAATAAACAGCCTGTGGAGGAAATGAACGCCCTTGTCTGTCCCTGTTAATTTAATTTAAATTTAATTTTGCCATTTAGCAGACGCTTTTATCCAAAGCGACTTACAATTAACCTCCTGAGTTTGATTCATGATGAATCTCATCGTGACGTTAGAATTATAAGGTTCAAAGGTTGGTCAAAATTTAGTTTTTTACATAATCTGATCCATTAGGTGTTTATTAATGCCTGTGTGGTGTTATTTTTTTAAATGTAGATTTTTTTTTGTTAGTAATTCATAAAATACAAAGGTTCCATCTCACAAAACATAATGGAATGTAAAAGGTTTGACGCTCCATATCTCTGAACTACCCTAAACGGAGATAGAACCGTATCATTCTAAGCTCACGAAGTTCTAAATCCCATGTGGGGGAGGACGTACTAACATACTAGTTCACATGTAGACGTGTTGTGCCAGAGACGATACACAATGTGCAGAAAGCAGGTCTATTTATTATTCTTCCATAAAAAACATTATTAAAACTATGAGATTAAAACATTATATGGGTCCATAGCCAGGACTAGAGAAGGCACATTCATATAGACATTCTCCAACTACATACAGGTAAAATAATCACATTTTCACATAATTTGTTCAAAAAACAAAGCTTGCTCAAAATAAATAAATTTAAAAAACAACTACCACACTTTTTTGGTAATTGATTCAGTTAGTTGGGATCAAAATACATATTCAGGATAAAAAATGATAAAAATTTTAAACATTCTTCACAGCACGCCAATTTAATAAAGTGTAAAAGGCCTCGTTGGTCTGTGTGACGATCTGTGAATCACTGCCACGGCGTCCGTCTACCCAGGATACGGTTGACGACTTTCTGCGAGAGAATCAAATCAAATCAAATCAATTCAAATTGTATTTGTATCGCGCATTTCTCACAAGATGCGACTCAATGCGCTTCACATACTGACAGAGCCGCCAGCAGGCAAAAGTAAAAACCTGTACACTGTGTAGCCAGGAAGATTCCCTTGCAGCCCTCTACTCATAGAGCGACTACTAACCAGTTTGCCTACCAGCACCCAGCGGTGGACCCCCACAACCCCCCCCCAGGGAGCCCCCGCCGCCCCAAACACCCAGCCAGCCCCACCACCAGCACACCCGGCCCAGCCAGGCAAGCACAGACCATAAAGGCCCCGCACAAGGACGGCCAAGCAGGTGCCCCATGAATAAATTACCAATGCTGTGTAACACTGATGACGCTCCTGTAATAATTAACAATACCAGTGCAAACACTGTAGCTACCTTTGTCATTATCTTGACAAAGATATCTATCTGTTACGGTACATGTGGGAAAACTAGGGTTATGGTTAGGTGCTACGTCGACTTGGTACATGCTGGCATGTCTAACCCTAACCCTAATCCTAGCACCCTAGCACCTAACCCTAGTTTTCCCACATGTACCCTATTCCCACATGTACCGTAACATGTCTATCACTATCACAGGGTATATACAGGAATCTTGAGGTTAATTTCAATACCTTTCTAAGACTTTTTAAAGACCGTGTCAATATTTTTCCAGACCTCACCGCCACTTCGAGCTGTAACCGTTTACATCAGTGACACCTTTAACTTAACAGTTTTAGTTTGCAATAGACTAGACCACTATCATACAACAGAATTTCCGGTTCATCTTTGTTTTTTTAATAAAACTTTCATTATTTTTACTAAAAACTTTTACTAAACGTTTTTAGGACTCAAACTCTTTGGACAGAGTCTAATTCAGAAAAAAAATACCTACAAAATTCAAGACCTCATATAATTGTGATAAGACTTTTTAATACTTTTCAAGACACCGCGGATACCCAGTATCAATATCAGGTATACCTTGTTGAAGTGCTGGGCGTTGAGTCTGTAGGAGCCGTACTCTGCCTTCCTCCTCTCCTCCTCCCTCCTCTTCTGGACCTCGGGCAGCTGGTCATAAATACTGAGAGAGGGAGCACAGGGACCAGTTAGGATTCATGAGAGTTAATATCCTTATATTGAGTTATCCTTCTAGCTGTGTCTATAGGCTACTGTAGCCTAACAAACCCATGAATATAGATGACTGTACCCTTCCACAGTTCTCCAGTTGGTGTGAAAATGTCATTTCTGCCCTTATTCATACTGATTATATGTAGTATATTACATTAACCCCCATACCCAGGCTAGAAGAAGTAAAAACAAGATTAATATTACATGGCCCTGTCCCCCGACACTACCAATCAAAATGCTTCGCTGAGTTCAGCCCATCAAATCAAATCAAATCAAATCAAATCAAATCAAATCCAGTTTTATTTGTATAGCGCATTTCTCACAAGATGGGATCGAATCAGCCCTTAATCTGTCAAGCACTCCTTATCTACAGAGACCTACCTCCTGAGCCTGGACTTCCTGTCTACCCTCTCAGAGACGCAGTCTGACCTCTGACCTGACCATCTGAGGGATGCACAGAGGACAAGAGAGGAACGGACACAGAATTATGCTTACTCCAAAACAACCTGTTGTTCTCTTCCTTATTAATTTATCTCTGCTATGATATCCTCATTGCAAATTGTTTCCTTTCTGAAAAACAGGTTTCATTAGGTAAAGAGGCATAAGCAGTCATTATGATTTAGACGTGAGACAACTCTAGACTTACTGTTTGGACCTCTGGACCATCTCCTTCTTTGGGACGGCTCTTTTGAACGGTGCTGTACATTGGGAGAGAGGAGGACAAACCAGCCCTGTTTTCATGTTTTACAGAGATAAAGTTGCTTCAAACATTCATTTTTCATCACTCAAAATAAGCACTCTGTGTATGTGTGTGCATGTGTGTGTGCATGTGTGTGTGTGCGTGTGTGTGTGCGTGTGCGTGTGTGTGTGTGCGCCCATGCATGCATGCGTGCGATGATGCTGGCTGTAATGGTAAATGGACTGCACTTATAGTATAGCGCCTTTATCCAAAGCGCTTTACAACGGCCTCTCATTCACCCATTCACACACACATTCAAACACCAATGGCGGCAAGCTGCCATGCAAGGCGCCGACCGGCCCGCTCACTGGGAGCAATTTGGGGTTCAGTGTCTTGCCCAAGGACACTTCGACAATGTGGCCAGCCGGGGCTCGAACCGCCGATCTGCCGACCGTGCGATCATTCCATTAGGTTGTGTACCTGCAGGTCTGGACAGCCTCCCTGGGCCCCCTGGCCTGTTGAAGAGGTCGTCCCTCTCTCTGCTGAAGATCGCCTGCAACCTCCTCTCCTCTACCTGCAGGGCCATGCGCTTCATCCTCTCCCGGGACTGAGAGACAAAGTCTGGACGACGCAGCTCCAGAGCTTCCTGAGGATTGATGGGGGAGGAATGGAATTATTTGACAGGAGGTCTAAAATATGGTTTGCAATACTTATAATACAGTTGTTTATTTCTCCATCAGATTCCTCCCATGTGTACCTGAAACCGAGCTTTAATAATACATGCAATGTAGCGCACACGCGTACATGTACATGTATGTACACACGCACACGTTGTAGACTGAAGACCTCCATCTCTTCAGGTTACACCTTAACTGCTCCTCCTGAGACATCTACTGCCCCCCAGCACTGTGTCTCCTGAAGACACCCGCTTTTCCCCTCTACTGTGTCCCCTAAAACGTCTATTGCCCCCTTGTACTGTTTCTCTGTTTCTCCAGTGTCTATATATAAAAAATAAAAACACACACACACACACACACACACACACACCCACACACCTGCAGAGTCATCCGGACCAGTGCAGCAGGGACTTTGACACTGGGCTCTGGCTCAGGTTCAGTGATGACATCATTGGTGTTGGTCTGCAGCCTCTCCTCCTGGACCTGGACGTGGCACTGTCTGAAGGGTTCCCTCCAGCGCCGGCGTCCGCAGTAGGCCTCAAACCAGGCCTGGCTGGGCTTAGGCTGTAACACCGCCTCTGGCTGGTTCTCTTTCTTGGCCAGAGCTCTCAGGTCATCAGCAGGAACATACCAGGTAACACCTGATGAGGAACAGTCATCAACAGAGTCATTATCAGAGCTTCACACTATAATTTTTTTTATGGTTAATATTTTTATTGAGTTTCACAGAGACATGTACACAACAGGACATCACAACAACAACTAGTATCCGTGGGGGAGGTTGTTGTCCCATGTAATAGTAGAAAACTAGTTTTGCACTTTGTTATGCAGTACATTGTCCATAAACAATAACAGAGAATGTTCTTTCTCTTTTTTTTAAACAAACTAACAAACAAAAAAACAAAAACACAAACAAAACAAAAGAAAAACAAAAGAAAAAAACAGGGGGGGGGGGGGAGGCCATGTCACATATCAGAAATAAACAGAAAAGAAAATGACACAACAAATGCCATAATATATGGGGGGATCACCCCCATCGGAGACAACATCCAAGTCCAAGTCTTACATATTGTATTGTTTTGAGAGATCGTGGTAATAAGGTTTCTAGTTGGTCATTCTCTACGTACCTTGAGGGTAGTGCTTCTTCGGTGCGCTCCTCTTGCTCTTCCTCTCCCTCAGGAAACCTTGGGGGGCTTTGGGGGGGCTCCTCCCCCCCGAGGAGGAGGAGGAGGCGCAGAGCGGCCTGGAGCCCCGGGCCGAGCCGGGGGAGGGGAAGGTGGTGCCCACGTCCCGGGTGTGGCGCCGGGTCCCGTTACGAACAATCTCTAAGTCCCCTGAGAGAGAGAGAGAGAGAGGGGGGGGGGTGGGAGGAGAGAGGGAAAGAGAACATGTACAAAAGAGGATGATAAGTTGATGCTGTGACTGTAAGTGGAGGAGGTGTGGAGATGTACGTATGTTTTTACTCTTTTAACTGTGCTGGAATTTTGGATGTGTGCCGCTGTCTGTCGTGTGTTCTTTGTTTTTAACATGTAACCTGATTTCTTTTCAGCCCCTCCCCCCCCCCACCCCCCAAGAGGCTTTTGTCTTTTGCCAGGCCGCCAATGTAAATAAGAATTAGTTCTTATTGGCCCTGCCTGGTTAAATAAAGGTTAAATAAAAAATGTAATTAAAAAGAAGTGTATGAGAGGTAGAGACGGAGAAAGGAGCAGGAAAGAGAAGGAGGTGGGCAGTAGGAGAGGTAGAGACGGAGAAAGGAGCAGGAAAGAGAAGGAGGTGGGCAGTATGAGAGGTAGAGACGGAGAAAGGAGCAGGAAAGAGAAGGAGGTGGGCAGTAGGAGAGGCGGGGCTTAAGGATAGTGGCCCGCGGCAGGCGGAGATAAGCGTGTTGTTGAAGTTCTGCACTGTTGTTCACTGTGCCCAGACGTGCAAATCGCTATCAGCCACGGTCATATTCCACATTATACAACAGTTAGTTCCGACCAAGTAATTTGATTTGAAGAGGCATTCCATGAGTGCTGATATACAGTATAACAGCACTGGGACTTTTAACTATACAGGTGCAAATCAAAAAAATTGAATATCGTGCAAAAGTTCATTTATTTCAGTAATTCAACTTAAATGATTAAACTTAGATATTACCGTATTGACCCGAATATAAGATTTTTTTAAGGTTTTTTCCCCGGAAAAAAGTCAGAAAAAGTTGCATCGTCTTATATTCGCACCCTAGACTTTTACACATCAATATTAATTCACAACAACGTATGGCGCCAAAAGACTGTTCCCCACGCGAGCCACCGTGTTTCTCCCTCTCACACACACCCCAGTGACGGGTGCCTGGAGAGATGGAGACACACTCACACACACACCCGCGGAGAGACACCGCAGAGACACACTCGGACCAGCTCGGAAAAAGTGGCTCAAGTGGTTGGTCAAACAACAGAGGAGGAGTTACGATGTCAATTTTAAGACCATGGTGGTCAATGAAGCAGAGGCATCAAACAACTGTTGAGCAGCCAAGAAATATGATATTACAGAGTGTAATGTTAGAAGTTGACGAGCCCAAAAAGATCGGCTTAAGAATGGTAACAGTCAGAGAAAAGCGTATCGCCGTCCGCAAAGCGGCCTCTTCCAGGTGATTGACAGGAGGGTGTGTGAATACGTGACTGAAAAACCTAACGATTGTATGCCCATACCCCAAGATGATAAAAAAATAACCTACATTGTTTCATTCAATGTGAATACAAATCAAATTATTTTCTTTATTTGGTCTTCTTGATTTGGTCTTCAAAAAAAGTATTTTTACCAAAAATAATTATTGAAAAAGTATTATATTCGGGTCAATACGGTATATAGACTCATTACATGCAAAGCGAGATATTTAAAGCCTTTATTTGTTATAAATTTGATGATTATGGCTTACAGCTTATGAAAACCCCAAATTAAATATCTCAGAAAATTAGAATATTACATGAAATCAATAAGAAAAGGATTTTAAATACAGAAATGTCAGCCCTCTGAAAAGTATAATCATGCATATGTACTTAGTACTTGGTTTGGGCCCCTTTTGCATGAATTACTGCCTCAATGCGGCGTGGCATGGATGCTATCAGCCTGTGGCACTGCTGAGGTGTTATGGAAGACCAGGATGCTTCAATAGCGGCCTTCAGCTCTTCTGCATTGTTCGGCCTGTCTCTCATCTTTCTCTTGGCAATGCCCCAAAGGTTCTCTATGGGGTTCAGGTCAGGCGAGTTTGCTGGCCAATCAAGCACAGGAATCCCATGGTCATTTAACCAGGTTTTGGTACTTTTGGCAGTGTGGGCAGGTGCCAAGTCCTGCTGGAAAATGAAGTCAGCATCTCCATAAAGCTTGTCAGCAGACAAGCATGAAGTGCTCTAAAATCTCCTGGTAGATGGCTGCGTTGACTGTGGACTTAATAAAGCACAGTGGACCAACACCAGCAGATGACATGGCTCCCCAAATCAACACAGACTGTGGAAACTTCACACTGGACTTCAAGTGTCTTGGGTTGTGTGCCTCTCCATTCTTCCTCCAGACTCTGGGACCTTGGTTTCCAAATGAGAGGCAAAATTTGCTCTCATCAGAGAAGAGAACTTTGGACCACTGAGCAACAGACCAGTTCTTTTTTTCTTTAGCCCAGGTCAGACGCTTCTGACGTTGTTTGTTGTTGAGGAGCGGCTTTACAAGAGGAATGCTACATTTGAAGCCCATGTCCAGGATCCGTCTGTGTGTGGTGGCTCTTGATGCACTAACTCCAGCCTCAGTCCACTCCTTGTGAAGCTCCCCCACACATTTGAATGGCCTTTTCCTGACAATCCTCTCCAGGCTGCGGTCATCCCTGTTGTTTGTGCACCTTTTTCTTCCCCACTTTTTCCTTCCACTTAACTTTCTATTAATGTGCTTTGATGCAGCACTTTGCGAACATCCAACTTCTTTCGCAATTACCTTTTGAGGCTTTCCCTCCTTGTGGAGGGTGTCTGATGGTTTTCTGCACAACTGTCAGGTCAGCAGCCTTCCCCATGATTGTGGTTCTACTGAACCAGACTGAGAGACCATTTAAAGGCTCAGGAACCCTTCGCAGGTGTTTTGGATTAATTGGCTAATTAGAGTGTGGCCCTTGAGCCTAAAATATTGAACCTTTTCACAATATTCTAATTTTCTGAGATATTTAATTTGGGGTTTTCATAAGCTGTAAGCCATAATCATCCAAATTATAACAAATAAAGGCTTGAAATATCTCACTTTGCATGTAATGAGTCTAGTATATAATATTTAAGTTTAACCCTTTAAGTTGAATTACTGAAATAAATGAACTTTTGCACAATATTCTATTTTTTTTAGTTGTACCTGTATGCATAACTCCGAAATGACCGTTAATACAAAGTAGCTAGCCTGCAGATGTTTGTGTTCAGGTTACTAGGCAACAGTCCAGTTGCGGAACAATTTTTTCTTGACGGAGCCAAAATAAATGATTAAATAAACAAACAAATCATAATCTGTTGTCACTTAATAAATTGCGCTGTAGAACTGTTGTATAAAAGCAATATCACACTCGAGGTTGTGCTGTTATACTGAATATCAGCACGGCTGTGATTGTCGTGCTGATATTCAGTATAACACACTCCCTCTCGTGTGATATTGCTTGATTCTCAGTCAAGTCAAAACCGTCTGTGCAGTGCTGCGTGACTGAGTGGTTGGTTACTGACCTGCCTGGATGCCTTTGCTGACCAGTTTGACCGCCTTCTTCCCTGTGAAGGCCTGGGAGGGGCCTCGGTGGGGGGGGAGGGTGTAGGTGCTGGACACCGAATCAGCGGTAACCTGAGGAGACGCAACAGAGGCACCGATGACCGTGATCAGTATGCACGCAACCGAGTGGAAGTGTGAAGAGAGGTTCTGGTAATTCTATCTACAGGGTTCCCACACCTTCTGAAACATCACATTCAAGCACCTTTCAAGGACTTGCAAGACTCAATTCCCTCAAATTCAAGGACCCAACACGGCATAGTTTGAGACAGAACTAGATGAGAATTTATATAATAGGAACTATCCGCTCACAGACAACAATTAAAAAGAGAGGCTTGAATGTGTGAACACTAGATGGTCTCTTGCCTTCTCTACCACAGCACAGCAAAACAAGATATTGTGAAATATGTGTAAAGTTAAGCAATACAGGGACTTATTTACTAGTTGACGAGCTAAGTAAAACATTTTTGAATATTTTGTTTTCTTTTTTGAGAGAGAGAGAGAGAGAGAGAGAGAGAGAGAGAGAGAGAGAGAGAGAGAGAGAGAGAGAGAGAGAGAGAGAGAGAGAGGGGAATTCAAGCACTTTCAATGACCCATGTCTATTTTCAAAAACTTTTAAGGCCTTGATTTTTTTTCTTCTCAAATTCACAAACTTTCAAGGATTTCAAGGACCCGTGGTGGGAGCCCTGTATCTATTACAGGACAAGTGGAGTGGAGAGAAAGAAAGAAACCTGAATCAACAGAGACACAGTAGACAGACTCACAGTGGAGTCGTCTGTGCCGGTGGTGTCAGCAGCAGGGACACTATGAGGCGGCTCTTTGGCCTTTCCCTTCCCTCTCCTGTGCTCCTTCTCCTCCCTCTGCTTGTCGATGGCGCTGTAGAGCTTTTTGAGGCCGGTGCCCGTCGTGAGACTTCGGACTCTGTGGGCCCCGAAGGCCCGGATCAGACGTGCCGTGTCCACGGTGGACATGGAGGACATGCTCGTCCCTCCGGAGCCGCTCCCAGACTCGTCCTCTCTCTCTGCAGGACAGAGGTGCTGGCTGGTGCTGGAGCTCAGGGAGACAGGAGAGTCCTCTTCGACAGTCAGGGGCTCCCTCCCCTGGCTCCCCTCTGCCTGCGTCTGGGCTTCTGTCGTCCACGCCTGGCGAGGAGCGCCGGCCTTCGCCCCGCCTCTCCTACCGCCCGCCTCCTTCTCTTTCCTGCTCCTTTCTCCTCCGACTTCACCTCTCCTACGCCTCTCGTCCTCTTTCGTACTCTTTCTCTTTCCCGCCCCTCTCCTCCCTCTAGACTCTTGTTCTGTGGCTTGCGGAGGGTGTTGTTGTTCTGCGATGTTGTTCTCTGGTTCAGACGGGGTCGACCTCCCCGTGCCGTGGATGAGACGAGACAGACGCTCCAGCCGGTCCAACAGCGACGCCTCCCTCTCGCTGGTGGGCCGGCCGGCGTTCTCTAGGCTCCACCTCTCGCTGAACCTGCGCCACAGTTGGTCGAGGCTGCTGTCGCTCGGCTGTGAGGCGGACGCGGGGAGACCCGGACCCTGCCTCTCCTGCTCTCGCTCCACACCTGCGCGTGGGACTGAGCTGTGGA
This sequence comes from Nansenia antarctica, assembly GCF_963989245.1. NCBI lineage: Eukaryota > Metazoa > Chordata > Actinopteri > Argentiniformes > Microstomatidae > Nansenia > Nansenia antarctica. Next base: position 24,425,340 of record NC_137674.1, on the reverse strand, counting down.
CGGGAGGGCGGCTGCTGGGGCGTTGGTGGTTAACCATGCTGTAGTCTACCTCGACACGCAGCGGCTGGAACTCCTCCTGCTCCTCTCCCAGGCTGCTGCTGAAGGAGGGCTGGACCGGGCTGTCTGGAAGCTCCTGTGTGCTGGTCCCCTGGTCTCTCACGGGGACGGCAGGCTCTCTGTGGTTTGGTAAAGGCGCCCTGGTCAGGCTAGCTCTGCCTTGAGAGTAGGGGTGTGGAGGAGGACGCCTGTCGCTGACTTGGGAGCTGGCATCCGCTGACACGTAGGTACCTAGGAAGAAGGGGACATAATGAACCATTTAGCAGACCGCTTTTAATCCAAAACGATTGACCAATTAGAGGTTACTGGAGGGCTTATGTGCCTTGCTCAAGGGCACACTTGTGGTGGTGTTCCAGGGGGGGATTTCAACTCATGACCTTCCAAATCACCAGTCCAACTCACTAACCGCAGGGTTCCTACAAGTTTCAACAAGTCTAATTAAAGACCTTTTTTAAAATCTCTTTGCAGTGTTTCCTCTACATGCATTTCATCGTGGCGGGCCGCCACGATGGAATTTCCTCCGCCACCATTCAGATTTCTCCCAAAAAAAAAAAAAAAAATCTCCAAAAAAAAACAAAAAAAAAAAAAACATTTTAGCTGATTAAAATATATCTGATCCTAGATCAGCGCTATAATGGATGTTGACTAAAAGTGCACCTAAATCCACGCCCATCTCTCTCTAACCGCTGATCCAAAATCAGATTAATGACATTCAGTTGACGACGTGACACAAGGGCTCCTGATTGGTCTAAATGTGAACTGCGGTATTATTGTTATTGTGTACAGGCCACCGTAGTGACATCCGGGGGGTATTCCATCAACATCGCTAAAGGGAAAATCCAGGTTTAGTCGGATAAATCTCGCGAGAGTTCTTACAAATATCCAGGCATGCTTGAGTGTGTTGTTGACAATCGTTCATGTCCTTCATTAAACGTTTAGCTTTGTCATTTGATACGCCGCCTACGACTACCATCTCTCTGCACTACAGTAAACAGTTAATCAGTAACGTTAGCCGCTTTTGTGCTCATGTAGGCCTACTTCGTATTATATTATAGCTGATGATCTTTGTGTGTGTATGTGACTGTCAGTCACAAGTTTATATTCTGTATATTCATTATTTATTTTTTTTGGCCATCCTCTAGTTGTGGCTGTGATAAAAAAAAAAAAAAAAAAAAAAAAAAACGCTGTTTTGAACGCGCGTGCGCGTTTCATGCGCGTGCACGCGAAAAAATCGCGCGCGCTACGCGCGCGGTCACGGCCACCCGCCACCATTGTAAAAATTCCTGGAGGAAACACTGCTTTGGATATAATTTTAGACCTATTCTAGGGCTGCAACTAACGATTATTTTGGTAGTCGACTAATCTGTCGGTTATTTTTTCGTTTAGTCGCGATTAGTCGTGTGGCTTTTCGCTGCGCGTAAATGGCGACGCAGAAGCATAAATCCGGCTTAACTAGCTATCTAACCTAACGTTACGCCAAGCTACAGCTGCTCACAGAGCTAGTTGACTGGCTAGCTAGCATTGCTGGCTAGACTACAGACAGCTCACGTTAGTAGGCTACGCTTGGCGCTGTTTATCTTACAGACAGCTCGCTGGTGGACTCAACATAATTGAAATAGCATTCACTTATCAAGCATCATTCATGATCATCCACCATGACTACCTGGTATTTTAATAGCGACCACCCCTCACTTCATTTCATCTCGCGTTCTCCTGGCTTCAACATGGAAAACCCCTGCTACGTAACGTTACATACAAGCGCCTCTGTCTGTCACATGCGTGCCACAGGGCAAATAAATTAATAGCACAAACGCTCATAGCATGTACAGCCCTGTCCATGAGACGTTGTTTTCCAACATGTAACAGTAAAGCTAACATAAACATTACGACGCTAACAATATAACGTTAGCCAGTTGGCTAACAACGTTAGCTAAAACTTACCCAGCTGATTCTTGCATGGCTCCCGTAAAAAAAAAAAAAAAAAAAAACGTTTTTTTTAATATATATTTTTTATGCGATTAGTCGACAACAACATTTCACGTCGACGAATTTTCGTAGTCGATTAGTCGTGACTAGTCGACTAATCGTTGCAGCCCTAACCTATTCGCAACACCATATGATAGATATTTGTCATCCTCGAGATGATGAAATTAGGGATTTCACTGCCATACAGACAAAAAAGGAAGCGATTTGGCATTTTTTGAGTTCCAGCTTGATTCATTTCCGCGAAAATAGATGTGGTCGGACTGATTTCCTTGCACCTCATTTTTAGACCGAATAACTGAAATGTAAGACCTTTTTAGGCCTTATAAATCAGATTACTAGATTTTAGACTTTACAGATTTTTTAGACCAGCGCGGAACCCTGTAACCACTAGACCACCACTACCCCATACATACTATACACTAGACCACCACTACCCAATACATACTATACAGGATGTCACCATGTGAGCCAGTGACCCTGGCGGCCATGTGGTACAAATGTACAAAATAAAAACAACAACAAAGTAACAACAAAATGGCTTCCCTTAGCTATGGCTCAACATAGTCTTACCTCCAGATTCCTACAGTGTTAAATGTCCCCCCCCCCCTGTGCAGGGTTAGCCCACCTCTCTGTTCTGTCTGCATGCTGAAGCTGTGTGTCACCCTCTTGCTGTAGATCCCCTCAGTGTGTTTGATGGTGACCCCGCGGCCCACCTCCCGGTCCCTGGACCCTAGGACCTCAGTGTTGAAGCGTGGAGGCACGGCGTCGTCTGAGCCTAGGGAGAGAGAGACAGGAGCGCTGTGAGAGGCTGAGGAGAGAGAGACAGGAGCGCTGTGAGAGGCTGAGGAGAGAGAGACAGGAGCGCTGTGAGAGGCTGAGGAGAAGGTCTCTCTCTCTCTCTAAGGGGACCGCTGCAGTCTCTGTGTCTGGGCCTCAACCCTGCCTTTGTCTCTCACGCACCCCTGCGCACACTCACGCGCACGTGTACACACACACACACACACACACACACACATATATATGAATTATTCATACGTGACATGGTGCACATTACAAAGGACCAGCTGCTACCCGCATGCATGAGGAGGGGAGGGGAGGGGGCTGAGGAGGGGAGGGGGGGGGGCCTGAGGAGGGGAGGGGGGGGGCCTGAGGAGGGGAGGGGGGCATGCATTCTTTATGTTTTCAGTTAGCAGATGAGTTCTCCAGACAATGTCATTAGAATATGCTAATAGGACAATTCTTTGGAATTCCTTTACATAATATGAATTATTATACAACAGTTAGTTACGACCAAGTAATTTGATTGGACAAGAGGCATTCCATGAGTGCCGATATACAGTATAACAGCACTGGGACTTTTAAGTATATGCATCACTCCGAAATGACCGTTAATACAAAGTAGCTAGCCTGCAGATGTTTGTGTTCAGGTTACTAGGCAACAGTCCAGTTGCGGAACTATTTTTTGTTGACGGAGCCAAAATAAATGATTAAATAAACAAACAAATCATAATCTGTTGTCACTTATTACTGTTAACTAATAAATTGTGCTGTAGAACTGTTGTATAAAAGCCTGCTGCCTCGTACCTACGACCCAATCACAGCCGTGCTGATATTCAGTATAACAGCACTCCCCCTCGTGTGATATTGCTTAATTATGATATTGTTATTATTATTATTATGCTGGTAAAGTGATGCATCATAATGAAAGAATACCATGACAACGAACATATCAACAAGCTTGTCTGAGACAGTACAAGTTGGTATTGGAAGCCCCATAGGTCTAGGATATATAGAGCTATTTAAGATTGTTGAGTGTGATAAATTATTTTTATTTGATATTTCAGATGTGGCTAGCTAGATAGATGAAAAACAATAATAAAATAAACAAATCTTCTAACCTGCGCAATGTTTTACACTGTCTCCGTTACTGGGACAATGGGGAAAGCAAAATGACATAACAAATCAACTTTATTACGGTGAGTTTGGCAGCCAACTATGCATGTCTGTGTTAGCGCGCTGCACGATTGTTTGTGTGTCTCCAGTGACTTCAGTCATACCGGTGTTTCATCTTTTCAGTGTCGATATAGATTTAAAATGATAGCCTTCAAAAACGGCTACGACAAATTTATGTATTCTAAATAGTTGCATAATGAATAATGGTCTCGTAATAATAATAATAATAATAATAATAATAATAATAACAACATTTATTTGTATAGCACTTTTCCTGCTCCAATCATTATATAATCATAATTTTAAGATTTAGTCATTTAAAGGCAATATTAAAGGTGGGTCTTTAGTCTTGACTTGAACATATTTGCTGAGGTTGCATCCCTAATGTAAACTGGCAGTGCATTCCACAATCTGGGTGCATAAAATGAGAATGCAGCCTCACCAAATCTCTTCTTTTGTACATGTGGTACACAGAGAAAGCCAGCGTCAGAAGACCTGAGAGTTCTATTCGGTTGTTAAGTCTGACATCAAACGTGACGTTTAGCAATTTCCGGGTCTAAACCAGAAATTCCCTGCACCAGAGTACCAGTGTACTACAGCGTAGAATGACAGTTCAATCGTTTTTTAGACTCGGATCTATTCATACAACAAGGGACACAGCACTTTCCCGTTTTCCCCATATTGTCAGCGTCTTTGAGCCTCGGAAAAGCGCTATATAAATATAATTTATTATTATTATTACTGAGGCATTTCGAAGACAGCGCCTCAGCCAACGTTGGACCCGGAAACACGTCACGACTTAACAACCGAATTGGCCTGATACCCTACGACTGCGTGTCTACACAAACACACATGTTGTATATGGTATACATAGTTTATTTGAGTTGTTTCAGTGGCAGCAGTACCTGGGTGGGAGCTCTCCATGGTGGTGTCAGAGCGGATGGGGGAGAGCTGGGCCTCGACCTGGGGGACGTAGAACAGCTCCTCACTCCCATGGGGTTTATATGGTAACAGGACAGGCAACGCTATGGGGCGCAGAAAACATAATAATAATAATAATAATAATAATAATAAGAATAAGAATAATAAGAATAAGAATAAGAATAATAAGAATAAGAATAATTAGACTTTTCTAGACACTCAAAGACGCTTTACAAACTGACAAGATTGAGTAGTAATAATAAAAAGACACAAAAAATAAAAGAAAGTATAGGGGCCTAATTAAGGTAGTGCTGGGGACACATGGGAAGGGGAGGGGGAGAGGGTTAACTGCTGAAGGGTTTTGAGGGCCTGTTTAAATGTTGGAAAACATGGAATGTCCAATACTAAATGGATTTATTACTGAAGTAGACTTAACTCAATAACTGAGCTCTCTCATGTATGTACACCGCAAGAGCATTTTACAGCCTAACATGTATGATGTAACGCAACCTACCTGGGGTACGAACAGCCAATGGTCTGGAGGGGGCGTTGAGACTCTGGGGCGGTGTGAAGGATTGTGGGAATTTCCAGGTCGTCTTTCCTCCCTCAGGCACTCTGGTGGTGCTGAACTGGACTGAGGCATCGGCTGTCCCGGGACACTGTCTCCTGTCCCTGATAGGCTCTTGGGTGTCATGTGACCTGGCCTGATAGGCTCTGGCAGGCTCCGGGGCGTAACCGAGGCTCTCCTCTACGCTGCTGGTGACAGAGGAGTGTCTGAGAGGGGCGAACTCTCTAGCCTGCAGCCCTCTACCAGCCACGGCATGTCTGGAGGAAGAGGGAGCGTCCGAGGCTTGGCCAGCGGCTCTCTCAGCTCGGTCCTGAGGCCCTTTCGGGGAGAGGGTCAGGTGGAGGTGGGCAATGTGACCTGTCTTGGTCGAGGGACTCAAAGTAGAGGAGTCCGAAAAAGAAACAGGGTCTGCTGCACCCTGGCCCACACTGGACCTGGGTGGTCTCCCTGTGTCTGGGTTAGAGCCGGAGATCTGCTGCCTGTATCTGCTGGACGTTAGTGGGAGAGAAGCACCACCAGGGTTCAGGAGGTTAGCAGTGAAACGGTCACTCTCTCTCTGGAGGTCTGTGTTCACATCCGGCTGACTTCTCCACTGGGCCTGCTGCATGTTTCTCACGTCCTCTCCTCTCTCTATGCTCTCTAAGGACCCGTGACGAGGCAGGAGGTCATAGGGGGGGGTCCCTGGCCCCTCTTGTCTTGGCTGGACCCCTAGTTCTAGTTCTGACTGGGAATCCGCCGTGTCTTGGTTCAGGTCCCCCCTGGCATCGGAGAGGCTACTGTTGGGTTCGGATTCAGACACGACGGACGCCGGACCTCGAGAGAACGTTGTTCTCTGTGTTGAGACGGGGCCGCCGTCCCTCTCCTGGGTGGTTTGAGGGAGCTGCCCCTGCACTGTGGGGTGTGTGACCCCGTCTGTGGGGAGCCGGGGTGCCACCTGCGGAGGAGGCTCGGGGGGGGTCGGGCTGCTGCTGAGGAGGGGGGGGGGCACGGGGGTGGGTGAGCGGCGGCAGGTGGTGATGGTGATGGAGGTGAGGGGTGGGGGGGGGTGGGCCGCAGGGAGGGCTAACCCCTCCCTGAGGGCGATCTCTCTGACCTGAGCCTCCAGGTCGAGGTGAAGGGGGGGCTGGAGCTGCACGTTGGGGTCAAAGGGGTTTCTGCTCAGCTGCTGTGACCGGTGGGACACTGACAGGCGGTCCTCTGCTGCTCTGAGGGCTCTGAACTGCTGCTGGACAGGCTGGGAGGCAGGCTGGTCTCCGGGGTAACCCAGGCTGGACACGGCACTGCTCTCTGTGTCAGTGCTGCCTTGACTCTGGATGGAGGAGGAGGAGGAAGTTTCATTCAAACAGACCATACAGTCATGCATCAGAACTCCATCTCATCACAACAAACTCCATGCTAGAATACTGGAGGAAAGCTCGCAAAATTGCTTTAATACTAAAGGCCTTGTCCACACCAATACGTTTTTTTTTATCAACATTTTCGTATCAAAAAATATTACCGCCCACACAAGCATGTTTATAAAAATATCTGTATCCACATGCATACGCATGAACGCAATATAAACGCTGTCATTGAGCATTCCACACCAGTAGTCGGCGATATAATTTTAACCCCCATAGCCCCGCTGGCCAATCAGACGCCAGGAAAACAAAGCTACTACCGGTTCTTCCGCGTTACGGCGAAATACAACATTTTAAATATGACATTTCTCCCTCGTAAGCAACATGCCGCTTCGGGGAAAGGAGTGGTTTGTTTGGACAGACATTAGACAGACACAGACAGGCTAATTGTGTAGCCTCGACCACCGTTGCCTGTTGTAAACAAAGTAGTTACTGGTGCCAGGACATTGAAGGGAACAGCAAATAGCTGCAGTGCGCATGATCATAGAAATCTACGCGCATGATGACGTGACGAATACAAAAAACTCTGTCTATCTTGTCCACATGTCAAAAATATACGGCGAATAATATACAGCGTTTTTTTAAATCTTCACTGTGACCCGGAGTTTTTCAAAATGTTCGTTTTCAGGGGGCAAAAATGCGTTTGCGTGTGGACGAACCCCCCAAACCGAATATAAAAATATATATTTATTCGTTTTTTATTAAAATATTTGATTAATTTATCAAAAAAACATATAGGTGTGGACAGGGCCTAAGATAATGGGGGGAAAAAACTGGCTCCCGGGCCACAACCTTGGCACACCATGCCAGGAACACTTCACTGTTACCTGAAGCACCAGACCAGTTCAGTCCAGAGAGGCTAACATCAAAATGAGACATTGAAAAATGATATTATTTGAAAGGTCATTTCACTGTGTTGTGCATCACCTGTGTGTTTAATGTCAAGGAGCAGGTGAGTTTACAGTACCTTGACTGGGTGTTTGGTGTGGAGTAGGTGAGTGTATGGTACCTGTACTGGGTGTTTGGTGTGGAGTAGGTGAGTTTACGGTACATGTACTGGGTGTTTGGTGTGGAGTAGGTGAGTGTATGGTACCTGTACTGGGTGTTTGGTGTGGAGTAGGTGAGTTTAGGGTACCTGTACTGGGTGTTTGGTGTGGAGTAGGTGAGTTTACGGTACCTTTACTCTGTGTTTGGTGTGGAGTAGGTGAGTGTATGGTACCTGTACTGGGTGTTTGGTGTGGAGTAGGTGAGTTTATGGTACCTGTACTGGGTGTTTGGTGTGGAGTAGGTGAGTTTATGGTACCTGTACTGGGTGTTTGGTGTGGAGTAGGTGAGTTTAGGGTACCTGTACTGGGTGTTTGGTGTGGAGTAGGTGAGTTTAGGGTACCTGTACTGGGTGTTTGGTGTGGAGTAGGTGAGTTTATGGTACCTGTACTGGGTGTTTGGTGTGGAGTAGGTGAGTGTATGGTACCTGTACTGGGTGTTTGGTGTGGAGTAGGTGAGTTTAGGGTACCTGTACTGGGTGTCTGGTGTGGAGTAGGAGCTCTCTCTTAATGGCTTCGATCCGCCGCCTGTCTTCTACGTTCAGCTCCAGAGGTTCACACTGCTGCCCAGACACCTCCAGCTTGATCCACTCTGACGGTGTCAAAACAACAACTCAAGTTTTAAACAGTTTGACAGTTTGTCAGTTAACAGTTTGACAGTTTGTCAGTTAACAGTTTGACAAGTTTGTTTAAAATCTGTAATCGATTGTCAATACACTGCCAACACGGCCATAATGCCCCCAACAGGGTTCCCACACCTTCTGAAACATCAAATTCAAGGACCCAACACGGCATAGTTTGAGACAGATCTAGATGAGAATTTATATAATACATTTTTTAAAGGCCTTGTTTTTTTTCTCTCAAATTCACTAACTTTCAAGGATTTCAAGGACCCGTGGGAACCCTGCCCTGATGATAAAACTGACAATAAGTCACTTATATTTTGTTGTACCTCTGGCCCTGCTCTCCTGTAGGTCGGCCGTGCTCGCTCTACTGGACACCACCGTCACCGGGGACTCGTTCTGCAGCAGCTGGGCCACCCTGGCAGCCAGGGAACTCTCGCTGCTGCCCACGTCACTCACAGCACCCTGCTCCGAGTCCGTGGGGGTGCAGGAGGAGGAGGATCTACTCTCTGCTGGGTCGCCCCCTGTGTTCCCTGCAGCCTCTGCTGACGCCTGCTGATTCTGAAGCACGCCACCAACGCCAGCCGTTGCGTCCGAGGGAACGGCGCTGCAGCCCTCAGGCTCCGCCCTCCGCACTGACTTAGCGAGGAGTCCTGACCCTGCCGACCTGCCCGCCGTGCCGCCCAGTGGCCTCGTATAAAACTCTTTGGTGTGTGGTGCGACACTCAGGGCTTGCGCAGACTGGTGACCCGGTTCCCTAGACAACCGGACAGCGGAGCTCTCCCACAGCCGGTCTGACGTCAGCAGGGAGTCTGAGGAGGACCTGGCCCACAGCAGGGAGGAGTGGGAGTGGGACCTGGGGTCGGCGGCGGCGGCGGAGGAGGAGGAGGTGAAAGACGAGTCTTGGAATCCCTCCTCCATCCTTCTTCTTCTTCTCAGAGAGAAGAGGACGCCGTCGTCATCTGAGTGCAGCTGGGACCCCCCCCGCGAGGAGGAGGAGGAGGCGGAGGAGGAGGCCAGGGACGATCCACCCGAGACGATGTTCTCCGCCCGGCCCAGAAGCCTCCGGATGTCCTGCAGAGTCTTGGAGCCCACGAACGAGTCGTCTTCGTTACTCTGCACAGAACAGGGCGGCTCCGGGGCTCGGTCTCTCTCCCCCAGCGCCCCGGTGGAACGCAGCAAGCTGTCAGCGCTGGAAGCGAACCGCTCCACCAGCTCCATGGCCTCCTGGGTGGAGACGCCGCTGCTGTCCTCCTGCTGGTGCTCAGCGGCATCGGGGGCCGCGGGGGGCGGGTGGGGGTCCTGGGGCTCAGGCCTGTCCACAGAGGTGTTGAGGGGGCCGGCGGATATTCTAGGAGGTCTGTCTGGGGAGGGAGAGGCCTTGGTCCCGCGGTCTGGGAAGGGCATGATGGGGTGGAGGCTGTCCACACTCAGAGGTATGGACATGCTGGAGCCCACAGAGAGAAGACTGGACCTGGAGAACTCCCCTTTGGGAGGGCTGTCACCTGTTGGTCACAAGAGGGAAGACCGTTAGGGACAACATTAAAACTATTATGAAGTGGAATACTAAATCATTTCGATATATATATATATATATATATATATATATATATATATACAGGGTTCCTACAAGTTTCAACAAGTCAAATTTAAGACCTTTTACGACCTTTACGAGAATACGAGAATTTTAGACCTATTCGCGACACCATATGATAGCTATTTGTCATCCTCAAGGTGATGAAATTAGGGATTTCACTGCCATACAGACAAAAAAGTCTGAAGGATAATTAATATAAAATAAATATTGGTTCCAGCTTGATTAATTTCCGCGTAAATAGATGTGGTCGGACTGATTTCCTTGCAGGGTAAGATAATCTCGTTTTTAAGACCTAGCACCTAATTTTTTTAGGCCTAATAGCTGACATGTGCTGCCTTTTTAGGCCTTGTGAATCGGACTGCTGGATTTTAGACTTTAAGGCTTTTTAAGACCAGCGCGGGAACCCTGTATATCCAGGGTATATACTGTATATATGTTACGGTACATGTGGGAATACGGTACATGTAGGAAAACTAGAGTTAGGGTTAGGTGCTAGGGTGACTTGGTACATGCTGGCATGTCTAACCCTAACCCTAACCTTAACCCTAACCCTAACCCTACCCCTAACCCTAGCACCCTAGCACCTAACCCTAGTTTTCCCACATGTACCGTATTCCCACATGTACCGTAACATATATATCAATATGTATATATTACATATATACAGTATATATATATATAAAAAATATATATTTCACTTTAACTACCTTCTGATGGCGGAGTGCTCTTGGTCGGGGTACCAGTAGTGATTGTACAGAGATCAGTGGGAGAAAACTCAGGTTCTCTGATAGGCCCTCTTGGTGCAAACGGAGTGAGGATCGTCGAGGGAGACTGATCGATCCCAAGGTTATGGAGGTACATCTGCAGATCACAATCACAAACAACACGGGAGTATCAGTCACAGTCATAGAGCAGTTCCTAATGTTTTGTTTGATTTCTTTTTGTTCTATTCTATAAATATTGATGTTATGTAAGCAAATAAATATAGAGAACAAGAAGAAGAAATACCGGAATTCGATCCTCAATGTTCAGCTCCCTCCCCTTGGGCGGTGAGAAGGGTTTGGCGTTCCAATACGGGGCGTAGTTATCGACCTCTAAACTGACCACGGAGGAGGCTCCCACGGACGCCCCGAAATTCTGTCCGATATGGTCGCTGTCTTGTGAGAGGATGCCGCTTGTATCTTGAGTTGACGACACGTCGCTAAACCTGCCCAGGCTCATAAGGGCTGAGGGCAGGACTGTGGCACTCTGCTGTTTATGTGAAGGCCTGTTCCCTGCCTCCGCTCCATCCGCACCTTTCTCTGTCTCCAAAGAAAAATGACCTGGGGCTGACCGTTCTTCCTGTGTCTGGCTGCTGCTCTCTTGTTCAAAATGTTTCCTGTGTGCCTGTTGGACTGGCTGGATCGACGTCACCACTGTGTTTAGAGAGGAGTAGGACTGAGACCTTCCCAGGGGGGATGGTAGGGGTCCTCCGCCACCAGCCCCTGCGTCGTCCTTCTCGTGGGGAGCGCCACCGCCCACGGCGTCTCCTCTCGTAGGCGAGGAAGATCCAGAGGATCCAGGGATCCTGAGGTTCTGTTGAGGGATCTGATTGGTTTCGCCGGGGACGCCGGGCGTCTGCAGCTGGAGGTTGTCACTTCCCTGTGGAGTCAGCATGCGATTCAGGGAGTCAGAGACGGCATCAACGGCTTTCTGTTTAGGGGAGACCCCCCCAGAAAACCCTTGCAGAGCCAGGTTATCGAATAAAGAGGTCTTACTCGAACTCGAACTCTGATTCGCCCTCCAAGCATCGACTTTCTGTAGATAATTTAGACTGGGAAGTGATCGGACCTTTCCAGACGACTCGTGTAACGTCTCTATGACAGGCTGCGGGGAATCCGGATGATCAGTGGCAAAGTCAATATTAGGCATAGTGAACACGGCTGGCTGGGAAGAGTTTCTCGAGCTCGACCGCCGCGAGGCCTCCAGGTTAGACTCCACGGCAGAGAGGCGACTGAGTGTGGGCTTGGCACTGGATTTGACCGGAGCGCGGATAACACCAGGGGTGGACTGGGATACAGGTTGGGAGAGAAGACCCAAGAAAGACCCGTCGATGCCTGTCAGATTCCCTGAGGACCACAGGTCCCTCTCCCTGTGCCCTCGCTCGACACCAGCTGAGAACCACGGCCCTGTCCCGCACACGCCTCTGGAGCTCACCTTCCCTTTGGATGTAAGGAATATGTCCGGTGTTGCCGTTTGGCTGTCTGGTATTATAGGCCTTGTTGTTGCCTCTCTTTGGGGTTCAGCAGGTCCAGGTTCAGAGTGGCGGCTGCTCTCTATCTCAGCACACAGCTGCCTGTAAAGTGTCTCTGTGGTATCGTCTGGTTGAGTGCTATGGGAACGAACGGTGATGTTTGAAATCTCATCAAATGACGTCTGTGAAGATTGTTTCCGTTTGAGGTTCTCTGTCTTCTTTTGGGCTGGTACCGAGGCTCCTCCTTGAGGACATTCTCTTCTCCCTGTCACTTGACCCGTCGCTGGTTTGGAAACATTGCCACTTTTGGACTCTCGAAAAGACGAGGCGCTGTTAAGAGAGGTGTCTGAGGCGGAGGAGACCGCGCTACTGCTGCCGCTTGGCATGCCCACGTCTTTCTGAAGTAGCTCCAGCAGCTTGTGAGCAGGAATACCCCCACTTAGAAATGATGTGTCATCTGCAGGGAGGACACCCGGAGACTTGACAGGAAGATAGGTAGGTGTTTGTAGGTGATCATCCTTCTCCCTGCTCCCCATCCCCACCCCCGAATGAGAAGTCTTGTTTCTGTTGTTTGCCTTCTCCTCCTCTGCTCTACCGACCCCGTCCCCTGGTGACATGCTGTGCTGGGAGAGGGAGCAGCAGCTGCTTGCCCCTTCATCTGACAGGATGGTTGTGTGGGCCAAAGGGTGCTGCGATAATGAGGCATAGTCAGAGGGCTGGACAGCACTTCTACCCTGGGGTGGTATGAGGAATCTCTCGGATGCAACAGAGATGTCTGGAGATCCCCTACAAAACAAACAACAAGAGAAGTTACTGTTAACGACAATATAGTATTTTTCGTTTTATTCCAGATAGAATCTTTTTCCTAGTAGCACAATATTTGCGTTTCGTGAGCTTAGAATGATAAGGTTCTATCTCCGTTTAGGGTAGTTCAGAGATATTGAGCGTCAAAGTTTTTACATTCCATTATGTTTTGTTAGATGGAACCTTTGTATTTTATTAATTACTAACTTAAAAATGTCAACATTTTTAAAATAACACCACACAGGTATTAATAAACACCTAATGGATCAGATTATGTAAAAAAAACTAAATATTGACCAAAAATTGAGATAGAACCTTATAATTCTAACGTCACGGTTTGACAAAGAAAAGGTTGATACCTACCGTAAAGGGGCAAATTCTAAATCGGTTTGTTGAAAGAGGGAGTACTCTGAGAAGTTGTGGGGTTTTCCTGAGTGTGATGGTAACAGAGAAAGGGCAGGTGAGAGACGACTGTCCTGAAAATCTGAGAACAAATTCAAAACAAATTCAACAGAAGTTAAAACACATTTTCTATGACAAATGTAAACAGGGTTTCTACACCTTCTGAAACAGCACATTCAAGCACGTAACCTACCTCTCTCTCTCTCTCTCCCTCTCTCTCTCTCCCTCTGTCTCTCTCTCTCCCTCTCTCTCTCTTTTACAGGGTTCCCACACCTTCTGAAACATCACATTCAAGCACCTTTCAAAGACTTGCAAGACTCAATTCCCTCAAATTCAAGGACCCAACACGGCATAGTTTGAGATAGAACTAGATGAGAATTAATATAATAGGAACTATCCGCTCACAGACAACAATTAAAAAGAGAGGTTTGAATGTGTGAACACTAGATGGTCTCTTGCCTTCTCTACCACAGCACAGCAAAACAATATATTGTGAAATATGTGTAAAGTTACTGTGTTAAGTTAAGCAATGTGACTTATCTACTATATATACATAAAACATTTTTTGAGAGAGAGAGAGAGAGAGAGAGAGAGAGAGAGAGAGAGAGAGAGAGAGAGAGAGAGAGAGAGGGGGGGGGGGGGGGGGGGGGGGAGGAATTCAAGCACTTTCAATGACCCATGTCTATTGTCAAAAACGTTTAAGGCCTTGACTTTTTTTCCCCACAAATTCACAAACTTTCAAGGATTTCAAGGACCCGTGGGAACCCTGTGTAAAAATAATAATAATAATAATCAAATAGACATTTTAAATAGCAATGGTTTATTGAACAATACCTAGCTGCAAAGAACAAGTTCCTTCTCCAAGTTGTTCCCAATCCGTTGTCATTGTAACTGATTGTGGTGGCTGACCTTCCAGAGGGTTCACTGACATCTGCTCTGTGAACTGACTCCTGTCATTCTCTGCTGGTAGCTGGACCCATGACTCGGTACTCTGTCACACCACAGAACATCATTTACAACAAGAAACATAGTTCCAGACCGGGTTCTATTCATAATTCATCCATAGACAATTGCACTGCCTGCATAACAGGCATTACATAGCCTATATTCTGTCTGATTTGGTTTGCTGAGGTGCAACCATACTAATACAACAAATATACAAATCCGATCTAAGTTATCTAGTATCAGGCAAAAACGAGGGAGCTCGGCTATTTAGTTAGTAAACATACAAAAGTGTGTATCGGGACAAAATAAGGGCAAGATCAGGCGATCTTGAGTGTCTTGCAAGAGATTTCAGTTATCTAGCTAGTTCGCTAACGTTAAGCTAGCTAGTTGGCTAACGTCTGCTTAGCGATATCATGTCTCTTCTGAGAAGTTCACAAACTCTTGACGTCTAGCGTTATTTGCTTGTATATAAGTAGTGTGTCCGATAGCTAGATACATCAAGTCCTTACTCTGTTGATGTCTGCCTCTCCCGGAGCAGTAGATGTTAGCTTGTGGGACTCCATCATGTTGTTATTGTTCCTTCAGCTGGCCACGTCAGGCGCGCTTCCTTCACGGTTGGTATCCATGGCAGCGTTGCTAGGATGTCTGGCCAGCCCGGACACTTGCGCGGGTGATTCAAAAAAGTATGCCAAAAAAACTCCTGCTGTGGCACAGCGACACCTACTGTGTTGGAAGAGCAACTACAACGCGTGTATTTTTTGTATACCATTATATTTGTATGACATCAACATATATTTAACTCATCCTTTTAAATCACTGGTCTGACCTAACATGTATTTCTGATGTGTGTTATTTTGTTGTTGTGTAATTGTATTGTGTTTGTGGTATATTTTGATATACACACACACACACACACACACACACACATATGAACTGTATATAATATAGTATATATAGTATAGTATATGAATGAATGAATGAATGGTCTTTATTGTCATTGATATAGTACAGGTACCATACAACGACATTTGGGAGGGGGGGCTCCCCTGGTGCTAGGAAAAAAATACTAAAAACAAGAAGGGAAAAGAGCTGGTTTACATAAATAAAGGCTATGTACACTATCCACTATACTATACTATACAAATAAAACACTGTGCTGTACTCTATGCTATGCTATAAATATCCTAACATTTCCTATCTCTGAACCTTATGTACCCGAGGGTTGTCATATTGCACATAGTGTTATTGCACATTCATTTAAAGTGTCGCAGTTTGCAGGTTTGAAATGTTCACAGTTGTGTTTCAGTATTGCACTTGATTACAATCTAGTAGCTGCCATCACATTTTCTAGATTGTCCAGGGCCTATGAACCTAGGTCTTTGCTGTGTTCAGGGCCTGAATGGCCCTGGGGTAGAAGCTGAGCTTCAGTCTATTTGTCCTTGCGGACATGTATAGACCTGTAGAAGTTGTCTTTTGCACACACTTTCATGCCTGTGGGGGTTACACCTTGTCACATTCCTAAAGGGGGGTTTTATGATCCCTTTGTCTTAAAGCCACGTTGTCCTTACATGGTCATCTCAGGATGGCTTCCTGTGTGATCTGTGACCTGCCCCCTAACCCTTGACTTGAATGACATCATATGTGGGTCTGACCTTTTTCACACCTTGAAGTGATGTGATAGGACCATTATTTGAAACTGTATTTGCATGCATATAATAATAATAACAATAATAATAATAATAATAATAACTATTATTTGTATAGCACTTTTCCTGCAAACGTTGCAGCACAAAGTGCTTTAATCATTTAATTATTTAGTCATTTAAAGGCAATATTTGCTGAGGTTGCATCCCTAATGTAAACTGGCAGTGCAATCCACAATCTGGGTGCATAAAATGAGAATGCAGGCTCACCAAATCTCTTCTTTTGTACATGTGGTAGAGAAAGCCATTATAGAACATTTAAAATATATATATATATATATATATATATTACTAGTAACATTTTGGGAAGATCGTGATGTTGTAGTATAGTGAGGTGTTGTACATTTTGGAAGCAAGCAAATAGGCCTATATATATCCTTATTTACCGAGCCCTTCAAAAACCTGTCAAACTAGATGGATATGTTTAGTTGTGCTGTTACCAGAGTCCAGTATTGTGTCACAAGATCAAGCCACTGCGCATGCGTAAAGGCGTCTTGTGTTTCGAGAAAGTCAGTCGAAACCAGGAAGGGAAGTCGCCTGGCTTTACAAAGTTGCTCCTTCCTATAGTATCAACTATCAAACAATACTATAACAGTGCTAGAACTAAGACAAAACACCTCCACAGATTAGAAATGGCTGAAAAGATTGAATGGGATTCAGCAGGTAAGAATGTAATTCGATAGAAGATCTTAGTCGGCGTGTTGCTAACTAGAGTAACTATCTGATAGTTACTCTAGTTAGCAACACGCCGACTAAGTTCGGCGGCTCGCTGGGTTGTAAAACAGCAGCTAGCCAAAAGCAGCTAGCCGCCGCTACGGTGTGTGTGGATGTCGTGGAAAAGCATAATAAATAATATTTAATAATAAAAGCATAATAAATAGCGTCAGTGTCACTGTCCGTTTGCCCCAATGACCTGTACACCATGCTGTTAGACCGCTGGCTTGTCTTAAGGTTAGCTGGCAATTTCTAGGCAATAAGGAAACAAGGAAATACAAAAACAACTGAATTAAATTGTTCTCCATTTTCCCCAGGGATCCCCCGTTTCCCTGAGAACTCTCGGGTTATGCAGGTTCACGTGAGTATTGTAGTTGTATATATATATATATATATATATATATATATATAATATATATATAGCTTACATTGTGATCACTCTCTACACTACTGGTGTTTACAATCCTGCCGTTGCATATACTGTATCACGTGTCACATTCCTCATATAGCCTCTTTTATACATACTCTACTGTACATAAGCTACCTTAACTGTATATACCTCTAAACTACCGTACATCATATGCCATTATTATACCGTACATTATATCACTATTTGTTTTCACTTCTGGTTAGATGCTGAACTGCATTTTGTTGGTCTAGTAGGCTACTTGCACTCTTCAATGACAGTAACATTGAATCTAATCTAATCTAATATGTGACATTGTGTCAGATTCTGGGTATGGCGATACTCAACATGATTGCCCACTTTACTGGCCACTGTGCTGCTGTCATGATGAATTCAATAGTTAGATAACATGCTGCTTGATAAGGTGGAGGAATATCGCATGCAATGGGGGCAGTATCACTCATATATTGAGAAATAATGGCAATTCCAGCTCATGTAAATAGCAATATTCCAATATGTATGTGGAAAGAAAAAAGTAAACTGCTATAAGTATGACTGTTAGACAATGCTGTAGTTTTACATTTCTGTACATCACCATTATGTTTTGTTGTGTCTATTTGCTGTCTTTTTAATTTATTGTCCAATGTCAACTGTTACTTGTGATGTATGTCTGTTCATTGTTTGTTTATTAAAAATAATAAAAACTATTAATATATTACATTTTTTAATTAGTAAGATAATATAAGAACTATATATTTTATCTAGGTATCTTGCTTGTTGATAGCTTGAAAAGTTCTAAATGATGATCATGTGATCAAACCACACACCTTTGCCCTGTACCCAGGAAGCTATGGTCGATCTGATAAGCGGACGCACCACCAGTCTCACCTTTCTTGACGGCTTAAATGGTAAGCAGTTTAATTGGTATGCTGGGGGGGGGGGGGGGGGAAGTTTTATAAGAGCCCAAAATGTTCTTTGAAAATGTATGATTTCGTGACGTTAGAATTCTAAGGTTCTATCTATCTTTGTAAAAATTGAGTTTTTTTTACATAATCTGATCCATTAGGTGTTTATTAATGCCTGTGTGGTGTTATTTTTAAAATGTTGAAATTTTTTAGTTAGTAATTAATAAAATACAAAGGTTCCATCTCACAAAATATAATGGAATGTAAAAACTTTTGACGCTCAATATCTCTGCCTATATAACTACCCTAAACGGAGATAGAACCTTATCATTCTAAGCTCACGATTTGTAGATGTGTAGCTGACTGTACATCATCAGTTTAAGTTAAGTACAGTTTTTTTTTCTGATTACCATTGAATTGTTAGTGAGCTTATCATGTCCAGTGTGGGATTGTTGTTGCCTGTTTATTAGTCACTGCAGCCTGTTTCATCCACTATATTGGCATTTCATTACAGGTCTAAAGTCTAATTTTGAGTTGGACGATGATGAGTTTGTTAATAACTCTGACTATGAAGAGGAAAAAAAAGAGTATTGTGGGTTCTCTAAGAACTTTCTAGACCGTAGTGCTTCAAAGCCGATAGCCCCCCATCCACAAATAAAACAGCTCACTTCTGAGGTAAGCCCTATTTCAATCTAAATCTTTTTTTTGCATTATGTACAGCATGGTCATCCCTTGGATTACTGTTATTACTCCAACAATGAATAAACTCAATCAATCAATCACTCTTCAGGATGGGGAGCCAGGGGAGTCCACATCCTCAGATGTGAATGTTAACATTCAGAGTGAGGGAGACATTACTGAGGCCCTAGTTCCCCAAACTGGTACAACGGAAAACAAGGCAGAAGTAGATGCTGCACCTGAGGAGAGGAGTGGTTTAAAAAAAGATGATCAGGAGGAGGAGGAAGAGCGATTAGCCAGCCGTCCAGAGGAACCTGACAAGAAACCAGAGGTTAGTGTTCCGTTGGACTGCTTTTTGTGAGCTATTCGGTTAAGTCTGACGTCAAACGTGACTTTTAGCAATTTCCGGGTCCAAACCAGAAATTCCCCGCACCAGAGTACCAGTGTACTACAGCGGTAGAATGACAGTTCAATCGTTTTTTTAGACTCAGATATATTCACACTTCAAGGGACGCAGCACTTTCCCGTTTTCCCCATATTGTCAGGGTCTTTGAGCCTCGGAAAAGCGGTATATAAATATAATGAATTATTATTATTACTGAGGCATTCCGAAGAGAGCGCCTCAGCCAACTTTGGACCCGGAAACACGTCACGACTTAACAACCTGAATTACAGTATTTCCAGATTCAAATGAATTGCCCTTTTTCTGAATTTCTGCTTTGTTTGTGCGAAATGCATACATTTTTACTTTTATACGATTGTTGTTGGGATGCGATTGTAAGTCTAAGTACCATCACATTTGGTTGAACAGTTGTCGGTTGTCTCTAGTCAGAGAATCTCACCAGAGTATCGACATGCATTAGAGTCTTATTAGGATACTTGTTTTTGGTTTGCCTCATATAGTTGGATATGAGTACAGGTCCTGCTGTGTGTATTGCCAAACAACATCGTGAGCAGAAAGCCAAAAAAGAGAAAAAGGACAAAAAAATCCATGTTGTTCAACAGCCTGTGGAGGAGAAAGGCAAGGCCCCGGAGCAGCCGCAGGAACTGAACCACACAGAAGAAGAGGTGCTGTTAGAGAAATGACTCAACTTTGTTTATGTCCTCTCTCTCTTTTACAGGGTTCCCACACCTTCTGAAACATCACATTCAAGCACCTTTCAAGGACTTGCAAGACTCAATTCCCTCAAATTCAAGGACCCAACACGGCATAGTTTGAGATAGAACTAGATGAGAATTAATATAATAGGAACTATCTGCTCACAGACAACAATTAAAAAGAGAGGTTTGAATGCAGGGCTTAAAGTACTCCGGCACAGTGCCGGATTTCCGGCGCTGGAGAATAAAAAATAAAATAAAAACTGCAATTGCGGCATTGCGCCGACGTGGTGGCGGGGGCGCTGTTTCACAAATAACTTAGCTTTCGTGTTTGCTAGCGAAACAGCTGATAGTTGATGTTGACTGCTCAAGGAGAATACATATTTGAAAGTACAGAATGCCTGAGAGCCTTATATTGCATTATATTACATTATATTTTGAATGGCCATCTGGTGCCTGAATATTGTTTTTTCCTTTACATATATAATGACATTTCCACCATAAATTGATGGCGAAAGGGCACAAATTGGTGCATATCAATTCACCAGAATGCAAGAAATTAAGTGTTTGATGCTCGTTTAAGGACCCCCCAGACAGCCCTGCTTCATGGGTCCCCCCCGATGTCAAACACCACTGGTACCACCTCCGCCTCATTTTGAGCCAGGAAAAACCCTGAGTAGTGACGGGAAGCCTTATGGAAAGTGGTGCCAAGAAGGAGAATATAAGTGATAGTGGCTTAATAAGTAATCAGTTTGTTCTTTTAAAGACATGTATATATTTTATTCTGTATTGTTATAGTGATAGTGGCTTAATAAGTGATGCAATCAGTTTTGCCTTTTAAAGACATCTATTATTTTATTATTTTTTTATTAAGTATAAAACAGTATTATGCTAAAACACAAAAGCCAATTCTCTAAACCAAATGACCAGTTCTCTAAACACATTTAATAAAACTAGCTCCCATCTTCCAAAACCATAAACACATTTCACATGAAGACACAATTCACAAAACACAATCCTCCTTTTCTCATAAATCTAAACACATTTTGTCTTGCTAAAACACAAGTTGCAAAAAACTCTGCTCAAAATGTCAAATTCTCAAATTAAAGCTCATGTGATGCAAAATGCTTGCCACAGTCAGCAACATTTTAACACAATGAACACACCTGGCTTCATTCATTAAACATAACGACTCAAAATGTAAGACACTTGTTGCAAATGATTGTGGTGTGTGTGTGTGTGTGTGTGTGTGTGTGTTATAGTACCATAAATAAATAAAAAAACATCACACCCTGAACATTGTTTTCAGTGAGTATTGTTGTGTGTAATGGATCCTCTGTAGTGTTTGCCTTGAGTTGTGATACAGTACAGTATTGTACATGTTACGGTACATGTGGGAATACGGTACATTTTTTCAAACCTTTATTTACGTAAAACTCGATAGGACAACAGTGCAACAACTTCACGGCTGAACTTTAGTAACATTTCGGACATCATATGCCATTTAAAGGGGGGAAATAGATATCTAAAAATGCATGACTATCATGCAAAATCAGCCTTACTGTAATGTAAAATATGTAATGTTAGATATAACGTTAGACAGGGAGCGCAGATTTATTTTTATGCATGACTATCATACATGTGGGAAAACGGGTTAGGGTGAGGTGCTAGGGTTAGGATTAGGGTTAGGTGCTAGGGTTAAGGTTAGGGGTAGGGTTAGGGTTACGGTTAGGGTTAGGGTTAGACATGCCAGCATGTACCAAGTCACCCTAGCACCTAACCCTAACCCTAGTTTTCCCACATGTACCGTATTCTCACATGTACCGTAACATTGAAGGAAGTTATACTATTTCAATTACTGTAACTCTCACCCACCCCTGTGGGTAATTTGCGTACTTCAGAATGGTCAAGAGATCCCTTTAGAAAGAAGTCGATTGTCCACACGTAAGATCAAGTTCGAATTACTGTACTGTAATGTATTTTATTTATATAGTAAAATTAGCCAAGCATTACAGTAAAACATTCATGAAGAACATACATACTGTAAAAGGATATTTTCCAACAACATGCATACTGTATTTTCTGTAGATTTACATACTGTTCATATGAAACACACACATCTATGAATGCCCAATACTCTACAGTGATATATTCTGAGAACAGATACTGTAAGGTTTCTAAAAATTTCTTTTGGCAGTTGTGAAAAAAAAGAACATTCTCACACACGGAACATTGTGTTTTCAGTTGTTTTGTTGTAGTCTGTAATGATGCTTATAGTGTTTACATTTTTGAAGGCTTTGAGCAGCTGTTTTGGTGTGAAAGTTTGAGTTTTGAAGAGAGAAGGTGTGGTTTTGCTTATGTAGCTTTAGAAAAGTGTGTTATGTTTAGAGTTTGGGAAAATGGAGGAAAGTTTTGTGAAATGTGTTTTAGCAATTGAGAAAAACTGTAATACAGTACAGGTACCATACAACGAAATGTAGGAGGGGGGCCTCCCCTGGTGCTTGGAAAAAGACTAAAAACACGAGGGCCAAGGGTAAAATAAAAAAGGGAAAAGAGCTGGTTTACATAAATAAAGGCTATGTACACTATCTACTATACTACTATACTATACAATAAAACACTGTGCTGTACTCTTTGCTATGCTATAAATATCCTAACTTTTCCTATATCTGAACCTTATGTACACAAATGTTGTCATATTGCACATAGTATTGTTGCACATTCATTTAAAGTATTAATGCATTTTAACATTGAGACATATATTTTGTATTGACTATAAAATAGTATTAATGCATTTAAACATTGAGACAAGAAGCTGTCTTCTGTACCCGCTCTCCCAATATCTCAAACTGTGACCCCCCTCCCCCACAGGATTTTTTCCCACTTTAAGCCCTGTGAATGTGTGAACACTAGATGGTCTCTTGCCTTCTCTACCACAGCACAGCAAAACAAGATATTGTGAAATATGTGTAAAGTTAAGCAATGTGACTTATCTACTATATACATAAAACATTTTTTGAATGTTTTTTTTTGAGAGAGAGAGGGGGGGGGGGAATTCAAGCACTTTCAATGCCCCATGTCTATTGTCAAAAACGTTTAAGGCCTTGCCTTTTTTTTCACAAATTCTCAAACGTTCAAGGATTTCAAGGACCCGTGGGAACCCTGTGTAAAAAAAAATAATAATAATCAAATAGACCTTTTAAATAGCAATGGTTTATTGAACAATACCTAGCTGCAAAGAACAAGTTCCTTCTCCAAGTTGTTCCCAATCCGTTGTCATTGTAACTGATTGTGGTGGCTGACCTTCCAGAGGGTTCACTGACATCTGCTCTGTGAACTGACTCCTGTCATTCTCTGCTGGCAGCTGGACCCATGACTCGGTACTCTGTCACACCACAGAACATCATTTACAACAAGAAACATAGTTCCAGACCGGGTTCAAAAAAACTCCTGCTGTGGCACAGCGACACTTACTGCGTTGGAAGAGCAACTACAACGCGTGTATTTTTTGTATACCATTATATTTGTATGACATCAACATAATAATTTAACTCATCCTTTTAAATCACTGGTCTGACCTAACATGTATTTCTGATGTGTGTTATTTTGTTGTTGTGTAATTTCATTGTGTTTGTGGTATATTTTGACACACACACACACACACACACACACATATGAACTGTATAAAGTCCATTCATTCATTCATATAATATAGTATATATAGTATCATTCGGTTCTAAGATACATCACCAATAGTGCCTTCAGGACCCATCACTGTACACTGTATAGTCTGGTTGGATGGCCATCTCTTTCTGTCAGAAGGCTCCAACACTGGTACACTCTTGTGTTTAAAATCATCTCTGGCTTCTTACCGAATTATCTGCGCCTGAAGTTCATCCCTATACCGAGTGGCTCGGGTCTCAGGTCTCGTAGATGGCTACAATACAAGGTGCCACTTATCATGAACAATGTTGGAAGGGCAAGCTTGTCTTATTATGGCCCTTGGTCTTGGAATGACCTACAGACTACTTTTAAATTAGAGGCCCTTATTTCCATAAGTATCTTCAAGCGTAGATTAAAGGATGTGGTCACCGCTCGATGTACCTGCTTTGGTTAGACTTCTCAATGTTTTAATCACCTTGTAAATACCCCTACCATTGTTTGTCTATTGTATTGTTGCCACTGTCTTATGTCCTGTCTTGTTATTTGAACTGTTTTTTAAGCTACTATTTTGACCCTGTCTTGGCCAGGTCTCTCTTGTAAAATAGGTTTTAACCTCAATGTGACTTCCTGGTAAAATAAAGGTTAAAAAAAAAAATATGAATGAATGAATGAATGGTCTTTATTGTCATTGATATAGTACAGGTACCATACAACGAAATTTGGGAGGGGGGGCTCCCCTGGTGCTAGGAAAAAAAATACTAAAAACAAGAAGGGAAAAGAGCTGGTTTACATAAATAAAGGCTATGTACACTATCCACTATACTATACTATACAAATAAAACACTGTGCTGTACTCTATGCTATGCTATAAATATCCTAACATTTCCTATCTCTGAACCTTATGTACCCGAGGGTTGTCATATTGCACATAGTGTTATTGCACATTCATTTAAAGTGTCGCAGTTTGCAGGTTTGAAATGTTCACAGTTGTGTTTCAGTATTGCACTTGATTACAATCTAGTAGCTGCCATCACATTTTCTAGATTGTCCAGGGCCTATGAACCTAGGTCTTTGCTGTGTTCAGGGCCTGAATGGCCCTGGGGTAGAAGCTGAGCTTCAGTCTATTTGTCCTTGCGGACATGTATAGACCTGTAGAAGTTGTCTTTTGCACACACTTTCATGCCTGTGGGGGTTACACCTGGTCACATTCCTAAAGGGGGGTTTTATGATCCCTTTGTCTTAAAGCCACATTGTCCTTACATGGTCATCTCAGGATGGCTTCCTGTGTGATCTGTGACCTGCCCCCTAACCCTTGACTTGAATGACATCATAATGTGGGTCTGACCTTTTTCACACCTTGAAGTGATGTGATAGGACCATTATTTGAAACTGTATTTGCATGCATATAATAATAATAATAATAATAATAATAATAATAATAATAACTATTATTTGTATAGCACTTTTCCTGCAAACGTTGCAGCTCAACGTGCTTTAATAATTTAATAATTTAGTCATTTAAAGGCAATATTTGCTGAGGTTGCATCCCTAATGTAAACTGGCAGTGCAATCCACAATCTGGGTGCATACAATGAGAATGCAGGCTCACCAAACCTCTTCTTTTGTACATGTGGTAGAGAAAGCCATTATCGAACTTTTTTTTTTTTTTTAAATACATTTGATTACTAGTAACATTTTGGGAAGATCGTGATGTTGTAGTATAGTGAGGTGTTGTACATTTCGGAAGCAAGCAAATAGGCCTATATATCCTTATTTACCGAGCCCTTCAAAAACCTGTCAAACTAGATGGATATGTTGCGCTGTTACCAGAGTCCAGTATTGTGTCACAAGATCAAGCCACTGCGCATGCGTAAAGGCGTCTTGTGTTTGGGGAAAGTCAGTCGAAACCAGGAAGGGACTCGCCTGACTTTACAAAGTTGCTCCGTATAGTATCAAACAATACTAGAACAGTGCTAGAACTAAGAGAAAACACCTCCACAGATTAGAAATGGCTGGAAAGATTGAATGGGATTCAGCAGGTAAGAATGTAATTCGATAGAAGATAGTTACTCTAGTTAGCAACACGCCGACTAAGTTCGGCGGCTCGCTGGGTTGTAAAACAGCAGCTAGCCAAAAGCAGCTAGCCGCCGCTACGGTGTGTGTGGATGTCGTGGAAAAGCATAATAAATAATATTTAATAATAAATAGCGTCAGTGTCACGGTCAGTTTGCCCCAATGACATGTACACTGTGCTGTTAGACCGGTGGCTTGTCTTAAGGTTAGCTGGCAATTTCTAGGCAATAAGGAAACAAGGAAATACAAAACAACTGAATTAAATGTTCTCCATTTTCCCCAGGGATCCCCCGTTTCCCTGAGAACTCTCGGGTTATGCAGGTCCACGTGAGTATTGTAGTTGTATATATATATATATAATATATAATATATATATATATATATATATATATATATATAGCTTACATTGTGATCACTCTCTACACTACTGGTGTTTACAATCCTGCCGTTGCATATACTGTATCACGTGTCACATTCCTCATATAGCCTCTTTTATACATACTCTACTGTACATAAGATACCTTAACTGTACATAGCTCAGAACTGTATATACCTCTAAACTACCGTACATCATATGCCATTATTATACCGTACATTATATCACTATTTGTTTTCACTTCTGGTTAGATGCTGAACTGCATTTTGTTGTCTAGTAGGCTACTTGCACAATAACATTTAATCTAATCTAATCTAATATGTGACATTGTGTCAGATTCTGGGTATGGCGATACTCAACATGATTGCCCACTTTACTGGCCACTGTGCTGCTGTCATGATGAATTCAATAGTAAGATAATATGCTGCTTGATAAGGTGGAGGAATATCGCATGCAATGGGGGCAGTATCACTCATATATTGAGAAATAATGGCAATTCCAGCTCATGTAAATAGCAATATTCCAATATGTATGTGGAAAGAAAAAAGTAAACTGCTATAAGTATGACTGTTAGACAATGCTGTAGTTTTACATTTCTGTACATCACCATTATGTTTTGTTGTGTCTATTTGCTGTCTTTTTAATTTATTGTCCAATGTCAACTGTTACTTGTGATGGATGTCTGTTCATTGTTTGTTTATTGAAAATAATAAGAACTTTTTTATTATTATTTTTTTATTAGTAAGATAATATAAGAACTATATATTTTATCTAGGTATCTTGCTTGTTGATAGCTTGAAAAGTTCTAAATGATGATCATGTGATCAAACCACACACCTTTGCCCTGTACCCAGGAAGCCATGGTCGATCTGATAAGCGGACGCACCACCAGTCTCACCTTTCTTGACGGCTTAAAATGCGGTTTGTTTGGTAAGCAGTTTAATTGGTATGCTGGGAAAAGTAAGAGCCCAAAATGTTCTTTGAAAATGTATGATTTTGTGACGTTAGAATTCTAAGGTTCTATCTATCTTTGTCAAAATTTAGTTTTTTTTTTACATAATCTGATCCATTAGGTGTTTATTAATGCCTGTGTGGTGTTATTTTTAAAATGTTGACATTTTTGAGTTAGTAATTAATAAAATACAACGGTTCCATCTCACAAAATATAATGGAATGTAAAAACTTTGACGCTCAATATCTCTGCCTATATAACTACCCTAAACGGAGATAGAACCTTATCATTCTAAGCTCACGATTTGTAGATGTGTAGCTGACTGTACATCATCAGTTTTAAGTTAAGTACAGGTTTTTTTTCTGATTACCATTGAATTGTTAGTGAGCTTATCATGTCCAGTGTGGGATTGTTGTTGCCTGTTTATTAGTCACTGCAGCCTGTTTCATCCACTATATTGGCATTTCATTACAGGTCTAAAGTCTAATTTTGAGTTGGACGATGATGAGTTTGTTAATAACTCTGACTATGAAGACGAAAAAAAAGAGTATTGTGGGTTCTCTGAGAACTTTCTAGACCGTAGTGCTTCAAAGCCGATAGCCCCCCATCCACAAATAAAACAGCTCACTTATGAGGTAAGCCCTATTTCAATCTAAATCTTTTTTTTGCATTATGTACAGCATGGACTGCATTTGAGAGACCTTTTTACCTTTCAGGAGGCTGAAAGGCATGCGCAAGACTTGTTGAAAGAAGAGGAAATGTTTAAAGAGAAAGCAGACAAAAAAAGACAAAAAAAATTGGTGAGCAGTATTTGGGTTACGGTTAAGGTTTGCCTCCAAAATCACCTTTTTCTTCTGCAGATATATTGATCCTTATGCAGATATATTGATATCTTACAGCGACAGAAGGAAAGAAAAAGATCCCAAAAGGATAATAAAATGAAAGAAGAAGATGTTCCAGTAAGTACCCTCTGTTTATGTCAGACCGTAAAGCTTGTAGTAACTTTTGGACTTAGAACTCTCTGGGCGATATTTCATCAACGTTGCAGGACGTTCCAGGCAGAATCCAGGCTTATTCTGATAAATCTCACCAGATTTTTTTTTAAATCCCAGTTTATTTTGATAAATCTTGGGAGACTTACAAAAACATTTTCCTTGGTGGAATACCCCCCTTCATTATTTTGTATACTGAACCGTTGTGTGTATTTCTTTTTGTTGTGTGTATTTTTACTCTTTTATTTTCACTCTTTTATTCTTTTATTCTTTTTATCTTGTTATTCCTAGAAGTTCCTAATAGTTTTGTTTGGGGGTGGGGGGGGGGGTTGTTATTTAAAGATTGTTTGATGTTATTGTTGTCTTGTATGTTAATATCAAAGGACCATGTTGGAAATAAGTGTTCACACTTTCACATGTCATCGCTTGGATTACTGTTATTACTCCAACAATGAATAAACTCAATCAATCACTCACTCTTCAGGATGGGGAGCCAGGGGAGTCCACATCCTCAGATGTGAATGTTAACATTCAGAGTGAGAGAGACATTACTGAGGCCCTAGTTCCCCAAACTGGTACAACGAAAAACAAGGCAGCTGCACCTGAGGAGAGGAGTGGTTTAAAAAAAGATGATCAGGAGGAGGAGGAAGAGCGATTAGCCAGCCGTCCAGAGGAACCTGACAAGAAACCAGAGGTTAGTGTTCCGTTGGACTGCTTTTTGTGAGCTATTCGGTTGTTAAGTCTGACGTCAAACGTGACTTTTAGCAATTTCCAGGTCCAAACCAGAAATTCCCCGTACCAGTGTACTACAGCGGTAGAATGACAGTTCAATCGTTTTTTTAGACTCAGATATATTCACACTTCAAGGGACACAGCACTTTCCCGTTTTCCCCATATTGTCAGGGTCTTTGAGCCTCGGAAAAGCGCTATATAAATATAATGAATTATTATTATTACTGAGGCATTTCGAAGAGAGCGCCTCAGGCAACTTTGGACCCGGAAACACGTCACGACTTAACAACCGAATTACAGTATTTCCAGATTCAAATTAATTGCCCTTTTTCTGAATTTCTGCTTTGTTTGTGTGAAATGCATACATTTTTACTTTTATACGATTGTTGTTGGGATGCGATTGTAAGTCTAAGTACCATCACATTTGGTTGAACAGTTGTCGGTTGTCTCTAGTCAGAGAATCTCACCAGAGTATCGACATGCATTAGAGTCTAATTAGGATACTTGTTTTTGGTTTGCCTCATATAGTTGGATATGAGTACAGGTCCTGCTGTGTGTATTGCCAAACAACATCGTGAGCAGAAAGCCAAAAAAGAGAAAAAGGACAAAAAAATCCATGTTGTTCAACAGCCTGTGGAGGAGAAAGGCAAGGCCCCGGAGCAGCCGCAGGAACTGAACCACACAGAAGAAGAGGTGCTGTTAGAGAAATGACTCAACTTTGTTTATGTCCTTTGGCAATGGCGTTCAACAATTATAATTAGTCCCAGCTATCTTGCATGGCTAATAACATAACATAACATGATTTAAGTTAACTTGATAATGTTATCATCAAATTACATGGAACGTTTTGCACTGGGTTTACCCATTAACTAACTCCTTAATCCCTGTAGAAAAAGATGGAGGCCAGTGTTGTAGATCTTGTTAAAAGAAGTACAGAGCTTGCCCGTAAGTCCCACTATATTTGTATGTGTATTGTGTTGTGCATGTCACTCAGAAGCATGATATTCCCACCTT
Organism: Nansenia antarctica; assembly: GCF_963989245.1. NCBI lineage: Eukaryota > Metazoa > Chordata > Actinopteri > Argentiniformes > Microstomatidae > Nansenia > Nansenia antarctica. Next base: position 24,395,502 of record NC_137674.1, on the reverse strand, counting down.
CACCATTCCTTTACTTGTCTACATTGTAGTTTGTCTGTAGAATTAAGTTGTAACTCTTCTCTGCCCTCTTCCCAGTCATGGGAAATCAATTTGCAGCCTGTGGAAAGTTTGAATTGGCAGTGAAGTATTTCACTGATGCCATTAAACACAACCCTACAGAATATCGGTGAGTAGACATGGACAACTTTTAGCTTCAACTACTACTACACTGTATCTTTTAGTTTGACTTTGTGTGTCTTTCACCTGTAACCACTTACAAAATGTGTGTCTTTCACCTGTAACCACATACAAAATGTGTGTCTTTCACCTGTAACCACATACAAAATGGTGTCTTTCACCTGTAACCACATACAAAATGGTGTCTTTCACCTGTAACCACATACAAAATGGTGTCTTTCACCTGTAACCACATACAAAATGGTGTCTTTCACCTGTAACCACATACAAAATGATGTCCTGTAACCACATACCTGTAACCACATCCCCCTCTCGTCTTAGGCTGTTTGGAAACCGATCTCTCTGCTATGAGAAGATGCAGCTGTATGAGAGTGCGCTCATTGACGCTGACCTTGCGCTCTCCATGCAGCCGGGCTGGATAAAAGGCTTATTTAGAAAAGGGAAGGCCCTGTTTGGGCTCAAGGTACTGCTCAATTCTACCTCTACATACTTATACAGTTGCTTTTTTCTTTTTCTTTTTCTTCTTTTTTTTAAATATCAAACTCTCTACTGTGATAATATCATTCACTGCCTGGCTCCCTACAGTCCATTCTGTGTCTGCAACTCTTCTTCCCTCCGCCGTAACCCTTCCTCTTTCTCAGAGGTACTACGAGGCTGCTGTGACCTATAGGGAGGTAGTGAAGCTGGACAGCTTGTGCACAGATGCTTCCCAGGAGCTGGTGAGAGTGGAAACCTACCAGCTTATGGTAAGGAAGGCCCTTTTTACCCACTGAAGTCGATGATGTACAGTATCATGTAATTGCATCTTTATACCAGCAAATAGTGACAGTGTTTGGGAATGTAACATCTTTTTTGGTTTGGGATGGGGGTATTTCTTTCAGGAAATGGGATTTACTTGGGAGCAGAGTTCAAATGCCTTAATGGCTCATGGTTCCTTTGAAAAGGCTCTTGATGTTCTGTCTGGTGTCGAAGGTAAAGAAAGAGACTACAATATCCTCTACAGTTTAAGAAAACTATTTTGCAAAATTGCAATTTTAGGTGTTATAACAGTTCTGTTTCCCGACATTATCTCTTTCTCTCCGCTCACTAAAGTTGGGACTGCTAGCAATAACCTTTCTGTGGCCAACAACATGCCCCAGCCAACTCAGGAGTGGGTAGTTCCGCAGAAGACAGCCAAGCCAGGGGCTAAAACATCATCCACAGCTCCAACTCAGACTCGACCAAAACCCTTTGTGCCAAGTGACCGTTATAAACAGTAAGGGGCCCTGTTGACTAATATCTGTATCATTGCAATTCATTTCTGAGACTCACCAAAAACACAGTGTCATACAAGTTGGAAGCTTTGGGCTTTGGTGTTTGGCTTTGTAGCTTTCAGGGAATGAAACACAGTAGAAACAGTTTGTTGTTTTTGTCTGCCAGTAACTGAGAGTTTGGCCCTTAACAGGGTTAAACAAGAGGTCTTTGCCTTATGGGTTGGATCCGTGGTGCCAGCGATAACTGAAGAAATGTTCCACAGTCTCTTCAGCAGGTAAGACTTCATATTCTCCTGGCTTCTCAGCCTACTCAGCTGATAAACCTTCTTAAAACCCATTCTACAACAGCATGTTTGGATTCTGATTGGCTAGCAACAGTGGTAAATATCTCAACAACCCACAGTTCAGACTGCATTTCCAGTATCAATGCGCCTCCCAATCAATCTGATTAAGAACACCTGTGCTGACCTACAATGCAATCGTTGATCTACATGAATTTAATGTTACAACTGTGTATTTATTTTTTATATTATGTGGTGGCTGTTGTAGAAAAGCAATTGACCATTGGAGGGTGGGGGTTGTGGACTCATTTACCACTGTACAGGGTTTTCCTACTCGGCTTCGCCTCAACCGGTACCAGTGGTAAATGAGTCTACAACCCCCTTCCTCTCATGGTCAATTGCTTCCGTAAACTACTACAAACTCTTCTCCCTCCTGTCCCCTGTCCTCAGGGCTGGAGTTATCCAAAGTGTAAAGATGCTACCCGATTGTCACTGCGCCTTTGTGAACTACGCCCGGAAGGAGGACTGTGAGAGCGCTATCCAGATGATCCATGTACGTATCTGTGTCCACAGTCGACACTCTGTACCAATCTGTCACTTCTGTTGATTCACTTTGAATAGTTTATTTTTTATCATTTGCACACCATAGTTCTATGAACTGAATGTACTGTTTTTGTTGTTTCAAATTGCTGTAATTGCATACAATGATTTTCTATGTTACTGGAATAAACCTGGCATCATTAACTTAAAAAAAGTCCGATATATGAAATATGAATATCGCTAGAGGAAGTTGTCTTATAATATTGGCACAGTAATATGACGTTTTCTACTTTTCTGTCAATTAGGGGATGGTTGTGGAGGGGTCTACTATTATTGTCCGACACGCTGATAGAGTCAACCAAAAACCCAAATCCGCTGTCACTAAACCCAGCGTTTCTGTCGAGCCTCCCACCAATCTGTAAGTACAGAAGCATTGATGGATTTCAAGAATCTAAAACGTACCTAATTGATAGAACTCAATGTAACCCACAACGTTTATTGAAACTGTTCTCTTACCATCCATGTCGCAGGAAAAATATGGAGTGTTTTTTCTGGAGGACCAACGGATGTATCAAAAAGGACAAATGTACCTACAGACACGTCCCGGCTCATAAAAACATTGACAGAGAACCGTCCAGGGTTAAGTCCCCAGTCACCCCACCCCAGTGACCTTGGGAGAACACCACCATGGGCTCCAACCCCAGCACCTTGCTAATAACAAGCTGCGTTGACGTATGTCACAGGGTTTGGTGAAAAAGTCCTCGGTCATTTTTCACTTTTTTTATTTTAACTATTTGTTTGTTATATCGAGGGGGGGGTTATATCTTCACCACTTAACATTCTGTAATATGCGTTTTATTTTTATTTTAAAGAAGCCTTTTGGTCATTTGTGCGACTTGAGAGTTGCCGACATCCGGACCGTTTCACCAGACCATGTTACTTATGCCCACAGTAGATCTAACTACAGGACTGGGGAAAGAGTAAAAATGATATATATATTTACATGATATGGTATTATATGGTAATAATATGTCCCAATCCCACTTCACGACAGTCCTCTGCAGTAGGGATCTGCGCTGTACAGGGATTGTTTGGGGAAACTAATTATAGAAGACAAATGCTGTTTAAAGTCTTATACAGAAATGTTTTTATTTCATCAATCAGTGGGGCTCTAGTCTAGAGTGTTGTTCAGTTATTCACCATGTCATTAAGAGGAAACATATATATATATATACACACATAATATAGGAAAAGAAAAAGCCAAAGCTAAAACTCACATACTGTGTGTGTATGGGTATGGGTATGGGTGTGGGTGTGGGTTATATTGTATTGGTGTGGGTGTCGGTTTTATCTATGTGTGTAAGCCTACAGAGGCTGTTAAAAGATGTACACATCTATATGTGTGTACACATGCAGAGGTGTGTGTGTCGGTTTTATCTATATGTGTGTACACATACAGAGGCAACCGTTTCTTTGGAGTTTTGCAATAGACAAAATCTGACAATTATTGCTTTCATGAGGAAACAGACAACATAATCAACATGAAATCAGTTACTCCATGGTGTCTTAACGTAACGGCCACCAGATGGCGATGTTTTAGCAGACTTGATTCTAATGCGTCCTGTTTTTGAGTACCTGTATAAAGCACAAGTCATATAGAGACATATTATTGACAAAAACATTTAATTGATTTTGATTTGAAGGCCATCACTGGGTTCTGTCGCTAAACCGTTTTCTTTCATACATTCTTTTTTTTGTACTTTCATACATTCCAAAAGTTCTGAACTGAGTCTGCTGTTTTTATTTCTTACCTCTGCATACACAACAAGCCTGTTTTTTTGTGTTTTAAATCGATCTGTTGCATAAACAAATGTTTCAATGGGGACAGTGAGTGTAGAGGTCTGATTGGCTGGTGGATTGTATTGCTGTATTGCTCACAATGAAGATGATGGCCTTATACAGTTCTAAAGAAAGAGATGAAATATGTCAGTCTCCTTGACATTAGCCTGTAGGAAATGTGTAAATGCTCCAGTATGCTCAGCTAAGTAGGGACTAGATGTATGCTTATAACATTATGGGCCGGTTTCACAGACAAGGCTTAAGCCTAATCCTAGACTAAAAAACATCTTCAATGGAGATTTTACATATATAACATATATATGTTTTATATATATGCTTATAACATTAAAAGAGCGTCCAGAGGTTTTTTGGGAGGGCAGGCCCACTACTGCAGAACAGAGTAATAATGTTCCATTAGAGTCTTAGTGTATTGCCTACAAAGGTAGAATGTATGATAGTTCATTTAGGTTATTTGGGAGTTTTGTTTTGTAGAGTCCTAAAGTCTTCTCCTCCCACAAGTACAGTTCTGTACAGTTCCTCTACTGTTAATAATAATAATAATAATAATAAAGAATATTCTTCTTCTAGCATTGTGACTGCACCTGGTCCTAGCATAGATAAACTTTTGTTTACATCCCCTCAACTATAGCACGTTTAACATATTTGGCTCAAGTGGTTAAAAGTCATTTTGCTGACCACTGTTATGAAATATTTGGGGTGTGAATTACAACAAGCTCACCACAAATTTGAACGGTGACTTTTACAAGGGGGGTAAGAATGAAGAAAAGTTCAAAGAGGCAGTTGTGAAATCTCATTGTACCACCGGTTTCTTTCTGTGCTTTTAGGCGTTAATTGGCAGGTAGCATAACTCACACAATCCCCTTTGATCTCTGTAAGATTTGCGAGCATAGGAGGACTGTAATACAAATAACATGAACTCTGTTTGAACTCAGACGCGGGGGGGGGGGGGGGGTTTCGTACATTACATCTGGGGAAATTTTGCCATATTTAATCTTATTGGTGCGCTTGGCTTTGCTGGGCTGTAAACTGTAAACCCATTCACTGGTAGATAAGAAAGGAAAGATCTGAAAGGTCACTTAGTATGAGATCACCCTCCCGCCTTTCTGCGCGCCGCTCTGGCAAAACCAATCCCTTGGCCTTGCCTCACTAAAACACCAGCCAAGATTAGCTAGCGGAGCGTTGTTAAAAAACCGTTAAAGTATCTATTTGCTTAAATAGGTTTTCCCGCTTGTTATTACCCACCTGGAGTAATAGGGAACAAGCCTAACACACATTTACCACCAGACTTGCTATTAAACTTGCCATTGCTCAGGCCACGTCCCATTGCGGTCACCATCTGGGACATTGCCTTTAATGACACTTTATCTAATGAAACTGGGGGATACGGGGGAGAGGAGTCTCCAGTCAAGCTGTGGTTTCGAGCTTGAACTCCCCGTCCATAAGTCTGTTTCTCAGTTGCATCTGTTGAAATTAGACATTCATTGTCATAATGAGAGATTGACCCTCCCTTATACCCAGATATAAGGCCCTCTCTTAATGAGTTAGAATAGCACAAACCCAATTAGAGGATTGATTACTGGCTTTAATTTAGCACATTTGCATACATCTAATTTGCATAGAGAAGATAAATGATTGGTTAGTCTTTGTCCCCTCTGACACATTTTGTTTGAAGAGCATTAGAGACATGAGGGAAAAGGTGGACTCTTTTGTTCGTTTTAAATGTTTTACCCTTTGACTTGAATGTCCTTTTGAATATAGCCAGGGAAGCTGGTACAATATATGATTTAAATAACATTCCCAGTCTGTAATTATGTGCTTAAACAGAAACTAGATTACCCTTTATGCAGAGGGAAGGAAGAACATTTTGCACATGTTTGACATGCAAATGTTTAATGTGTGTGTGTGTGTGTGTTTGTCATGGTGAATACACTGGAGGATATTATGGCTTATGTGAGGGAGGGGGGGGTCATGACATTGACTCTCTTTGTTGTCTCCCATGACAAATGTAGAGTTCAAAGTTGAATCTTGTATCTCTTTCATCTCTCTCAGACTTCTAGAGACACCGTTTTGAACAGTGTCACAACATTCGGTCTTATGGGTGTGATAGAGTGGTGAGGGGTGTTGACCCCTTTCAGTATGCAGAGAAAATAAACGTTAAAAGCAGTGGATTTTGTGGGGCACTTCAAATTATATTGGGAGGGGGCACCGCTGAACTGCTTCACTTTGGTTGGATTTAGAATACATCATAATAATGAGCCCTTTAACCTGGTGACAGAGCTAGCAGGAGAGAGCTAGCAGGAGTCAGACACCATGCCCAGCCTTGAGCAGCTTGCTGTACACTGACCTTTGGGGTCAGCTGGTCACCTTGAATGTGATGCTATTTTACTTATCCGGCTGTTTACTTAGGGGTGGCTGTGTCTCAGGAGGTAGAGTTGCCGTCTAATGATCACAAGGTTGGCAGATCAGCGGTTCGAGCCCCGGCTGGCCACATGTCAAAGTGTCCTTGGGCAAGACACTGAACCCCAAAATTGCTCCCAGTGAGCGGGCCGGCGCCTTGCATGGCAGCTTGTTTAAATTCATCGGCAAATGAAAAGTTCATGAGCCTTATGAATTCACTCTCTCCACCTTGCGAAATACTCTCAATAGATAACTTAGTAGAGAGCTTCAACAACAAATGGAGAAAGTCTAAACTGCATACACCTTGACATTTAAAAAAAAACAGATCTTTACATAGGGCAATGAAGTTGGCTAGACAAACCTATTTCTCTGATATCATTTCTGAAAACAAAGGTAACCCCAAAGTGCTTTTTTCAACCATTGATCGTCTGATTAACCCTTCAGTGGTTGCGCCTGTTGAAAATGAGTCATTTTCAACACTTAGTCACTTAGATCACTGCTCTCTATCAACTGGCATCTTTCCCACTCCCCTAAAATCTGCCATTATAAAACCACTACTTAAGAAAGGAAAGCAAGATAATTCTGTTCTCGGAAATTTCAGACCAATATCTAACCTTTCATTTCTAAGTAAAATCCTTGAGAAAGTGATTTTCAGACAACTTACTGATTTTCTTAGCAAAAACATTTTATTTGAGAAGTTTCAATCAGGTTTTCGTTCTAACCACAGTACTGAGACTGCATTAGTAAAGGTTGTAAACGATCTCAGACTTATCATAGATGCTGGTGGTGTATCAGTTCTTGTCTTGTTAGATTTGAGTGCTGCTTTTGATACAGTAGATCACACTATTCTAATACATCGTTTAGAAAACTGTGTTGGTCTCTCAGGACTTGTATTAGAGTGGTTTAAATCTTATCTAGCTGGTAGGCATTTCTCTGTTGTCCTGGGAGACTCTGTTTCTGATAATGTTGACATCACATGTGGGGTCCCTCAGGGATCTATTCTTGGTCCCCTTGCTCTTCTCCATGTACATGATCCCATTAGGTGGAATCATCAGAAAACATTGCGTAAATGTTCATAGTTATGCTGATGATACTCAGCTGTACATATCAGTATTGCCTGATAATTCACATGCACTCAGCTCGCTGGAGAATTGTCTCAGAGATATAAAACTTTGGATGTCCAAACATTTTCTACAACTAAGTCAGGACAAAACTGAGATTCTTGTCATTGGACAAAACCACAAAAAGACAAATTGTCGAATACGATGGGAACCTTGCTTTCAAACTGCAAACATGAAACTAAGAATCTAGGTGTGATTATAGATTCTGACTTAAGCTCAAATCTATCTCTAGAAATGCTTTTTATCATCTACGGAATATTGCAAAAGTTAGAAATTTTCTCCGGCAAGCTGATGCAGAAGTGTTAATGCATGCTTTTGTTATTACACGTTTGGACTATTGTAACAGTCTCCTTTCTGGTATTCCGAAGAAAGCTATTGGCCAGCTACAATTAGTCCAAAATGCAGCAGCGAGAGTTTTAACCAAAACAAGCAGACAAGCTCATATAACTCCTATTTTAGAAACCCTACACTGGCTTCCTGTGAAGTTCAGAATAGATTTCAAGATCCTTCTGCTTGTTTATAAAGCTCTCACTGGCATAGCACCAGCATATTTGAAAGACCTTTTGCTAGCATATCAGCCCAATAGAGCTCTCAGGTCTTCTGACGCTGGTTTTCTCTGTGTACCACATGTACAAAAGAAGAGATTTGGTGAGGCTGCATTCTCATTTTATGCTCCAGATTGTGGAATGCACTGCCAGTTTCCATTAGGGATGCAACCTCAGCAAATATGTTCAAGTCAAGACTAAAAACCCATCTTTTTAATATTGCCTTTAAATGACTAAATAATTAAATTAAGATTATATAATGATTAAAGCACTTTGAGCTGCAACGTTTGCAGGAAAAGCGTTATACAAATAAAGTTATTATTATTATTATTATCAGTGAGAGCAGTGAAATGTCAGACATGTATGGCTCAAATATGAAAAATATGTTGTGTGTGTGTGTGTGTGTGTGTGTGTGTGTGTGTGTGTGTGTGTGTGTGTGTGTGTGTGGTATTCATGTGAGCCTAGTCAGGTTGTATTTCATGCCGCTATCACTCCTAACATTCCTGCAGGCGGCATATTGAAGGACAAAACGAAAGCTTGTAAATCCTCTCATTGTTGCCCTAAGGACTTGGACTTCCAATAATTGATGTTCATTTCCCCATTTTACAAACCTTGTAAGCCGTAATTCCTCCTGAAAATCCCTCATGGATTTCTATAGCACCTTTGGGCCGATTGTGTATCAGGCATTCCCCCCCCACCCCCCATGTTTCCCCCACTTACACCATTCATTTTGGAAAATCTCATAGATTTAACTCTACTTACTGAGAGAAAATGTCACCATCAATCTCCATGGTGATTCTGTACAGAGTGATATACAACAGGAGACATTGGTAATAAAACCGCCGAGTCCTCCAGGCTGTGCCATGCCGCTTCCTGTCGGAATGAAAACCTCCTTCCTTCCTTTGATACAGATCCGAGATCCCGCCGTATCGCCCCCTTCCTCTCAGAGAGTGGCCTCTCATTGAAGAGATGTCAGGTGTGACAATCTGCTTAGTAAAGCTCTGATAAGCAATTAGCAGGATTAGCTTTGTGTCGGATTAGCGTTTCATATCCATACACTTAGAAGAACACACGTAAGCGAGACCGATTCGAATGAATGAATAGGAAAGACAATATGTCTGATAATGTCCATGGGTTTCGGTGTTACTGTTGATATTAACACCAGAGCCATTTTTTTTTCTTGTTACCGTGGCCGACTACACTCATATATCAGTGATTGAGGTCACATCACTTCTCTTTTAAATATTAATCGTATGCATATTGGAATCCAAAGGGCAATACTGCAACCTCCATTGTTTAAATGCCACACTTACCCAGACTTGAAAATGTGGCATTTTATAAATAACTAACATGCTCTCCTGAGAGAGAGAGAGAGAGAGAGAGAGAGAGAGAGAGAGAGAGAGAGAGAGAGAGAGAGAGAGAGAGAGAGAGAGAGAGAGAGAGAGAGAGAGAGAGAGAGAGAGAGAGAGAGAGAGAGAGAGACAGAGACAGAGACAGAGACAGAGACAGAGACAGAGACAGAGACACACAGAGAGAGACGGAGAGAGAGAGAGACTGAGAGAGAGAGAGACTGAGAGAGAGAGAGAGAGACAGAGAGAGGGAGGGGTGGGTGGGGGGCCACATTTGAATGTTCACTTATGGCGTATTAGCTGACACTAAAGTCTATGTATTTGTAGGATAGTAACATACATAGAGACAGTGTTGTTCCTAAAGATATCTGTGAGGGGATGTGGGGCAGCAGCCTCCCACTTTGCCCTGCTTCTCTGTGTGAAAGACACTGCAGCAACACCGGATTCATCCATTACCTCTGGTTTAATGAAAACCCCCGAGGGTTGGCCACACTGTGCGGAGACGACCGCGGTTCTGGGGGCGATTCATTACCTCAGAAAATGTGGGCTTTTGTTCTGTTTTCAGAGGAGGGCCCCATTAATCTCGGCTGCTGCCTCCTGGCACGCAGTCCAGGTAGTGCTTAGGTAATTACAGTTAATCATCATTCAGACATGCACTGGGACTGGAGTGCCTGAGTAAGAGAGGCACATCTGCCCCCCTTGAAACCCTCTCCTCCTCTCATGATAACCCGGCCTCGCATTTGATCCTACCACCAGTCATCATCACCACTACAACCCGTCATGATTTGATGATCAAACCGCCGCTGGTGTCATTGAGATCTTTTGGTCATCTGTCGGTCCACCATTGGAAGAATTCCCCCCCCCCCCCATAGTTAAAAAGTTGTGAGCTTAGAATCATAAGAATGATAAGGTTCTATCTCCGTTTAGGGTAGTTCAGAGATATTGAGCGTCAAAGTTTTGACATTCCATTATGTTTTGTGAGATGGAACTTTTGTATTTTATGAATTACTTACTAAAAAATGTCAACATTTTAAAAATAACACCACACAGGCATTAATAAACACCTAATGGATCAGATTATGTAAACAACTCAATTTTGACAAAAATGGAGATAGAACCTTATAATTCTAACGTCACAAAGTGCCACTCTCTCACTGCATGCAAACCCCCGCCTCCTCCTAATCTAAATGACTGTCCAGCTGTCAGTGTCACACACAGTTAAGACGACTTTTCACCTGCCGCTTATGATAGTGATTAATGGATAGATTATGTGGAGGATGTTTTCCATGTGCAACGAGCAGAAAGAGACCATCTGCATATCAGTTTCCCTTAGCGGCAGGGCATTCACAGATTACAGATAACTTCATCAGCTCTCTGTTCCACACAACCTCTCACTGGACTCCTTGTGTGTTTAGGATTATGTATCATGTAATATCTGTTAGAGGAACTTCCCCACAGTGAGATGAGTCTGAGGGTAGTCAGTGGTGGAAATGGACTCAATGTGATGTGTGCCTATACATCTCGATTCCCCTATAATCAATTTCTAATATTCTTCATTATTAGATTATCATAATCGAATATTATATGAATCTAATATTATCATACAATATTATTGTCTTATTGTTGAATTAATTCAATCCATATTAGTGCTACTAAATATCTAACCACTTTAGTTCACTTGGTGTTTGATCTAACCTCCCTCTATGACGAATCTCTACTTCGCTAAAATAGAGAAAAAACACACGCTTTTTTTTATTGTGTTTCTTTCGATAAAAGTCGATGATAGGCAATGTTCTGCACAGGGGGTTGTGCTGGAGTCATTTGGGTGTTTACTACTATATTGGGTGTGTTGGAACTCTGAGTCATGGGAGTGTCGAGGGTTACAGTCTTGTTGTCAGCTGTAAGACAGACATGAAAGCATCTACATGACAGTGTAGTGCCTGCCAGTGCCACCCACTGGGAGATGTGTACCTTTATGATTAAACACACATCAGACACAAAGTGGAGGGAATTGAGAAACAAAATGTCCTGACGGTGCCAAGATCAGTGAAGCGCACTGGGGCCCTGATACCTGATATGTGATAAAAACAAAGAATCAAGGCGAGAGAAAGGTTGTTATTTTGAGATTTCTGTTTTCGGAAATACAGAGAAGGGAGTACAGAACCTCTCACACAGATGACTGTGGATGTCACTGGAAAAAGCTGACTTAAAAAAAATGTGCTTGAAAAGCTAATGTGTCTCCAGGAAGGTAACAATCTTGTTCCAGAAATGCAACACGTATAGGGAGAGTTATGTGGTGACTGGTGTGAGCAGTTGGGAGTTGTTTATTCAGAAAACTAGTCCGTCTCTCCACAGAAACCCCCCCCCAATAATTTTTCATAGAGCGTGTACTGTACATACATTGTGCTACTGGCAGTCGCACAGCGGCACGTAAGCCTTTAATGATTCTCTGCTGTTCCACTACTATCATCCAACGACCCTGAAACCTAAAACCACTCGACACCTGTCCCTTTGTGAGACAGTTTCAAAACACACACCTCAAAGAATGCTCAGGGGGGTTTCTGACCAATCTTTCATACATATTTGATGTCGAAGCCAAAAGACAAAATGAAAAGGGGGAGAGGGAGCAATCTACACTTTCCTCCTCCAGTGAAAGGCTGTCTTTGTTGAGCACTCAGGAGCAGCTCTCTCTCCCCCCCCCCCGCCACCCTCCCCACTCCCCCAAAGCCTGGGCGGATTTTTCATTAAATGCTATCAGAAATGTGACTGGCTCTATTCATGGGGAGATGGAGGTCTGGCTGAGCCCTGTGCTGTGAGGCAGGAGACCGTGCCCTCGCTGGGGAATGAGAGGAATCTGGGCTTTAGGTGAAGGGAGACAGGGAGAGGCTGGAGAGTAAGAGAGGAATAGAAAGAGGAGAGAGAAAAAGAGGGTACATGTTAGCTGGCTTGGTTTTTTTCCATGTGCTGTTGGAGCCAGGTGTGCTGTCTGTCTGCTTTCTGTATTAGGACTGCAGGCATAGCTGTGACCTGTGAGTTCTCATCCCGTTCTTGAAAGCTGTTTGCTCGAGAGCAGTGTGTTTGCCTGACAGCAAGACAAGACGACATATTGTGTCGCTGTTTGTCTGAACAAACGACGTGACCCACGTCCTTCTGTTCTTCAATTGTCAGCCATAAAAGGAAAGAAAAACAAACCTTGCAGCTCTTGTTGTTAAGTACTAGTACTCAATAATCACCCAAGTTCCTGCCTTGCCTGGACCTTTGGAGGTGCAGTGGGCCGGAGGAAACACAAACAATATTTTCCGCAACACTAATTTAATCCACTGGTGTTAATACCTGACACAAAGTGTACAAAGGAGAGGAGGGTTGGGCACAAAGGAACTCTAAACTCTAAAGATTAAGTAAAAAATGAAGAGGCCATTGTTGTAAAGACCCTCTTATCTGCTTTTGATGTCGGTGAGACCTGCCAGCCGTCCTCAGCCTCTCTTTGTGGCTGGCCCCCCTGTCCCCGTGGCAACCCGCTATCTTCCTTTCATCTGCCCGTCATCTTAGGGGGCAATTAATGCCATTCAGCCCCACTGGCTGCCCAGAGAGAGAGAGAGGGAGAGAGAGGGAGAGAGAGGGTGGGGTGGGGGGAGAAAGAGAGGGGCAGGTTGTTGGGGTGGGAAAATTACACAGAGGTAATGTTGCCCAGAGAGAGAGAGAGAGAGGGAGAGAGATAGAGAGGGAGAGAGAGAGAGAGAGATAGAGAGGGAGAGAGTGAGAGAGAGAGAGGGACAGAGAGAGAGGGAGAGAGAGGGAGAGAGAGAGAGAGAGTGAGAGTGAGAGGGAGGGAGAGAGAGAGTGAGAGGGAGGGAGAGAGAGGGAGAGAGAGGGAGAGAGAGAGAGTGAGAGAGAGGGAGAGAGAGAGAGAGAGTGAGAGTGAGAGGGGGGGAGAGAGAGTGAGAGAGAGAGAGAGAGAGAGGGAGAGAGAGAGAGAGTGAGAGAGAGAGAGAGAGAGAGAGGGAGGGAGAGAGAGAGAGAGTGAGAGGGAGAGAGAGAGGGTGGGGTGGGGGGAGAAAGAGAGAGGCAGGTTGTTGGGGTGGGAAAATTACAGAGAGGTAATTTGTTGAATAAAGAAAAAAACAATGGACGTTTATAGTTTGAAAAGAAAGACAACATCTCTTGTTTTTTTCACTGGAAGACCATTTTAAAGACCATGATACTGTACTGTATATAATGTTATGCATCAGAGGTACAGGGAGGAGGAGACACAGAGGATAGTCCTTAATTAATATTTAACTGCCTTACCACAATAGGCCTCCCATGATAGTCTTATGAATAGGGAAGTGCTCCACTCAGCACTTCCCCCTGTGCTATAACTCAGTGCTCACTCATACTTCATAACCTGCTTGAGGGAGCCCTGGGTATATCATTGACCTTTTTCCTTCTACTGCTCTAGCGTCTGTACTCTGGGGACTCCTACTGTTTCTCTCCCGTCGCCTCGCCGTAATACACTGGCCCGGGCCTGGAGTCTGTGAGAGATGGGAGGGAAATAAAGCCTCCATTTGCATTACGTAATTTCATGCATTATTCAGGCCTGCAGAGAATCATTTCACCTAGACAACTCCTCAGAGGGCAGTGAGGATATAACTGTTAGTGACAGAATTGCCTCATGAAATGCAGAGTGACTTAAACACCCAATCTACAGATATGCCCAGATCCACTTTACACACTTTGCACACAGACACTCACCTAAACACACACACACACACACACACACACACACACACACACACACACACACATGCACACACACAAAATGCACATTACTATGTGATATTACCATTTTGAGAGAGAAAGGACCGACTGACGTGTAGAAAGTGATATCTTTCATGAATACCAATATGATATCCCTTTATGACATAAATGGTACTACAGTATGTAATAATTTACCCTGGTTTCCAATGACTGTAGAAAATTGTATCTGTTTATTCTTATATTTTGGATGACTAGACTAGTCGAGAATAAGAATAGACTAGCCATTGATAAACAGAGAGGGTCATATTTCCTTTTCCAATAAAGCAGAGATCAAAAGTTGTGCATGCCCTCTCAAATGATGGCTTACCACTGATGTTCTTAACACATTGATCAATCAAAAAAACTAAGAATTAGCCAATCATCCCATCAATCATGTAATCATTTCAGAATTTCATACCTTTCAGTCACCAATACACATATTTAGACACTATCATCATCTCAACTTTATCATTGTAAATGTGATTTTTGTCCAGACGAGCGTAGTCACACAAGGAACTAATTTCTCTTGGAACATTTAAAAACCTTTGTGAGTAACTTGGAATCAGCCTCATATCGTTCTTGCTCCTGTTTTATATCAAAGTCCCATTATTTTATTCTATTGCTCTGATCAGATTGTATTTAGTCTATTTGTTGTTGTTGTTGATCTGGTGTTTTATTGTGTAATTCTGCTGTTTGTTTTAACTGTCGAAACTCAATGTTTTAAGCTGCTGTCTTGGCCAGGCTTCCCTCGGAAAAGAGATCACTGTGTCTCAATGGGACCGACCTGGTTAAATAAAGGCTAAATAAAATAAAACAAAACAAAACAACGTCCTCCAGTACCCACAGACACAGCTCTATACATACATTAGAATCTCAGAAGAAGGGACGAAAAAGCACAGAAATAGAACTGGCAGTAGCGATAAAAAAACCCACACTTGACGAGGAGGGAGCGCAGACAGGGCAATCAGTGCAGTTGAACTATCTGTGCAACTCATTAGTCACAGGATAACGGCTCCCAGCAATGGGGGATCATAGCTATATTGTGCATGGGGCTGCACATATCAGAATGGTGCATTAACTGCATACAGTTCCTTGGAATATTATCATCACAGCCCAAGAACAAGGCAAACGGGAAGGAACCTCTGCAATCAGAGACAAAGAGTGTATTTCATTAGTAGCGATAATGGTGTGTGCATATCATTACCATAGATAACTAAGATTATTTAGATGAGGGATGAGGTTCTTATAGAGCAGTGGTTGGTATCCATAGTAACCGGACCTTGGCAAACAAAAGAGTCAGCTAGACGAAGAGAATTTTAGAGAGAGAGAGAGAGAGAGAGAGAGGGGGAGAGAGAGGGAGAGAGAGAGAGAGAGAGGCACCACAGAGCCAGAGTGTCCCAGACCAATTTCTTCTGTTCCTACAGTAAGAATCAAGCTGTACACAATAGAATCCACATCCTTTTGAGAGGGGCTCCTTAGATGCCCGTGGAATTCGATTCCTTTATTTGTTTTCAGAGTGGAAATGTGTCCAAAAATATCCAGAATAATTACATGCTAATGAGAGCTAATGCCATATGATGAAACCTAATCACCCAAATGTGGAAATCAATGCAAAGCAAGAAAGCTATTCACCGTGATCCCCGCCCCCCGCCTCATGAATATTACAGCCCCCATGTGCCCTTCTAAGTCAGTCAGTCAAACCTGACTTTGTATGCAAGAGATGAATATACAATATGGGAGCGTTTGACAACAAGGATTGTCTCACAAAAGCAAATACCCAAGCAGCAACCTTGACCTTCTGGAGCCAATCTCATTCATGGTTTATTTTGGAGCTGTCAGTCAAAAGACGGTTTATCTATTGTGAATGTTTTTTTTCTTTTTCCTTTTGGATTCCACACTGCTGAAATCAGTTCCATTGGAGAATATCATCAAAGGGAAATCGTCAACTGTCAACAGATGCAAATGATATGAAGTTCGTTAGAAGCCATTAGATGAAAGCAGATAGGAAGCCATATGGCCAGGCCAGCAGCACACACATCCTAACCCTTTAGTGTTCCACTGTACCATGCATGTACATGCCCAAAGACCCCTTATTCTGAGAGCCTGGAGAGAGAGAGAGAGAGAGAGAGAGAGAGAGAGAGAGAGAGAGAGTGCCCCCTCTGACAGGCATGCTAATGTTGTCTCCCCTGTGTGTCTGGGACTCCTAGGCTGTAATCAGATCACCCTCTTCTGGCCTGAGCTCTTCACAGGGTGGCCCATCTGCCCATCAGCACCGTGGCCGGGCCGGCCGACCGACCCCCCTGTGAAGACCCATCTGTGGTCCTGTGTGGCATCGACCGACCGCCACAACACAAGGCCTGTCCTCCCATGCAGGTCTACAGGGTCACAGTCTGCAGATGGGTTAGCTGAGAGAGGCTATGTATGCAGAGACATGCAGATAAAGAAAGTACCATGTCGTTAGGATGAACTGCATGTCTGTGTGTGTGTGTGTGTGTGTGGGGGGGGGGGGTGGGGGGTGGAGATGACACGTAATGACAAAGATATGTTTAAGTGGCTTGTTGTGACTGACTGCTCAGAGATGTGGAGGTGAAAATAAAAGACACTGCTACCCAGGATAACTGAAATATCACAAGAGACAGCTTTGACAGCTGACTTCAACTGCCTTACATCGGCCTCAGAGATCTCACACTGTCACATACTGTAATTACAGTGTTCATTCCATCCTTTGTACTCACACAAGTGGAACACAGACATGAAACGCACCGCACACATAACGTTAAAGGTAAAGATTTGATAAGTGTAAGCAATGTTGTTGTCGCTGTTACCTGCATTTTTCATGAGCTTCATGAACAATATCGCCTATGGGAAGCATACATACCTTTTATTGTTCCCTGACCTAGTCATGCAGTTTATACACTCGACGTGGCGTGCGTGACAATGGCCCTGTGCGAATTGAAAGTCTCTGATTGCGATAATCACCCACGGAGGAATGTCTCTCTGCATCATTAAAAAGGGATTGCTCCGTTCACTTGGTTCATGGGAAGTGCCTTTGGTTGTCCCGACAAAGGTGCTCCTTGCTGTGGACTCCCAGAGGTGGGGGGGGGCATTAGAGGGGCCCAGTGAATCCCCCCCTAATCCTCTCTGACCTATTGTATAGGTGCACTCAGATCCCTCTGACCACTTCCCGCTTTAATCTCCACATATCTGAAGAAGTTAAACAAGTTTTGTTATTCATGTACGGACCGGTCCGAACCATGCTCTCTCTGCTTTCCACGTTCTAAATGTTGTTTCTAGTTCAATGCTATATACTGTAATGTTGTTTTATTGCACAGAACAATTCCTTGTGGCTTTGAAGAATAAATCAATCCTTTAGTTTAGGGCTATAACCAGACTGGTAAGAAAACCCCTGGTCAACTCATAATTCAAGCAACTGATTTTATGAGAGGATAATATAATAATAAACAGAATTTTATTAGTTTTGATTTGATTTGATCATCCCCATTAGCTAATGCAAAAACATCAGCTCCTCTTCCTGGGGTCCTACACAAAACGTATAACAAAGAAGAAGCCATCAACACGCAAAACAACAAATAACAAAAATAAAATAAAAATAATATATCACTAAGATCTAATGTGAATGGCCATGAGGTGTTGCTTCACTTGTTTTTTTTAAACTAACTTTATTCTGAGTTTAGAGACATGAGGAAGGGAGTTCCATTCAACCATAGCTCTATACAGCACAGAAAAACTTGTTTTGGTTTTTGGAATTGTGTAGTTAGTTACCACTGGTGGCATGTCTGGTGGGGTATGTCTGTGTATGCATTAGAGCTACGTAGTGAGCTTCCTATGCAAACAGTCAGGGGGTTTTAATACATTCATATTGATTACAAATGAAATAAGTGATGCTTTTAACCTCTCATCAACTTTTAGCCAGAAGAGTTCATTCATGCATGTTGTTGTTATTAGCGCTCATTAGTGCACTGAAGGGCGAGCAAGCTGCTATGTTCTCCACCCCTTGTAGCATCCCTAGATTTGTTTTTGTAGTACCTGACCAGACCACCGGGCAGTAATCTTAAGTGTGCTAATACTAGGGTCTGCAGGGCCTGCTTTACTCAGTCGGATGTGCAGGAGAAGAGCATCTCTTGACTACAGATATGTTTCTCCCCATCTTTTGCACCAGTAAATCTATAAGTCTTGACCATGTTAGTTTACAATCTAAAGTTACGCCAAGAAGCTTTGTGTTTTCTGCACTTCCTGTTCAATAGCAACATTGTTCAGTACCAGATTCAGCTGGGGTTTAG
The DNA here is from genome assembly GCF_963989245.1 of Nansenia antarctica. NCBI lineage: Eukaryota > Metazoa > Chordata > Actinopteri > Argentiniformes > Microstomatidae > Nansenia > Nansenia antarctica. Next base: position 24,376,902 of record NC_137674.1, on the reverse strand, counting down.
AGCTTAATGAGTGTTTTGTTCCAAATACTATGCTCTACAAACGTGTCCTGAACATACCTAAGACTCAGTGATCCAGTTAAATACTATCTGCAGCTCTTTGTTGAGGGCTGAGGTGATTTCCTTAACTGTTGTTGCAGACATGTAGTGAATCATCTGCATACATAGACACACAGGCTTTATTTACAAGCAAGTGGGACTTATTCTTTGTTCCTGTGTCATTTAAGGTGCTTCAGATCTTCTTTCCATCATGTTTTATATCATTAATCATTCCTGGATTCATAATACAATTTCTTCTTCTTTTTGTTCAGTTTACTGAGCTAGTAGTTCCTCAGTTAACAGTATACCTGCCAATCAGATGTGAAGCCAGAACTATTTGCCACTCCTTTTGCCCCACCTCTTTGAACCATGCATTCTTTTAATTCATCATTAACCAAGGAGCGCTAACGGTTAGCTTCTTGACAGGTGCTACACATGCTTATCCATGACTGGAACCAACAGTTCAGTGAAAACGTTTAAGTGCAGTAACTTTAAGTGCAGTGCAGAATCACACGAAGGTTGTCAGTGGTGTCTATCTGTTGAAAAAAACAAAACAGTTTTGATACTGAACTAGGAAATGATGGTTTGGCTTTTTTGTGGGAATACTAAGAAATGGATTGATCTTAAAAAAAAGAAGAAAATAAGAAAGATAGGAGCTTTCTCTAATATTCAAGTACAATGCACTTTCTGTCTTTCTTCTTCATCTGAGAGTAGAACATAACTGATGTGTTTGTGGAGTTGGAAAATCAGTCACAACACTACCAGCAAGGCACTAGTACTAGGAAATGTAGGCTATAGAGAGAGGTATATATCTTTTGTGGGGACCTGGTGCTTACGTATATGTCTATTGGCGGAGGTGGGGGATACACTCTGACTCTTAGAGCCGGTGGCCAGCCATGACAGAGCACTTGACAGGCTGAAAGACATCCCCTAATTTTGAGCTGACCTTCCCTTGTTTAGTATTTCCCTTACTGCTGGTGAGAGGGGGACACGCGTCTGGGGGGGGGTGACTCTCTGAGCTGGGGGGGTTGGGGAGGAGAGAAGCGTGCAGATGGAAAGGACCGTTAGGGACCCAGCCTAGTCCCAGGAGGAGAGGCAGGGGTCGGGGATCAAACCCCCAACTGACACCCCCCACCCTACGTCTGGGGGGGGGGCGGCCTGGTGATCCTGAAGTAACCGCCACTCGGGCCAGGCACATTATTTATATTGTGCAATTAATGCAGCTGTGGGGGGTCTGCTGTCATAGCACAATGCAGTGCAGCTGGCACGTGGCTCTGTATGCCCCCCCCACCCACACACAAACATACAGTATACACACACACACCATTTTGAGAGGTCTTTTAATTAGGGGATTTGTTAATTTCCCATTCAACTTGACATTGATGAATGAGAGGCAGCCTCTGACTATCCCCGTCTCTTTGTGGCCCATCCGCTCCCCCTCAGCAGTACTATCTGGCCATGGGCTGTCTGCTTCCATCTGAGAGCAGGCAGACCTGGAGAGAACCCACAGTACGTAGCATACATTATGATGAAGTGAGACATCTTGATATCTCTATCTTCTTGGTATCTTGAATCTTTGGTATTCCATTGTCAGACATAACTGCTCTTGGGAACATACTGTACCACAGACCTATAGAACGCAGGCTTGCAGACATCACTGCGCCTATAGCCATGTGTCATACTGTCTCCCATGTCATTTTCCATTGTGTTATGGCTGCAATTCATCTTTTAAATGCTCTCATAATTTCCTTTGTGCATGTAAGCTTGAGGTGACCTTGGGACTGGATTGTGGTGTAATATATTCTGCACACATGTCCCTGTGTCCCTTGCTTTCTGTGCTTTGTTCTGTTGCAGTTTATCGTGAAAAAGAGAAGGTTTAATTTGGATACGTGTGATGAATATAACAATTACGAACACGTGTTTCCATTTGTTTGGGATGTTTTATCCTTCTCCACTTCTATTGCTGATAATAATTGTAATACGTCCTAAAATATATGTATGATTTGTATGCAAATCTGTACAAAATCGAGATATTTCTGTAAAATAAAAAAAATCCTGCCAGATCCTCAATCCACACCAAAAAATACACACAACTTGTAAAGATGATTGTGATTGTACTAGCTATTCCTTCATTATCCAAAAATCATAATTGATTGAGGAGTCAGCTCACCTGTTTACATCACACCTTCGTAGGTGACTGGGCCTTCATGATCACACACACACACACACACACACACACACACACACACACACACACACAGACACAGACACAGACACACACACCCACACACACCCACACACACACACACACACACACACACACACACACACACACACACACACACATACACACACACACAAACATTCGGTTTTAATGCATATTAATGATGTTAAACAGCTAAAAACAGGGGACAATGGAGCAGAAAAGGCCGCCTGGCCTTGAACACAAAGCCCTGGACCCAAGGGGCAGAGAACAGGTGCAGAGAGGAGATGACATCTCCGTGTAGAATGGACCACACTGTGTTCATCAGGACAGGCAAGTACTGTATTTTCACAAGCCTATCCATATCCTATTTCAAAATATTCAAAAGTGACATAACAAAAGTAAGGATAATAATCAATGTGTGAGGAGAAACAGGCTCACAATGTAATGATTGATTGTCTTCTTACACGAATTCATTTTGAATTGATCTACAAAATAGGCCTTCGAGGTTTTTTGTTAAACCCTTCCCTATTCTGTATCGCAGGCTAACGCACTCTCTTGGATCACATCACTGCTAGTGAAAGCCCGCTCCACGTTTTTTCAAGAGCGGGCTCTACTAGGCTCTCCAATGCGCCGAGCACCCAACCCCATCATAATAAACTTGGCTTGGTGAGCCCCGCCCCCTTTTTTTATTCTACTGGAACTTATCAGCGCCCGTCTGTAGGGCGTGCATTATATTCACCGAGCAAGCGAGAGGAGAACAGTCCACTCTCTCTACATGCAGAAAGATATTTTTGACCAATTACGCACCTCTTCGCTCTTATCGCTCCAGTAGGTAAGGAAGAATGGATTTCTTAAATCACGACTACTTAGATACGCGCTCTCACACTTTCAATTTTTGGAACGACTACCTCGGCCTGTCGACACTGGTCGCTAAGAACAAGATGAGCAGCACATTCCACAGTCCAAACTCTATAACGGAGTCTCTCAAAGCGACATTGGGCTTAGACGATTCCCCGATATGTTCCTGCGTAAACGGACACGGTGGTGGTGGAGACAGCGGCGGTGGTCACTTGGAATGCTGCTGCCCGTCCCCAAGTTCCCCGCCTATCTCCATCCTCCATCTGAAGGAGCGACTCTCACTTTTCAGCCCTTTCGGAAACCTCTCGAATGACACGCCGCCGACGGACAGGGACGCCGTCTACAGGGGCAGCTTCGGTGGCCTGGACCTGCTCGGCATGGAGAGGAGGCGCAAACAGACGCAGAGGAATAAGCCGGAGCCGAAGATCTGCGTCTTCTGTCGGAATAACGGCGCGCCGGAGGAGGTGTTCGGGTCGCACGTCCTAAAGACGCCAGACGGGAGAGTGGTTTGCCCGATCCTCCGGGCGTATACTTGCCCCCTCTGCAGTGCCAACGGAGACAATGCCCACACTATAAAGTACTGCCCGCTCTCCAAGGACCAGTCAAGCCAGCGAGTTCTGAAGGGAGGGAGAGCGGTGGGTGGGAAGAGACTGAAAATATTCTAAAAAAAGGAAATTGAGATTGCACTGTTTTATGGCTAAATCTATGCCCTAATTCACAACCCACCCCCCCATCCCATGCACACAAAAGCGTCCATTGAGTAGGCTGAAAAATATTTTCATAATATGACATTTTTCTTTCATGTATCTTTCTGGCGTATTATTGGATGAACATTTTATAATATTTTAGTTTGTTTTGTATGATGATTTTTTATTTGGACCAATTGGAGCAATTTGTCAACTCCATCATTGGGTTTTTTGAAGGCGCGTAGGATAATAGCTTCTAACGCAGAGCACGGTGTTCTGTTTTGATGACTTGAAAGAAGGGCGGCCACAAATAGGATTGTATTCCATTACGTGATGAATGAACCAAAGTATACTTCGACAGGAATGAATGACCGTTTGCATGTTCAGTAAAAAAAAAAAAAAGTCAGTGCGTTTCGCCGTTTTGGACCTAGTATAATCACAGTCCAGTTATCTGAACTGTAGGAGAAACAAACGACAGTAGGCTTCTGTATCAATAAAGGTGCCAAAGGGTGCTCTGCTCTGAACGACATGGAGCTTAGAGCAGGTGTGGCCTAATTACACAAACATGCACCCAACACAAAGGAAACATCACTCACTCCCGGATGAAAAATGAATGTTACTTGATTAGCTTTTTGTAATAATGGACTTAATTGTTCTTATACTGCACATGCAAGATGGAAATGTCTTATTGTTGATGGACTGCAGTTTTTGGACAGTTGTTTTCTACCAAAGGAATACAATTTATATGAAATGGGATTTTCTGTATTGTTTAAATATTGTATATTGTTAATTCAGCATCAAATGGCTATACCCCGAAATATATGTTACAGATTTGATCTGAATGCAAGTGCAACAGCTAAGTTGTAGAAGATGATGTAAGGATTGTAAAAGTAACTGTATTAAATAATGTGTTCTTTTTTGCATTCTATATTTGAAGTTTATTTTCTGAATAGTACTATCTAGCCTTTTTTTCCTGTACCAGAATGAATTCTTTGTGATTACCCACATTTAATTTTGAGGTGTGTATATTGTACAATGTTTGGAAAAGGTAATAAAAGCGTGAATGATTTTGAGACAAGTCTATTGTCTTTTTAAACAAAACAAAAAATCTGCTCTGTCTTTTTAAGTGTCTTATTTGTCACTGTCAGTCTATCTATCACAACCGAATGAAGGTGATTTACACAAATGAAAGGCCTTCTACAGATTATCAGGGATAGATATTTGCCTCAGCAGACAGAAAATACAGCAGGCTACTGATATGTTGGATATTAAAAGACCACAGAGTCTATATATACTGTACCTATCAAGATGAATCGCCGTCCTAGAATTTATTTGCAAATCCACAACTAACTAACTAAACTAACATCCACTTAGAGCTCTCCCATTAGGGCTTTTCTGTCACTACACTTCCATGGTTTCTCGCCTCCTCCTACACATTTCATAGAGTGATCAAAGCTGAACATGATTCTAACTTGAATACCAAGCAGATCATTGCAAAAGGCCCTAGACAGTAGCTGTAATGTGTAATGTAATATTGTATTGAACTAAAGCAAAGCGTGGACAGGACAACACAGAGCCTAGGATATGGTCCTTTCTCCTGAGATCCTGAACACATGTGTGCTTGTTGGAACATGCCAGATACCAGGAGAGCCTTTGAGCCACTGCATCTGTGTCTCTCTGCCAAGTAAGTGAGTTTACAGTGCATTTCACCATTTAATACCTAGGTATAAGTGAAATATCTTTGCTTAAATAGTCACATAAGTAGTCCTTATGAGAGTTTGACATAACATTTTTTAATATCAATTGAATTATCAGTGCATTTTGCTTTTGTTTTGTGCTCTCGAAGAATATGACCATTCTGTAGTTCATTGTAGGCTATTTATATTTCAACTGAAAATATTCAACAGAGATTGGGTATTTCGGGAGATTGAACATTGAGGACAGTGTGCTGGTTAGAAATGACCGATTATTTCAGTGTTCAAGTGCCAAATCTCATGACTTATTCATCATAGTCATTCCAATAGGTTCCAATAGTTTAAAGGTGTTTGCTAAGTAACTTTCTAATTGACATTATAAAAGGAAGTGCAACCAGTCTTTTTATGTAAACCTGTAGCAACCACAAGCAGGAGGCCCACAGGATGTACCCTCCTGGACAGTGTTTTCTTTAGCACTGTAAAGACTTGCCGTTTTGAATCAACAAGGCATCAACGTCAGATTGTGGGGCCGTGATATTAGGTGTAATAGAACAGCGCCATCTTGTGGTCAAATCTCTCAATGACAAGTACCTGTACTCCAGAGTACATAGTAGTGTATTATAATGAATGAGGCTGGCATGTGGGATCCAGTGGTGGTTTGGGAGCAGAGAGAGTGATGTGATTTATTTGAAACATTCTCTTGATTTTTCTCTTGATTTTATTATCCAATACAGGATTTTACAGACAGGCAATTCGTGAGCTTAGAATTATAAGGTTCTATCTAAATTTTTGGTCAAAATTGAGTTTTTTACATAACCTGATCCATTAGGTGTTTATTAATGCCTGTGTGGTGTTATTTTTAAAATGTTGACATTTTTGAGTTAGTAATTCATAAAATACAAAAGTTCCATCTCACAAAACATAATGGAATGTAAAAACTTTGACGCTCAATATCTCTGAACTACCCTAAACGGAGATAGAACCTTATGATTCTAAGATCACAAATTGCTTGATTGATCAATTGCTGCACAGACAGACAGTTCCTTGGTGTCAGCTGAAACACGGCAGCCAGTCTCCCCCGTGTTGTCGGTGTGTGGACACACAGAGGTCTTCACACTGACAGATCAGTGGCAGAACTTCTGTGACTCATCGCTTTTACTATTAAAATAGATAGATAGCCCAGATAGCCCAGAAATGCTGGAGTTGTGTTTTTAGATAACAGGCCAGTATGTCTGCCAAGGCATTGAGATAACAATATAGACATGAGTGAGGATAGATATTGACAGACAATATTATTATTATGTCCACTATAAAGTAACACATTTAATCAACATGGTATTTTGTCAAATAATGTTAAATACCTCAAATGAAAGAGACTCAGTTTTGTACACTGATAGACTGTACCGTTTATCTGTGAATATATACACACAAAGAAATGTAGGCTACTGACCTAGTATTTTAAGGATATTAGGCTGACAGGATACCCTGTTTGATTAACAGTTGCAGATATTCATTTTCTCTCTCTAAAGATCCTGTTTCAAGTCCTCGACCGCAGGACACCAACAAAAAGACAGATGTGTGTGTGTGTGTGTGTGTGTGAATTTCACGATGTAAAACATTGCAGCACGTGTGTGAAGGTTGCTCTTTGAAACTCTTTGCTCACGATAGTGATTGACTAACAGAACAGCCTCTGTACAAAATATAATTACAGTAACAATCACTAACATATATGTCTTTAGGGATAGATAGGAAAACTGCCCTTCCACAGCCCGTATGCGTATCAATGCTGAGTGTGAGACAGAGAACCAACCTTCCTTACCTCACTGCAGCAGCCTCTGATTGGCTGGGTTAGGTGCTGACAGTCCTGATGCATGTCTCTAGGGGGGGAGGAGGTGGGGGCAAGCCTGGCGGTATAAAAGCCACGGCTCTGCAGCATCACTGAGCTGGTGCAGTGCAAAAACGCATCACCTTCACCGATGGTGTGCAGAACAAGGGGGACTTAAAGAAACTTCAGAAAAAAAAATCAACAAAAAATTTCCATAAACCAAAAAATACAAAAAAAACAACCAACCAAAAATCCATCATGAGCTACGACCCTTGCATCTCCTACCGTCGCCCTTGGGACAGCTACAGAGGCTCCCGATCCTCCACCACCAAACTCTCCATGTCCTCCACCCTCTACTCCTCCTCCTCTCCCCGCGGCCTGCTGTCTGGGAAGAGGACCCTGCGGCCGACCTCCTCCTCCTCCCTGCCCGATGCCTCCGACCGGATGGACCTGGCCCAGGCCAGCTCCGTCAACACGGAGCTACTGGGCCTGCGAGCCCAGGAGAAGGAGCAGCTGGTGGGCCTGAACGACCGCTTCGCCACCTACATCGACAAGGTGAGGCACCTGGAGCAGCAGAACAGGGCCCTCCTGGCCGAGCTGGAGGCCATGCGGCGGAAACAGAGCGATCCGTCCCGTCTGCAGGCTCTCTACGAGGGGGAGCTGCGGGGCCTGAGGGCCATGATCGACGCCGAGAGCAGTGACAAGATGCGGATGGAGTCGGAGAGGGACTACCTGCGCGACGTCTACATGCAGCTGAAGGAGCGGTACGAGGAGGAGGCGCGCCAGCGTCTGGATGCCGAGGAGGCGCTGCACAGGGCCAGGGAGGACGCCGGCAGGGCCGTGCTCTCCAACTGCGACACGGAGGCCAACGTGGTCTCTCTGGCCGAGGAGATCAACTTCCTGAAGAAGGTGTTTGCGGAAGAGCAAGTAGAGCTCCAGGCCCAGCTCCAGGCAGCCAACATTAGCGTGGATGTGGAGATGACACGGCCTGACCTCTCCAGCGCCCTCCGGGAGATCCGCGTCCAGTACGAACGGCTGGCCAACAAGAACATGCAAGCCGCCGAGGACTGGTACCGGACCAAGTTCGCGGGCGTGGCGGAGATGGCGAGTAAGAACAACGAGGCCGTCCACGCCATCCGAGAGGAGACCCTGGAATATCGGCGGTTGCTCCAGTCCCGCTCGTCGGAGATCGAGGCGTTACGGAACGTCATCGAATCCCTTCACAAACAACTGGAAGAGCTGGAGGAGACGCAAGGGAAAGAGGTGGTCAAGTACCAGGTACATGGACCGATAAAATGTGGATCCGATATTGGAGAGAGGTGCTCATACATAGTATGGTCTTGGTAGAACACGTTTAATGTGTCAGTCAGAGTGTCTACTAGGATACCTTGTCTAGTCTGAAGGGCGATGGGATGGGAGGGCAAAATGGGTCTCCAGAGAGGTAGATGGAGGACGTATTGGCTAAAGCATAATGTGACAAATTAAAATCACTAATAGGTAATAGGAACTCCTTCTTCTTTCTGAGGAGTTCATTTTGTCCTTGGACAATGGACACAGTGTCCATTGCTGCTATGAGAACACCTCAAATTCTCTCTGCACCAGACTCCCCCCCCCCCCCCTCTGAAATTGTATAGAGGCAGCGTATTCAGAGAACATGAGGTGATGCTCACCTCTGCAAGGTAGAGCCGAAACTACAGAGGAAGGAAGGTCACAGTAAAGCTGTATCTGTATACCTGCTTGTATCAGCATGTTGGGTTTGATTTCAAATGCAATTGTATGCCCTTGATATTGTTCATGTTAGCTGATAGCTCGGTTGTTTGGATATATCTGAGTTCTGTTACATGGTTGTGGTTTTCCTCTAGGTGAGGATAAATGATTTGGAGAGGGATATCAACGATGCCAAGCAGGAGATGGCACGCTACCTGAGGGAGTATCAAGACCTCCTCAATGTTAAGATGGCCCTTGACATTGAGATAGCTGCATACAGGTAAGCTAACCATGACTTGGATTTATTTATATCACTCATTTTGATATGATACTGATATGACCAATACATTGATATTTTTTTCTCCACAGGAAACTCCTGGAGGGCGAAGAATTCCGGCTGAACTTCTCCACTCTTAACTAAACCTTAAACCCTAAAACCCTATGCCCCTAGCTCTACCATACCCCCCCCCCCTCCCCCTCCTTTACCTAAAACCTAACTTTTTACATCCTACTTTACCAGAATTTCCCAACGCAACCTCCCCAAAAACCTCCCTCCCTAATCTGTGCCCCAAATCAACTCAACCCCCACCTGAAGCTCATTCTTACGAAGACAGATGCGCCCTTGTTCTTACGCAAGAGGTCCACCATAAAGTCCCCCTTCTTCTCCACACGTTCTGATGACATCATACACCACCAAGATGGCAAACAGAAAAATTCTGAGAGGCTGCACTGCATTTAGTCACATTGCTCAACTAGAGACAGCAATATTCTTTTGAGAGAGTTCCCTTCCATGGTTATCAGCTAAACTCCAAGCAACGGCTTAGCATTTTTGGCTAACCCTAACCCCCCAAACCCCATTGTGCAAACATTTAACCAATTGTTTGTAAAGGAGGACTATATTCAAAGTTAATTTTTAGTTTTAGATGCTTGGAATTTATCTGTTTTCCCAATGATGCGAGAAACCTGCAGCGTACTGATTTGGAACTCTGTCAACAGGATACTGTTCTGCTCCCATGGTTACGTAGCAGTAGTCAGCGAACCAGTAACCTTACAAGTTATTTTTCCCACTGTGGGACAGTTACTCATTTCGTTTTCTGTGTTGTTCTTCCTTGATATTTGCATTCACTTACCATGAGCTTCAGTTAGTTAAATATGAGAGTTAGTTAATTTTGGTTTACCTATTTGACAGATTATTCATTAATCCAAATTCTAAACCAAACATTTTCTTTCAACGTGAGAAGCTCTGAATATGGAAATATCAGGGAAGACAAAATAAGGCATTGTTACTGGTTTCTCTATGTGAACTTAGAGATGTGTCTGACAGCTTCTTAGCCATGTTCTGTTCTGTAGGCTCGTTCAAACCTACAAGCTAAATTAATGAAACTGAAGGTAACTAACCTGGTAACTGCAGATTTTTTTGGTGCACATGCCACTGTTAGATCTGAATTGTGCATTAAATCTGTGAAACTATACGAACTCTGCACCTTATACGCTAGGTAAACCTGTGCCAGCAACTTGCTGAATAAAAAAACATAACTGAAGTGCAAATAAGTGCCTGTATTATTATTATTATTATTATTATTATTATTATTATTATTATTGTAATGGGTTTTAGACATGTGATTAAATCAATGTACTGTCATACTGTAGGCAAACTGCATGTACACATGTTGTGCAAGTGGCTCCCTACGTGCTGAATACTGAATAGTCAAGTGGGACTACAGAATGCTACAGTATGAAACTATAGCACAGCATCTAAAATATGGATAGATTATAGTAGATTAAGTAAATTGAGAGTTGCCCTGTTGTTGCAGTTGTGACGATGGCAGGAAGATAACATGCGCATCACTTGCAGGTAATAGTCCCATAGGGCCTGGGACTTAGACCCACTGTTACACACCCTGGCTGCTCAGGAGATGAGACAGTTTTCCTGCCTGTAATAATAATAATAATAAATCATTATATTTATATAGCGCTTTTCCGGGCTCAAAGACGCTGACAATATGGGAGAAACAGAAAACACAGAAAGGGGGGGGGGGGGGGGTGGCAGGGTTAGGGGAGATGGTTAGGGGTTGGGGAGGTTGTATGCATGTCCAGGGGGGGAGGGGGGGTGGCAGGGTTAGGGGAGATGGTTAGGGATTGGGGAGGTTGTATGCATGTCCAGGGGGGGAGGGGGGGTGGCAGGGTTAGGGGAGATGGTTAGGGGTTGGGGAGGTTGTATGCATGTCCAGGGGGGGAGGGGGGGTGGCAGGGTTAGGGGAGATGGGTAGGGGTTGTATGCATGTCCAGGGGGGGGAGGGGGGGTGGCAGGGTTAGGGGAGATGGTTAGGGGTAGGGGAGGTTGTATGCATGTCCAGGGGGGGGGGACCTCGAAACATAAGCAATGTAGTGTGTAGGCAACCCTTTATTCTTGACTTGCTTTCTTGAAGGCTCTCAGTGTTAAACCAATGTCAGAGAAACAACAGAGCAGCACTGCACCATATCCCACAATTCCCTATTCCTGGCACCTTGCTCCGAATGTAATGTATTGGCACATTGTATCAGCAGCACATGCTGATTGTATACACTAGTCAGCAAGCTAAAGCTGAACATTGCACAGTGCACCCCTGTCCTTTACCCCCGATATGATCACATTCACAAAAGCGTATAACAGTATGCTAGCTTAGTTAATAATACTAAAGTAAAACATGTGCATGAATTGTTATGTTTTCCATTAAATCCTATTAAAAAGGGCATAGCCGGGTAATTGTCATAGTTTAAAGAGACAGCATACCTGGACAAGTAATTTGGTCACCATAGCACATAGTATGCACGTGTACTGCACACTCTTCTTTATCTTTTCATGGATCCAACATGTGCTTTTACTGGAGATGCTCATCGTGATTCACGAAGGAACAGCGAGTGCAATATTTAAACCTGACAGTAGATGGCAGCACTGACTCAATCGGGCACAATTGACCCCCAGCCTCCGACTGCTTCCTGGTCAAAGGACAAGAACAATATGTCTGCCAGGCTTCATATGGGTATTTTCAATGTTACTGTGTAGATGCATCGGATTGTAACGTTGTTATACAGTCGCTAGATTATAAAGCAAACGTTATTTTCATCGTCGCTATGTTCCAAGTTATTACCAGAAGCCGCATCCCGGCCGTTCGCCTCCTCGCCCCCCAGGGAGGGGTGCTTAGCCTCCTCTTACCCCAGGGAGGGGTGCTGGTGCAGGCGGTCAGGGGCAGGAAGACCCGCCACGACCCGAAGGCCAAGTCGAAAGAGGGCCGGATCAAACTACCACCTCCCATTGACCCGGTGGAGCAGGTGGTCCTCAGGGAAAGATTCACAGAGTATGACTTGATCATGAGGGCGCTTCGGTAAGTCTGATCCTCAACTCACTGATGTATGGACATGGTGGTCTCTAACATAGCTGATGTATGGACATGGTGGTCTCTAGCATAGCTCACTGATGTATGGACATGGTGGTCTCTCAACTCACTGATGTATGGACATGGTGGTCTCTCAACTCACTGATGTATGGACAAGGTGGTCTCTCAGCTCTCTGATGTATGGACATGGTGGTCTCTCAGCTCACTGATGTATGGACATGGTGGTCTCTCAACTCTCTGATGTATGGACATGGTGGTCTCTCAACTCACTGATGTATGGACATGGTGGTCTCTCAACTCACTGATGTATGGACAAGGTGGTCTCTCAACTCACTGATGTGTGGACATGGGGGTCTCTCAACTCACTGATGTATGGACATGGTGGTCTCTCAACTCTCTGATGTATGGACATGGGGGTCTCTCAACTCACTGATGTGTGGACATGGTGGTCTCTCAACTCTCTGATGTATGGACATGGGGGTCTCTCAACTCACTGATGTATGGACATGGTGGTCTCTCAGCTCTCTGATGTATGTATGGACATGGTGGTCTCTCAACTCACTGATGTGTGGACATGGTGGTCTCTCAACTCACTGATGTGTGGATGACATGGTGGTCTCTCAACTCACTGATGTATGGACATGGTGGTCTCTCAACTTACTGATGTATGGACACTGGCGGACTCAGGGGGGGGGGGCAGGGGGGGGCGACCGCCCCCACGGTTGAAAAACGTCTCTCTTAAGTGCCCTTTTGAGTGGCGAAAATTAGAAGATGTGCCCTATTGGCTGCCCTTCCAATGGTCTAAACTTGACCATGTGCACTGATGGAGTCCCATGTTGTGCAGTAGGTGCCCTTTTTTCTTTTCGCCCCCCCCCTGCCCTTCAAACAGCCTGAGTCCACCACTGTGTATGGACATGGTGGTCTCTAGCATAGCTGACTGAGGATACCGAGATGAGTTTCCAGGGTTCCCACGGGTCCTTGACATCCTTGGAAGTTTGTGAATTTGAGCAACAACAAAAAAAATCAAGGCCTTAAAAGTTTGTGAAAATAGACATGGGTCATTGAAAGTGCTTGAATTCCCCCCCCTCTCTCTCAAAAAAATAAAATCATATTTTACTCAGCTCGTCAACTAGTAGTAAATAAGTCTCTGTATTGCTTAACTTGGTAGAGAAGTGTTGCTGTGGTAGAGAAGGCAAGAGACCATCTAGTGTTCACACATTCAAGCCTCTCTTTTTAATTGTTGTCAGTGAGCGGAGAGTTCCTATTATATACATTCTCATCTAGATCTGTCTCAAACTATGCCTTGGCCTGAGGGAATATTATGGTATTATACACTCACTGAGACTTGAGCCTCCCTCAAAACAGCCTCAATTCTTCGTGGCATTGATGGGTGATTGCATCACGCAATTCCTGCAGATTTTTCAGGTTCACTTTAAAGTTGTGAATCTCCCATTCAGCCACATCCCAAAGGTGTGACTCTATTGGATCCAGTTCCGGTGACTGGGAAGGCCACTGAAGAACACCAATCATTTTCATGTTCATGAAACCAGTTTGAGACGACTTTTGCTTTGTGATATGGTTCACTATCATGCTGGAAGTAGCCATTAGATAGAAGATGGGTATATTGTGGCCATGAAGGGATGCACAATGGTCAGCAACAACACTCAAATAGAGCCTAGGTAGGCTGTGGCATTCAAGTGATGACTGATTGGTATTAACAGGCCCAAAGTGTGCCAAGAAAACATTCCCCACACCTTACATCACCCCCATGAACGAGGTATTCCCAATAAAGTGTTCCGTGAGTGTAGAACACTGCTGCCAACACCGTGTTAAACCTCACCTCAATGAGATTATCATTTTGGCTTCAACCAAAAATGTCTAATGATGGTGCACTGCACTGCACAATGATGCACTGCACAATGATGGACTGAGAACAGTAGTAATATGTCCATGATTATTTACGACACAGACTGGAGTTCAAGGAGGAGATGTTGCGGAAGAGGTATGAGGAGGAGGTGGGCTCCCTGGCAGAGGAGAGGACCAAGCAGGAGGCAGAAGAACACCGCTCTCTCATGGCCTCAAATGACGCAGAGAACCTCCGAATGCTCAAACTCAGGTGAGGAGGTGCATGCTCTTTGTGGGGGAAAACCTCTTACCAGTCAGTGAAAGACAAGTCCTGCCCATTTGACTCCTTACTATCTGATGATGGAAATACTGTTCACTCTCACTGTCTCTGTGTGTTTCTGTTTGTTTCCTCAGAGAACTGAGGGTCCAGAAAGAGCTTGAAGCAGCTGAACTCCAGAAGACAGAAGCAGCCGTCCTGAGAGCACAGGCGTTGCAAGACTTCATCAAAGAAAAAGAAAGGGAGATTGTGCAGTTGCAGGTATGGCTTTACAATTGGAATGTCATATTTTGGTCAGTGAATTTTCCCTTTTGCACGACGAAAGAATGTTGTATAACATAACATAATAAATACTGTCATTTACATACAGTAATGCTGTGCATCCCAGATACTATGTGGACATGACTAGGGTACCACTCCATGTTCTTTGCTTAGAAGAGCTGGATAGCTAACACACTTCTGGCAATATGTTACAGGAGGAAGCAAAGAACTTCATCACCATGGAGAACTTGGACCAACGCATCGAGGAAGCCCTCGACAACCCACAGAACTACAACTTTGCCGTGGATAAAGAGGGCCGTGTAGTTAAGCGGACAGTAGTGGAATGACAGTTGGTGAATGTGTGAAGGTTTCAGTGGAGAAACGTTCTGTACAGATGAATTTCTTGTCGTACAAAAATCTGTTTGTTCTGTGTTCTGTGTTCATGACAGTTCCTCAGAGTCACAGTTGAGATATTCGGTTGTTAAATCGTGACGTGTTTCCGGGTCCAAAGTTGGCTGAGGCGCTGTCTTTGAAATGCCTCAGTAATAATAATAATTCATTATATTTATATAGCGCTTTTCCGAGACTCAAAGACGCTGACAAATATGGGAAAAACAGGAAAGTGCTGTGTCCCTTGTTGTATGAATAGATCCCAGTCTAAAAAACGATTGAACTGTCATTCTACCGCTGTAGTACACTGGTACTCTCGTGCGGGGAATTTCTGGTTTGGACCCAGAAATTGCTAAACGTCACGTTTGACGTCAGACTTAACAACCGAATTCTCATGCCTCCACCACTTCATGTCGGTGATTACTCATTGTTGATGGATTATCTGAAAACTGTCATCCATGGACCTTCTATAAACTTCTATCTGTGGACCTTGTAATGTCATACAAAAAAAAAGTCATTATGTATGTAATAAATTATTACTATTAACTACTGTTTCTGGTCATTTCTATGATAATTTCTGGTAAAATAATGTAGCTGGTTGTGTGCCTGACAAGATATAAAGTGCTTGTTCATTTTTGTATTTTATTTTTTTTTGGGGGGGGGGGCAGTTAGAAACAGTCCTCTGCTCTCAAGGATAGATTTGATACTCCTATTTGCTTCATAAAAGTACCGTTTTTTACTCCTTTCATCGAAGAATAACGGGTAAATAGTCGCCAAAACCTGGTACTGTGACAAAAACGGTTGCCATATATTTATATCATTATGAAACGCTGCTGATCTTGAACGTGCCTATGTAAAGTCAACGCTGACCCGCGCATGTGCAACGTGTTTCCGGGTTAGTGAATTGCAACGCCAGGTTCGCTTTTCTGGTTGGGAATTCTTTAGTATGTTCACTGTTTTATCGTTTTCTAGTTTTCTCCTCTTATACAAAGTGTTTTCCTGAAGTCGGAAATGTTGCAGGTTCACAAGTGGAACAAATAGTTTTGAATGGTTTTGCGACAGGGGTTGTTGAATAAAGTTCAGTGACTCAACTGACGCGACATCATGACATTACATGTGACTCGTCCCTTTCTCTGGATGATCAGGAGATCTACCCAGGAACACTGTCGCACATTGAACTGTTCAACCGCAAGAGATCTAGGACGACTATCTGCTGCTTCTGTTCTCTATACAAGTCACTCAGGAGGAGATGGAAACACCTGTCATCAGAACAGCATACAGTCCAGATGGAGGACAGGAGGCGACAGGAGCGGTGGGTCCTCAGGTCGGACGAGCCTCCTCAGGCCAGCTGCTGTGTGTCTGGGACTTGGCAGCGCAGCGGTGTTGCTGCACCTTAAAGGAGATGAGAAGGACAGCGTTGGCCAAGGGGGAGCAGCTGTCACATTCTGGGATTCAATCCTAGAACACATCTTGCCATCAGCCCAATGTGCCTCTCCTTACAAACCCGACAGTCCAAGATACAAATACAACTTCATAGCAGATGTGGTGGAGAAATCCACTCCAGCAGTCGTCTATATTGAAATAATTGGCCGGTAAGATGATATCTCTTTAATGTATAAGCAATAAGAGTATTGCAGTGTTTGATTATTATTATCATTAGGCTACCACCTTCCTACACTGTTGTGTAGACACTCCTGCAGATGGGAGATCATGAGTTAGGCTAGGTAGGTGTAATGGTCATTGCAAGGCAGGGTGTATTTTGGCCATATTGCTTCCATTGCTACTCACACCTTTCAGGAGTCAGCAGTTCACAGGAGTGTATACAGTACAGTACTGTAGGTGGTAGGAACAAGGGGTTTGGGGGATTTCAATTGGGATTGGATTTCAGCACAAGACTTAACTGACTTCAAACCTCTTTTGCGGCAGACACCCTTTTTCTGGTAGGGAAGTCCCTATCTCCAATGGTTCTGGGTTTATTATCAGTAGTGACGGACTCATCGTGACCAACGCCCACGTCGTGGCCAACAAGCGAGGTGTCCGTGTGAAACTGACCAATGGGGCGACGTACAACGCCACCGTGCAAGACGTCGACCAGGTGGCAGACATTGCCACCATCAAAATCAATGCCCAGGTAGGTAAGCGCCAGCGGATAGTCAGCAGGAAATAGAACTCAGCAGGCTGTCTGACTCTCTACAGTTCAACTTCAGTTATTTTCATTCTCAACCATTTTCTTCTCCTAACCCATATGGATTTTTATCAACATGAGACTTGTCTCTCTCTCTCTCTCTCTCCCTTGCAGCATCCCCTGCCCACTCTGCCACTGGGTCAGTCGTCAGAAGTCCGGCAAGGAGAGTTTGTGGTGGCGATGGGAAGCCCGTTCTCCCTCCGTAACACCATCACGTCAGGGATCATCAGCTCTGTGCAGAGAGGCAGCAAGGAGCTGGGCCTCTCCAACGCCAACATGGACTACATCCAGACAGACGCAGCAATCGACGTGAGTCCACTGGTGTATTCATGGATTTTAATGGGCCGGCTGTGGCGCAGGAGGTAGAGGAGTCGCCGCCTAATGATCACAAGGTTGGCAGATCGGCGGTTCGAGTCGAGCCCCGGCTGGCCACATGTCGAAGTGTCCTTGGGCAAGACACTGAATCCCAAAATTGCTCCCAGTGAGCGGGCCGGCCGGCGCCTTGCATGGCTGCTTGCCGCCATTGGTGTGTGAATGTGTGTGTGAATGGGTGAATGAGAGGCCGTTGTAAAGCGCTTTGGAGCAGCAAAAACGTGCGGTCCATTTACCATTTACCATCCCTTCAGTGAAGTGTTATCATCACTCACAAATGTGTGATAGGCTATGTTTAACAATGTGTGACTTACTTACTGATGTCTTGCAGTTTGGGAATTCCGGAGGACCTCTGATTAATTTGGTGAGTTTCAAATCCTTATTTATGAGCAGGCCACAAGGTTAACATTAATATCCGGTCTGTTCCTTTGATTGGTTCTGTTGAGGATGATGTGGTGGTGATAATGAAAGCCTAAGATGGCCATATAGCATGCATGCTCTCAACTCACACTTGCTTCCGTCGTAGACTGAAGACCCATCTCTTCAGGTTACACCTTAACTGCTCCTCCTGAGACATCTACTGCCCCCCAGCACTGCGTCTCCTGAAGACACCCACTTTTCCCCTTTACTGTGTCCCCTAAAAACTTCTATTGCCCTCCTTGTACTGTTTCTCTGTTTCTCCAGTGTCTATATATTTTTTTTAAAAGGCTAGGTTTAGAAGAAAGTGATAGAAGAAGGTTTTTCCTTCTATCAATGGCCCCGGGACTGAGCTGGATTACTCTTCCTGCTACGACTGGTGGATTGAGGATTCACTTGCTTAGTCAAATGTATTGATTGTAAGTCGCTTTGGAATAAGGCGCCTGGTGATTTAACCAGTACATTGCACTTGGAAAGAATCAGATATATATATTAAAGGACAAACTTGCACAATATAATGTGATCTGGCAACCTCTCGTGTCACATCTGACGCATTTAAGCTCTTAAGTTGTAACATACATTTACACTGTTTCGGTCTTACTTGATGAATGAATGAGTGAATGAAGGATAGGGGACAGGGGAAAATAGGGAAGGGTACAGGGTAGAAGGGTACAGGGTACAAGGTAGATACAGGGTACATAAGGACAGAACTCTTACATCTTTTGTTTATTCTTTATTTATTTTTTTATTTTAAATTGTATTTTTTCTCTATATCTTTTTGGTCTGTTTGTTTGTTTTCAGTTTTTTCTATGTCTTGATACTGCTCCAAATATATTGAAAATACTTGAATATATCTGTGTATATCTTTTGTGTAAATGAAAATGAGCGTTGATCCAACATAACCTGTGAACATTGTTTTGGCTCAATAAAAAAACATTTGAAATAGGAATAAGGCGTCTGCTAAATGCCCGAACTTTAAAAGTAACTCTGTTCTCTCCTGCAGGACGGTGAGGTCATTGGCATAAACACTATGAAAGTCACTGCAGGGATCTCCTTCGCCATCCCTTCAGATCGTGTCAGGCTTTTCCTAGACGAAGCTGGGGACAAGAAGAGTGAGTACTTCACAAGGCTGGCAGGCGATACTCCACCTCACACATAATATGCACTTTGTGACGTTAGAATTATAAGGTTCTATCTCCATTTTTGTCAAAATTTAGTTTTTTACATAATCTGATCCATTAGGTGTTTATTAATGCCTGTGTGGTGTTATTTTAAAAATGTTGACATTTTTGAGTTAGTAATTAATAAAATACAAAGGTTCCATCTCACAAAACATAATGGAATGTAAAAACTTTGACGCTCAATATCTCTGAACTGCCTAAACGGAGATAGAACCTTATCATTCTAAGCTCACGACTTATCTAACGAGTTCGCTATGTAAATTATTAACGTATTTCATACGTTTCCTCCTAGAATCACGGTCTGGTGATTCCGAGGCCAAGCGGCGCTACATTGGTGTGATGATGTTGACGCTAACTACCAGGTAACTGCTGGGAAATATGAAAGCTTAGTTTATGGATTAGGAAATCAGAATCAGAATCAGAATCAGAATAAGAGTCAGTGGGGGTCCCGGGCCTTGTTGGTGAGGCTGACTGCAGATGGCGAGAGGTTTTGGTCCACTACTTAACTTTATGACTTTTAATGACTGTGTTGTACTTCTCCCTCGCCTGCAGTATCATTGATGAGTTGAAGCTGAGGGACCCATCGTTCCCAGATGTGACTCATGGAATCCTGATCCATCGGATCATCATGGGATCCCCAGCTAATAGGTTAGCACCACGGAATGTGAAATTAATAAAACAAATGAGATTGCAGGGTTCCCACGGGTCCTTGAAATCCTTGTGAATTTGAGAAAGAAAAATCAAGGTCTTAAAGGTTTTTGAAAATTGACATGGGTCATTGAAAGTGCTTGAATTCTCCTCTCTCTCTCTCTCTCTCTCTAAATTTTTTTTTTTTATATATTAAAAAATGTTTTACTTAGCTCGTCAACTAGTAAATAAGTCTCTGTATTGCTAAACTTTACACATATTTCACAATATATTGTCTTGCTGTGCTGTGGTAGAGAAGGCAAGAGACCATCTAGTGTTCACACATTCAAGCCTCTCTTTTTAATTGTTGTCTGTGAGCGGATAGTTCCTATTATATCAATTCTCATCTAGATCTGTCTCAAACTATGCCGTGTTGGGTCCTTGAATTTGAGGGAATTGAGTCTTGCAAGTCCTTGAAAGGTGCTTGAATCTGATGTTTCAGAAGGTGTGGGAACCCTGTATTTACAGTAATAGTAACAATGTCACATAATGTCACAGCTGATGTAACAGTATCCATCACTCACTCTGAAGCCATCAGAGATCTTAGTCAAAAACGCAAACATATCTTCTGTTTAATTAAACCTAGATGATCAAAATGAACGACCAGTTATCTGGATGCCTGAACTTACTGTTCTCATTTACAAATCCAGTAGAGTAGCTACATCAGTCTGAGCCTGCTTCAATGCTCATTGTTGTAACTTGCAGTAAACTAGGTTTAATCAGGGTATCCGCGGTGTCTTGAAAAGTATTAAAAGTTGATACATAAATTTTGGGAAAATCAAGATCCTTAATAAGTATTAAAAACTCTTATCACGATTTTATGAGGCCTCATTTATAAAAAAGTACTTGAACGTCATCTTTGACTTTCACTTAAGCACATTTTTCTAAACGGACGTAAGCATTATTTATAAAACGGGCTGAGATGGTTTAAAGTTGCGTACGTGCTTCCTTCTATAAATACCAACGCAGGTAAAATGAACGCAGGTGAATGAGGCTTGTATTAACGCCCTGGCTGTGATAGCGGCTCAATTATAGCGGCTGAATTAAGACAAGTGCTATAATATAGGGTAGGCGTTCGTCTGGAAGTGGGAGAGGGCAGAGGTAAGCTTCTCGGTAAGTTGCATTTGTAACGTTTGATGACAACTAACCAGGCACATGCTTATACTCTACTCAAGTTGTAAAAGAAAATCAGGGGAGGTGGTGGATTTTATCATAAGAGGACAATTTTAGCATCCCCTCAGCATCAGTGACTTCAGTGTCAGCACCAACCTCAACTCGAGTGCTGCTTATACTGTAATAATATAATGGTCTTATTCTTATCAGGTGGTCTTATTCTTATATGGCTGCGAACTCCCTTTGCGAACTCCCAGACACCGGAGAAAATCCAGTATAATTTAGCGCGTGGCCGGGCAAGGTCCGTTGTGGAACGCACTAGGCATGTTGAAGGGGAGATAGACAGCTCCGGAGGGATATAAAGGAAGACTGAAATACAATCATAAACATCAGTTCCTTTTAAATCTTGAATTAAACTAATTTTCTCGGCTGATAACAACATCGTTAATTTTATTACGAGCCACTTGCATGAATTACACTAGGCAGTGCGGCTCACATGCCTGTAATAACTCTGCATAACCAGTAGGTAATGTGTGTACGCAAGGTCAATACTCGACGTAGAGCTACGATCGTTTCCGCGGTCAAATTGACTCACGTTGAAATTGTATAAATCACTACGTTGACGTGGTTTTCTACGTACGACACCGGTAAGATCAACATTTGATCTGAGTACTTTCTATAAATGAGGCCCCTGGTGTTAATGAAGGTGTGTGTGGCAGGGTTCCCACGGGTCCTTGAAATCCTTGAAAGCTTGTGAATTTGAGAAAAAGAAATCAAGGTCTTTAAAAAGTCTTAGAAAGGTATTGAAATTAACCTCAAGATACCCTGTTAATCCTCTTCTCGCAGGGCAGGCATGAAGCCAGGTGACGTGGTGTTGGAGATCAACGGCACCAAGGTCAACACCTCGGAGGAGATCTACAGCGCTGTGCGCAGCAGCGACCGCATCGACATGGTGGTGAGGAGAGGTCACGACCTTCTCAAGCTCCAGATGACCCCCGAGTTCACAGAGTGACACTGTACCATCAAACACCTGCCAGTGGAACCCACAGGATACACATGGAGGAAGAGGAGGATACTCTTATCGCCACGGATACAGTAAAGATGGGAGAAATATGATCTGATAACATGCTTAAAGACTACAGTATAATTGTCAGTGTTGTTCTACACATGAAACAAACTGTTAGTTACACTGTTGTAGATAGTGAATTGTTCCTTAATTGTGTACTATGAAGACTGAGATGTATGTACTAAATACTTGAAGAGTCAGTCTGTGTCATTGTTTGACAATACTGACAAGCACTGTACAAATAAAATGTGATTCATTAAAAGCATAATTCAAGTGGCTGAATAACAATTGTGGTTCTAAAGGTTGTAGGTCATACAGACCTATTTACTACAAACCTAGATGGTGGCCTCTTAACAGGTCAATGGACCAGTGGCAATTTGCTGTACACTTAAGTATTATTTGATGATAAGTATATTACTTTTGTTTTAATTATTATTATTATTATTTATTTATTTAAGGTTTTTTAAGTTTTTAGTTTTTATATCATCACCATGGATGACCGTATGCAGCCATATCAAAGGAATTTTGTACAATGCACCACTCATAAATGTATGAGTGCAGATTTATATACCCTTTAAAGTGATTATAATTTAATATCAACTCAGACACAGTACACTTTTTAATTGACTGGTTTATTTGGGAAAGCAGGTACTGCATTTATAGACATATTTCTGCTGTTTTATCATACACATAATGTCCTGGCAGTGGACGACCATTCAAAATAGACACAGGATACAGGTGGACAGACATGCAAAATGACCAACAAATAATTCATAGTGTGTGTGTTCTAGTGAATAATGGAAGATCATAGATTCAGCCTGGCACAATCCTTAGCACCTTCAAATGGGCAATAAATACATTCGCGAATATTCACTTCTTGTGTGTCTATGTGTAAAAGCAGTTACAAACTATATGCAAATAAAGAGTTCCAAATAATATAGAACATCAGTTAACACCAAGACGGTAAAATACCTGATAGCACAACCATGCTGTGCGGATAATGGATTTGTTGGATATTCTATATAGATTTGCACTTATGATCAGGAACAATTTCATAGAAATGCATCAGAATAGGATAGATCTTTGGCAATGCCTCTGTTAATACTAATAATACCTTTCAAAACAAAAAATAGAGACAGATATATAAAAATAAGACTTCATTCATAACTCATTACAAAACATTCATTAAAAGGTTGCAGCACGTCAGACAGCAATCATACAAAAAAAAAGACTAGTTGCATGAAATCCTCTAAAATATTCTGTCACAGAATGTAGCATATACTCACATTTGACCAAAAGAGAAATATTTCAATACCAAAATCGAAAAATTAGTCTGTTTGTTTGCAAAAAAAAAAAAGAAGAGCACTGAGTATTCAAGTATAATAACTCTTTGACAGACACCGACACATTCACCATATATAACACAATAACGTTTCGACCTAAGCAAGGCTCCTTCACTTTCAGATTAGGACTTCTTCTGCCCTGTGGGATCTTGAGCATGATTTAGTGAGTTGGTTTGTTCTGATGTGATGTGTTGTATAGGGGTTCTGATAGGTAGCTAGGTAATGGGGGATGGGGGGGATGTTTCAACCTGGTGGTGAGACATACATATACTATATAGACCCTTCTTTGGTTACCACCCAGGTCTGGCAAGATTGAGCGAGCTGTCCGTTATGGAGATTAGGAGATCTGGTTGTTCAGCTGTCCAGGGTACTTCTCAAACCTCCTCTCTGCCTCCTCGCTGAAGGCATCGCCTGGACAGAAGCAACAACAGAGCAGCCGTAAGACACAATGGAGGGGGTGTGGGGGGGTTAAACCAGACTGGTTATCCATGGTACTATTTTTAAAAATATATATACTATATATATTATTGGCGAACAAAGGCATACAAGTCAGGGACAAGAATATACAAATGCAAATTACACAATTGACTTAAAAAAAACTAAATAAGAGTTTTATTTTCTTTATCCCCCATTTGGTGTTCTAACAGAGAACTAGAACACCTTTTTTATTATTATTTCTTTACCCCTAAACACCCACCCAGCCCAAACTCTCGAGTGAGAGACAAGACAAGACAAAAAACATCAACAAAAAAACACGCACAAAAACAAAATGTATAATTTAAATAAATTAAATAATTGTAATAAATAAAAAATAATAATAAAGTAAATTAAATTAAATTAAACAGGGAGAAAAGTACAAAAGAACAGATGGACAGGGTGCTCCCCTCAAACAATAAACGCACAGAGAAATGGGACTGTTTTTCTAATGATCAGTCTGGGTCTTACCAATATGGCAGTCATGGAGCCAGATACGGTGGCCATCATACTTGCAGTTGCATTTCATGCCGTTGTTAGTGAAGTCACTCTCTGCCACTTCGAAATTTGGGTTGATCACAATCTGAAATTGGGGAGCATAAAACATAAAACACTATGTCGTCGTAGACTGAAGACCCATCTCTTCAGGTTACACCTTAACTGCTCCTCCTGAGACATCTACTGCCCCCCAGCACTGCGTCTCCTGAAGACACCCGCTTTTCCCCTCTACTGTGTCCCCTAAACACTTCTATTTGCCCCCCTTGTACTGTTTCTCTGTTTCTCCAGTGTCTAAATAAATAAAATAAAAAAATAAAAAGGCTAGGTTTAGAAGAAGGTGATAGAAGAAGGTTTCTCCTTCTATCAATGGCCCCGGGCCTGAGCTGGATTACTCTTCCTGCTACGACTGGTGGATTGATGATTCACTTGCTTAGTATTCAAATGTATTGATTGTAAGTCGCTTTGGAATAAGGCGTCTGCTAAATGCCAAAAATGTAAATGTATTAGATCCCCACCCTGGGCCTACTGTACTACTATATACTGTATAATATACAGGTACAGGTATATGTATAGTAGTAGTAGTAGTATGTATATGTCTATGTATATGTTCACCTGTAGGATGTAGTTCCCTGGCTTGATGTCGCTGATATCGATCCACTGGCAGTCGATGTCATGGCGGTACAGATCCCAGCATCCCACTGTGATGCCCTGCTCACCAAAGTTTGCACACTCGTACCGCTTAGAGATACCTGAAGACACAACAGGTCAAACCAATAGGACATTTACTAACCGACCATTTAACATCCTCACACAACCACAACACTTCAACGGATGGATTCAACCAGTTCATGCTCTGATTGGATAGGGTATTGTGAGTTTAGAATGATAAGGTTCTATCTCCGTTTAGGGTAGTTCAGAGATATTGAGCGTCAAAGTTTTTACATTCCATTATGTTTTGTGAGATGGAACCTTTGTATTTTATTAATTACTAACAAAAACATTTAAACATTTTAAAAATAACACCACACAGGCATTATTAAACACCTAATGGATCAGATTATGTAAAAAACTAAATTAGAGATAGAACCTTATAATTCTAACGTCACGGTATCCCTACTGGTCACCCATATAGACTACAACCCCCAGACTCACCCTCTGCACACTCGCTGTCCTCCAGGCAGAAGCTAGCTTTGTGGCCCTCCGCCACCCTGCTCCCGTTAGTAGACAGCAGGTCGTAGTGTGTGAATATGTCCATACTGTGGTAATGGCTATAGGGAACACACAAACAGGGATTCATTGTACCTCGAAGAGTTATTGTCAAGAGTTACAGTCTTGGCTATTTTAATAATAATAATAATAATAATAATAATAATAATAATAATAATAATAATAATGCATTTTATTTGTATTGCACTTCTAATTCAAAAATAATCTCAGAGTGCTAACAACCGTAAAAACATAAGTTAAAACAAAAACAACCTAAAAACATAATAAGTTAAAAACAAAACAACCTAAAAACATCATAAGTTAAAAACATAGTAAAAAACTAACAAAATAAATCACAGGAATGAACAGTCAAAGGCCTTTTTGAATAAAAAGGTTTTCAGGCCTGTCTTAAAAGAGATTTTCTTTGCTTTGGCCCAATATTTTCCCCCTCCTGATTATCCTGGGCATACATAAAAACTGTTAGTTGGGTCATTCATATTCATACTCATTCTACTGTATAAACGTATAAACCTAAGTTCCCATGGTTACCCGTGACAGGCGTGCCACACCCAGGAGTGCCGCCCGGCCTTGGGTCTGAAGTCCGCTCGGCCGATGTTGTGGATCTGCGAGGAGAAGCGGAGCAGGCGGCGGTGTCCGTAGGGCCAGTTGGCCTTGACGGCGGACTTGGAGAGGCAGTCTTCCTCAGCGGCGCAGTAGAGCATGTGCAGGGGACGGTCCTCGATGTAAACCGTCTGCGCGACCAGGGGTGCGTTCAGGACCAGGTCAGACGCCGCTGGACACAGACAGGAGAGCGGTCCGTCAACCGTCATTAACCGTTCATGGCACCTTTAAGAACCTTTAATGAATTTCAGTTAGCTACAATGTAATTCGGTTGTTAAGTCTGACGTCAAACGTGACGTTTAGCCATTTCCGGGTCCAAACCAGAAATTCCCCGGACCAGAGTACCAGTGTACTACAGAGGTAGAATGACAGTTCAATCGTTTTTTAGACTGGGATCTATTCATACAACAAGGGACACAGCACTTTCCTGTTTTTCCCATATTTGTCAGCGTCTTTGAGCCTCGGAAAAGCGATATATAAACATAATGAATTATTATTATAACTGAGGCATTTCGAAGAGAGCGCCTCAGCCAACTTTGGACCCGGAAACACGTCACGACTTAACAACCGAATAACATTAGCTGATACTTTCACTTTTTACAGAGAGGGGTTTTCTATGATAATAATCACTCACTCTCGGAGCAGATGACCCCAGCGGAGAACTTAGCCGCCGCCTTCAGGCAGTTGACAGATTTGTGATGTTGGCAGTGACTCAGGGACATCTCGTTCCCCGAGCACTTCACACCACTTAAGATCATCTCTGTTACATTACTGCTGTCCCAGTACCACGTTTCCTTGGAGAAGGGTCGACAACAACACCAGTACAGACAAACACAAACACAGTGCATCCGTTAGGAAATATGTTTTCTGTATGCCGAGCAGTAGAAGAAGTCTATGTATTTGTGTTCTTAAAGCAGTTCAATTACAAGCTATTGAAGTTGCTATGGAATTAGCCCAAAGGCTTTATTTATTTGTCGACTTCCTGTCTTACTTACAGTAATGGCATGCATGGAGTAGCCCAGCCCTAGCTGCCTGCACACCACCATGGCTTCCTTTGTGGTCCAGCCTGCGCTGCACACTGTGCCCCACTTGGACCCAACCTGCACTTCAACCCGACCCTCATAATACGTCCGACCGCCAACTATCCGGACCTGCAAAGAGGCCCTATGGGACGTCAATGAAAGGCAGCTTCCTGTCCCTGTCTGTGCCCTGTCTGTGCCCTGTCTGAGTCCTGTCTGTGTCCTGTCTGTGTCCTGTCTGTGTCCTGTCTGTGTCCTGTCTGTGCTCGCTCTGTACACAACCCCTGAGGGCAAACAGCGGTTTGCAACTGTAGCTGTAGCTCTCGGCGTGTTAGGCATGGGGGGGGGCAGTTTGTCATTTGGTTCCCCAGCAGCAACAGGGTTGGTTGAAGGAAGGTTCATGTACTGTAGCACAGTAGTACAGTACATGGTTACTACCTACCCATGTTAGTGGGGTTAATAACCTACTTGCAGGCCGTGGTTAGCGTAGCCTAGCCCCAGCTGCCTGCAGATCACCATGGCCTCTCTGGTGCTCCAGCCCTCGCCACAGATCAGCCCCCAGCTCTGGGTCCCGTTAGCGTCGGTGTTCAGTATCTCCACGCGCCCCTCGTAGCGAGTGCGCCCCCCTGTGATGCGGATCTGTGTGGGGCAGAGGGGTTAGGAGGCGCGGGGCGGAGCATTGTGGGGCACGGGGGAGTATGACCTGGCCAAACACAGGAGGTTTAACACTAGAACAGCCATGGGTGGGGTCATTTAGAAGTAGCCAGTTGAGTGTTGTTGCTAGGTAGACAACACATAAAACACTTGGAACACTGGGTGGTGGGTGTTCTGGAACTCTTTGGCAGTTGATCTTTAACACTAGAACAGCCATGAGGGAGTAAAGATTTTTTTTATATCTTTACACTCAATCAAATTTCAGGACCCTCCTTTCATGACCTTTCCTAGATACGTATGTGCGTTCTACCACCCAGTATCCTTACGTTTTCAAAATCACTTCAGGATAAGATAGTATAAAGCTGTTTAGCAGTTTTTCTGTGTAGGAGGCAGGCTAAAAAAAATAAGCGCCCTCTAGTGATCTCTCTGTGTAAATAGCAGATTTACATTCTAAAAGGGGGGTCTATTTGACCCCCAAGGCGGCTCTACTAGTAGGTAAAATAGGCACGGCTGTTGTAGTGTTAACCAGGCATACTGGGAGTTAGGGGGTTTCTGAAGCTCGTTGTTTGGTTCAAGATAGCATTGCTTTGGCATTTGAAAGATATAAGACATGTTACAAGTTATACAAGTTATTTTTCAGCAAACATATTATTCACTTTGATTCACCAAATCTGATAAAAAATCTTTATAATAAAGATTGAATTGATTTTTTTACATTATCATGCCTTCGAGTTCTCAACTGTAATCAACACTGATTTGAATGATATATAACACAAGCCAAGTCATCTCTATATCGTGAGCTTAGAATTATAAGGTTCTATCTCCGTTTAGGGTAGTTCAGAGATATTGAGCGTCAACGTTTTTACATTCCATTATGTTTTGTGAGATGGAACCGTTGTATTTTATGAATTACTAACTCAAAAACGTCAACATTTAAAAAAATAACACCACACAGGCATTAATAAACACCTAATGGATCAGATTATGTAAAAAACTAATTTTTGACCAAAAATGGAGATCGAACCTTATAATTCAAACGTCACGATATGACTGTCTCTATAAAACACGAGGTAAGCAGGTGATGTTCTGACCGCGTTCTCCAGGGCCATGTAAGGAGTGTTGCATCTCACAGCCGCGTCCTCTAGATGATGACAATCCTCTGATGTGATGTTCTTATACGGACAGTTCCATATGGTCTTCTCCAGACCGAGACATTTGACTTCATTCATGTAGATGGGACCCATCCCTTCAAAGAGACACATCCAGACACGACAGACATGATCATACACAGTATCAAGATGCATGAAAACACACTGCATTTAAAACAAAACCACACCAAGAGAACATCAAGATGCATTATCCTGTACATTTTGTATAATACTAGATCAAAGTAGATATTACTATCTGGATATTTTGCTTTTTTGCTCTTTTTCTTTTTTTTTTTACTCTCTGGCCTGATACTCTTTTTCCAAATCGAATTCCTCCAGTAGCACCTGTCTGTTCACACGTTAAATAAACCAACCCCTTCATCTTCCCTCTCTCTGTTTGATCATGTCATTCAAACATGTTGAATTGGATTTGTGATCAAAGGGTCATTAGTTCAAATCCCACCTGAGAACACCACCCCTAGTGTGCTCTTGAGTAAAGCACTTAGCTCTAAGTTACTCCAGGGAGACTGTCCCTGTAATCTACATTTTTTTTTTTTTTTTTAGTTTAAAAGTCACTTTGAATAAAAGTGTCTGCTAAATGGTAAGAATTTAAATAAAAATGTAAAATTCAATTTAAAATGTAAAATTCCAAGTCGTAAACATTTATTTAAAAAGGGGGTGGTCTGTGGCCTGGGGTGGTCCAGTGGTCTAGCACCGCGGTCTACAGTGCACACATGCCCATGTCAGCATGGGTTTGAATCCAGCCCATGCCCTGCAGACATGCCCTCTCTCCCTTCTTCTCCTTACTTTCCTGTCTGTCTTCACTGTATCTGTCCAATAAAATGAAAAATATGAGTGGGACTGCCCCACCCAGAAAAAAAAAAAAACTGAAAAAAAAGGGTTGGTCTAACATTTGACTGCACACCAGGTATGTGACTGCCTCAAAGAGATTCTGTGACGAACCTCTTCTCTAACCGGGATGACCGGCAACTCATTTGAATGTCACTCAACATCCATAGGATGATATCAATTGACCTACAAAAAAAAAGAATAGCAAATAGCTTGCCCAAGGACACTTCGACGTGTGGCCAGCCGGGGCTCGAACCGCCGATCTGCCAACCTTGCGATCATTAGACGGCGGCTCTACCTCCTGCGCCACAGCCTCCCCAATCTTCTAGAGCTCTGCCTTAAAAAGCCTGTTCCAGGACAGGACATGCATACACACTGCACACAACTCCATGTTTTAACACTAGAACAGCCGTGCCCTTTTTACCTACTAAAAGAGCCGCCTCTTTACAATGCTAAGCTGCTATTTACACACAACAACCACTAGTTGGCTGCTTGTAAATTAGCCTGCCTCCTACACAGAAAAACAGCAAAATAGCTTTATATTAGCTTATCCTGATGTGATTTTGAAAATGTAAGGATACTGGGTGGTAGAACGTACATATCTAGGAAAAGTCATGAAAGGAGGGTCCTGAAATTTGATCGAGTGCAAAGATTTGTTTTTAAAAAGACTCACAGGGGTCACCGTGACCCCTCACGGCTCTTCTAGTGAAAGCCTGTCTCCGGACAGGACATGCATACACACGGCACACAACTCCATGTGTTAAGGGAGAATTATTAATGAGAGGCAGACAGCACACTGCCTTATTCATCTTTAGGTTCCATGGCTTGTGTTGGCTGTTCTGAACATCCACTACTTTCTGAATGAGTTGGCGGTTTTTGGAGTCGCATTCAGTAATTTCCCAGCAAACAGCATTTCTCCAGCATAAACTCATTAGTACCTGACAGCTAGGACCCTGACTAGACGTACTGTAGCTACAATCCCATGGCTCATTCAGATGGTAGCCTGCATCACACAGATCATGGCGTTCTATTTACACAAATACTAATGTCTAACCAATGGAAACTATTTGCTCTCCACATGGAACCTATTGGTTAATATCACACTGTTCTACAACAGCATGTTTGGATACTGGATTCTGATTGGCTAGCAACAGTGGTAAATACCCCCAACAACCCACTGTTCAGACCGCATTTCCAGTATCAATGCGCCTCCCAATCAATCTGATTAAGAACACCTATGCTGACCTACAATGCAATGGTTGATCTTGTTTACGCGACTATATTCTGTGGCGGAAGGATATATTCTGAAACGATTAATGATTGTAAATACATTAATTTAATGTTACAACTGTGTATTTATTTTTTATATTATGTGGTGGCTGTGGATGTAGAAAAGCAATTTACCATTCGAGGGCGGGGGTTGTGGACTCATTTACCACTGTACAGGGTTTTCCTACTCGGCTTCGCCTCGTGCCACAACCCTGTACCAGTGGTAAATGAGTCCACAACCCTGTACCAGTGGTAAATGAGTCCACAACCCCCTTCCTCTCATGGTCAATTGCTTCCATTGCTGAGGGCTTACAGCAGTTCCACATTATCAAGTTTCAGTCAGACTTTCTCCCTCTCTCATCTTTTTGTTCCCTTTGGTTTCTCAGTGTAGCCCAAACAACAAATCCTTTGAAGAATTTCCTCCTGTGGTCGAGAGCCAATCAGATGTGGTCTGAGGGAGAAGACCTCATAGTCTAGCAAGATATAGACAGCTGGTCACTGATAACTGCCTCCACAGCCACAGCCCACCGGCTGGTCTTAAAGCAGGTATGTCTCACATCTAGGAGACGGTCTGCCTTGTTGGACATGTTTGTGATGTCTGATATCTGAAGACAGGCTGTTCGGTCTACACAAAATAATGCACTGGAGTGCATGGTAGTGCCAGTACCTAACTGACCTCCTCCCCCAGCATACCCCTTCCCGGAACCTGCGGTCCGCAGACATGGGCCTGCTATCCCCCCCCCGCACCAACCTACGGACCTTTGGGGACAGAGCATTCAGTGTGGCTGCACCTACGCTCTGGAACTCCCTCCCCTCAGTGATCCGCAACGCCCCCACCCTGGACTCCTTCAAACTAGCCCTCAAAACCCATCTGTTCTCCAAGGCATTTGGCCCCTAGTCATTGTTTTAGTTTTTGCTTTGTTTGTTTTCTGTTTTGTCTGTCCGTTTTCATCCCCTTGTACAGCGTCCTTGGGTTTGTGAAAGGCGCTATATAAATTAAAGTTATTATTATTATTATTATTATTATTATTATTATTATGGTAGTGCACAGTGAACATGAATGAATGAATCATGGCCACCTTGTGATTTGATTACATCTACATTTTTGACATTTAGCAGACACTTTTATCCAAAACGACAAGTATTTGTCTTAAGTAATTGAATCATCTAGTCACCATAAGAAACATCTATGCTAGGATCAGGTGCCCTTGGCAGTCACAATACTAGGAGAAGGAAGGATGACCTTTTTTTGTTTTTTTATAAAGCACTTTATAAAGCACTTTGAATTGCTGTTGTATGAAATGTGCTATACAAATAAACTCAATTCAAAGTGATTTACATACATTATTTACAAATACAGCAAGAGCAGCATAGTAAGAAAATAAAAATTACAATGAATAAAAGCAAATATAAGAAGTAAATAGATAAAACATTTAAAAAGACAATAGTTAATGGAAAAAAGACATTGATAGAAGTGTTTGTGTTTAATCATAACTGCTGCAAAACATGACGTTTTTTTTTTTAGCTTAGATTTAAATATTTTAAGGGTTTGGGCCTGTTTGATTTCTTCAGGGGAGAGTTTGTTCCAGGAGCATGCAGCAGCGTGACTGAAAGCTGCTGCACCATGTTTTGTTTTTACTCTTGGAGTAAAAATTCAAAAATAATGAATAAAAAAGGGCTCCTCACCTTGGCCCATGCGGGCCCCAGTAAGGGCCTCCTTGGCGCTGCCGAAGCCCAGTTCCCTGCACACCACGCTGGCCGACTGCAGGCCCCAGCGGTCGTCACACACCGTACCCCACTGGTTGTTCTTCAACACCTCCACACGGCCCTCTCCCACTTTAGCACCTCCCTTCAGCCTCACGGTTCTCTACAGAGAGGTACACCACCAAAACCAAGGATTAGGTGACTGTGTAGGTGTAACCGTTATCTTACTGTACTGAGCTGTACTACGAGATCAAGAAGAATATGTTTGAAGAATACAAGCTAGTCAGTAATAAACCTACGTCGCCCTACCTTTGAGACACAAACACACAGGTAGTTTAACTTTACCGTCGTTTTAAGTTTCTTCTTCATGAACTGTGGCCCTGGTACACAGCTGACGACCACCGGCATGCCGCCTTCACACGTGGACGAGGCGTTCGCCTTGTTGAACTCTAGAGGGCAGGCGGCCAGGTGCACCTCTGTGCCGGTGCACGCCACAGAGTGGATGTGGTAGTGGTGCTTCTGCCTCTCGGCGTACATCCTGGCGAGGGGGGGAGGGGGGAGGGGGGAGGGGGGAGGCCGGATGTATGGTTGAGAGGAAGGAGGCTGCAGTCTAGACACACAAAACTGGAGCACCAAACCATTTAGCTCTTACTATAGCCAGTAACAACGCTATTGGTTAAGACTATTAAGACATGTAGTGTCACTTTTCAATTCTTCAGGATAGAAATCCATACAGATTAGCAACTGCTGTTTATTTATTCAAATAGCAACTGCTATTTGTTTTGTTTTAGTGTCTGGTTGTTGTACCAGATACTTCAACCAAGTGCACATCATTTAAAATAAAATCCATTACATTGTTAATGTGTTTCAAACTTGGAAACATCAAAACAATTTCCGTGTGACTTTTGAACAATAGAAATGTTCCCACAGCTCTGGTAAAGTATGGCAGTTGGATGACAAAGGAAACCGCCGCTAAATGTCTGTTATGTCGCCCACTGGCACGGCTACTCTGTCTCTTGTACAATCATGTATACATGTGTAATCCTCCAAAAACAAAAGTGGCTCACATTCATTCAAACCGTATAGTTATGCGGTATTTTATGTCATCAAGCAAACTACCAACTCCTTGTGTCTTTTCCTGACAGCCTGAGACTCCTGTGAAGAAAACCTGTCTGGTACATTTGCCATGTTGGTCTGAGCCCAACTGTCCATCTAGGATTTTACTTTCAAAACCTGAACAGGACAGATTTATGTATTTGGACCCAATGCCCAGATGTGGGAAGAGAATCAAACTGCCCAGAGATCCAGGCAACCATTTTAATATGCGATATCCTTGAGGTTCATGAACTGGGACCGAATTAATTCAGTCTCCACTGTGGATGACGCCTGGTCCTATTTTAAGATGACTTTTAATCAGATCATCAACAAACACGGCCCACTCATAAAATCACGGATAAAGGATCGCTTCAGCCCCTGGTTTTCCCATGACTTGGCTGAGTTGATGCGCCAGAAGAACACCTTATGGCGGAAATCTCGTTCCACCCAGTCTCCTGCTGACTGGCTTGCCTTTAGGCAGTGTAGAAATAAAAGCACTCAGGCTGTCAGAAAAGCCAAAACCAGTTACTTCTTGGATAAATTTGCATCCTGTGGCTCTGATACCAAGATGTTTTGGAAAACGGTCAAAGCCATGGAAAACAAACTCACTTCCCCTCATCTTCCTAGTGCAATGACCTTTGGTGACACTGTTGTCACTGACAAGTCTCACATGGCTTCGCTTTTTAATCATCACTTTGTCAACTCGGCCCATGTATTCTCAGCTACTCCCCCCATTGCTGCTTCATCACATTCTCCTCCTCCTTCCAGCTGTGACGCTTTCTCCTTTAAACCTGTCTTGACCGCAGAGGTTTTAGAGGAGCTAGCCAAGCTAGACTCAAACAAGTCTGCTGGCCTTGATGGGCTCGAACCCATGTTTTTGAAAGCTGCTGCACCTGTCATTTCCGCTCCCATCACACGGCTATTCAACATGTCTTTTGAGCTGTCTGTCTTTCCTCCTGACTGGAAATCCGCGCTGGTCTTTCCCCTCTTTAAAGGTGGCTCTAGCTCCGACCCCAACTGCTACAGGCCCATCTCCATCTTGCCGTGCCTGGCCAAGGTCCTGGAGAAGCTAGCTCACAAACAGCTCAGCCACTTCATGGCCTCAAACAACATCCTGTCCAACATGCAGTCTGGGTTCCGGCCTGGCCACGGGTGCATCACAGCTACCTTGAAAGTTCTGGATGACATTGTCACTTCCTTGGACTCCAAGCAGGTCTGCATCGCTGCCTTTATCAACCTAGCTAAGGCCTTTGATTCTGTCAACCACTCCATCCTTCTACAGAGGCTCTCCAACATTGGTCTCTCTACAAACTCTTGCAACTGGTTTGCCAGCTATCTAACTGACCGAGTTCAGCAAGTGAAGACTGAAAACATCTTGTCAGACCATCTCACCATCTCTAAAGGGGTGCCTCAAGGCTCCATATTGGGACCAACGTTGTTCTCAATCTACATCAATAATATAGCAATGGATGCTGGCAAATCCCAGATCCATCTTTATGCTGACGACACCATCTTGTATTGTGCAGGCCCTTCACTCCACTCTGCGGCTTCCACTCTACAACTCAGCCTCACCTCCATTGAGCAGTCTTTTCATCGCCTCCACCTTCTCCTCAACACCAAAAAAACAAAGTGCATTCTTTTCGACCAGAGACTGGGTGTCAGCAGCCCCCCTAAGATCTTCTGTGTTGACGGTTCCGAGCTGGAGTTTGTCTCTTGTTACAAATACCTTGGCCTTTGGCTGGACTCATCCCTTTCCTTCACCACCCACATAAAGCACCTGCAGACAAAAGTCAAAGCTCGCCTAAGCTTTTTATACCGGAACAAGGCCTCTTTCACCCGTGCAGCCAAACATACCCTTGTCAAGATGACCATCCTGCCCATATTCGACTATGGCGATACCATCTATAGGATGGCATCTCAGTCTGCCCTCAGGAAACTCGACACACTCCATCACTCCGCCATTCGTTTTGCCACTGGTGAGCCTTTCACAACTCACCACTGTGACCTGTACACCCTCGTAGACTGGACATCTCTTCACAGCAGACGGCTCTGTCACTGGCTTCATCTTATCTACAGAA
>NC_137674.1:24240761-24338261 GCF_963989245.1 Nansenia antarctica | reverse complement strand
TGAAACTACCAGCGGATCATTCCTCCGCACAGGCCAGCCAATAAAACCTGATCGGTTTTTCTTATGGACTGTTATGAAACGATCTGTTTTCTTCTTTCTCCTAATTCGTCCTTTGTGACACCTATAGTATTACACCAATGACCCAGGTGTCTTTCTATTCAACTATCTATGAACTACAGACAGGTCTATAAACAAACTAATCATAGGTGCTTATTAACACACACTTTATGCGCCTTAACGTCATGTAAAATAAGCTATTACCGGTACTGTTATTTCCGCTTCTGAAACATTTGCTTGAAAATGACTACCTGTTATGTTTAGTAAAGCCTATGTTTTTTTCCTCAATCCCAAATATCATATCTATCCAAGAAACGCTCTCAGACAGGGTAGTCAGAGTGTTCAGACAGAGGGGAAGCCAGATAAACAGACTGCTATAATGTCCTTCGGAGGGGAGAAGGAAGGGGATCAAAAAGGGGGGTAGCATAAATCCCTTCTCCATGTGGACATGTGGAAATCATTGGCACTCCTCTGACAACCTGATCTCTCAGAAGAATGCGGAAAATGTTGACTGTTGTTTTTAAAGGACCACCTCATACAATTAAAGACACAAACATTGATTATTGGCTGGTTAATGTACTGTGTATAGTATTCAAAAACGCTTTTTATGTCTCAGATTGTCTAACATTCTCTCTCGTAACATTGAGCAAGGCACTGGGCTACTACACAAGACTCAATCTATGAAAGCATCTCGCTAAACTGTAATGAACGTGGCATTTCGAAAGAACAAAGAACCTTCTGTGGAATGTGAAACAATAGAGCCACATCATCAACCCAGATTAGTAACACTTGTGAGTGAGTGGCCTCACTCAGTCAGCCCTCATTCACCCTGAGGTAGAGCAGACTCACTTTAAACGTCAAACCCTCCTCCTCCCTCCTCTCCTACACCTGCGGTTTGATAACGCAGAACAATTTGACTATTGATTCTTGTTGGTTGGCTTGGCTAGACTCCAGCTGTTGCAGTCTGTGTCTGTGTGTTCTGGAGATCCCTCCAAACCATCCCCCCTGAACCCTGCCATTACCTCCAGTCCCAGTCTTCACACACGACTGAGAGAAAACACACATTTCCCCCCTCGCACTACTGTGAACCATCTGCACGAGAGGAGGAAAAGTCCCTTCCACTGGAGGGAGGCCCGGAATGCAGAGAGAGCTCTGGTCTCATATTGAAAGGTTATATCGGGAAAGGAAACTTGCGGGATCCCAGCCCAACCAATAGAATCCGTCATATTCCATAACATAGTTATGTTTCATAACATATTATTATTACATATTACATAGTATTCTGTTATTCCTCTGTATCTCCATATTGGTACAATTATAAACACATGGAGAGAGCTACAGTATAATATTGCAGTAAATGGAAACAGAGGGTTATATTGTATAATATTTATCTTATTTTGTCTTCAACAACATATTCCAATCGTATCATTGTGTAGGCCTATGCCAAAACAGTATTAACTGTTCAATTAAGTATTTTGTGACTTGGACCGACCATCATTAGAAGGGAGAATGACAGTGTTTGCCAGGGATATTGAGAGCCAAGCGATGTTGATGTGACAACCCAACAGATGAGGTAAACGTGGTGGTACAAAATGTTTCCACCGCTGCAGACAATTAGCTAGCATTCCTTCCTCTCTCCAATAAATAAACAAACCAAACAGAACAAAGAACACCCAGACGAGTACTGTAGTATCTCTCTTCAGAATATATCTATCTCAGAAAAACAAAAACAACTCTCTCTCTCTCTCTCTCTCGAATACTTCTGCGGTTCTGTGTGCTTGATTGTAGCAGTGGCTCAGTTCAGCTCAAACGTCAATACTTCGTCATCGTCATGGTTACAGCTGGGTTTTTTTAAGAGTTGCCTTACCATTTTGTGGTTTGGTAAAGCTGTAATTATGTCTCTCTACCAGATGAGTTAAAACTAAGGACATGTGAAGTCCAGACAGGCTACCGAAAACATCTCCAAGTGAAGAAATACACCACTCAATGTTACTACTTGTTACTACTACAATGTTACTACAACTAATGTTACTACTACTCTCTCAATGTTCACATAAATGTTGAGCAGAAAAAAGATCACATAGACTGTATTTATTATGATATTATGATAGAAGTGATTCACTTCTTTAACTTACTTGTAGAAGTTCTTGTTCACCTTTCTCTCATGAGGAAAGCCCATCATACCACAGATGACGTGGGTGTTTTTCGGAGTCCATCCCACGTCACAGATCTGCCGCCACCCGTCCTTGTGCTTCACCTCCACCACGCCCTCTGTGATGGGCATCTTCCTCTTCGCCGAGACGGCCACAGGCCGCAGACGCACCTCCTCCACCTTGTTCTCATCTACAGTTTGCACCTGTTTGGGGGGGGGGCACATTATAAGAAGTCACTCTGTGTGTGTGGTGGCGTGTGATCGGTCAGAACACACTTCCCAAATGGATGAAGTGAGATTAACAATAAAATATATGAGGAGGTCCATGTTATTATTACACTTCTGATCCCATTAAAAAGGGAGTTTTCTTTCGTCTTATCTTAAATACTGGGGGATATGTTTTCACCAACTAGCAACTGTCTAGTTACTGTAAGCCTCTCTGATTCCCAGAGCTCTGCTTTGAGTCAGTTCATTGTGAGTGGGTGGAAGAAGACTTGGCTGCACTCTGGGTTGTCTGGCTGCCACATTTGACACAGACGGACTCAAACACCACAGGAAGACAGAGAGGAGGAGGAATTCAGCTTACAAAATTCAAATTTGTCCTCCCCCTCATCAACTTCTTGTGAAATCTCTTTTTTAAAGAGGCCTAGGTGTCCTATCAAGAGAAGAAAGACCATCTGTCCAATCACATTGCAGAATAAAAGTCCTTCCTGGTTGTGCGAGGCTAGCAAGCCCCAGTCTAACCCTGCTCACCTGAAAGCACACTTGATGTACGGCAACACAGACAGCAAATGGAAACGGGTACGCCGCTGACAGCAACTTGTTATAGCCCCAAACTGTGCTTTCTCAGTCCAACAGTAATTCAGATTTCATCAAAAACACAAAAGGGGCCAGTTTCACAGACAAGGCTTAAGCCTAATCCTGGACTAAAAAGCATCTTCAATGGAGATTTTACATTGAAAGTGTGATTTAGTCCAGGACTAGGCTTAAGCCTTGTCTGTGGAACCGGCCCAAGAACTCCTAATCCATAAAGAACAGGCTCCTATTCTCTTAAAGAGAAGACCTCTGTTGGGGGTTAAATTACAGTTCACAACCTACACAAACAGTCCATGAACCCAGACGGTAGGCTTGCCAGAAGCCCTAATACAAATTAGCACACATGGTATATAGTAGAGGCAGCTAATTGACACCACATGTTTCCTACGGGTGGGCAGACACAGGTGGGGTTGTGCATCTGTGCATTAAATGTTTACTATGTGGGTTTTAGGCTTTATAGACTGCATAGGCTGGGTCAAAATAGGGTCGTGGTCATGGGAAGTAGTCCTGTAGCACAACAGCATTCATAGCCATATCACTGAACCATAACTGTATGGCTTGCCAGGTTGTAATGCTGACGTACAATGCCGTTCGACCCAGGCTGATAAAAACCCAGCTAAAGAAAATCCAATAAAACAGCAGTGTGTCACCATGTTGAAAACCATTGAATCACTTTAATAATAATAATAATAATAATAATAATAACTTATTTATAACTAATTTATATAGCGCCTTTCAAAAACCCAAGGACGCTTTACAAGCCGATGAAACGGACAGACAAAACAGAAAACAAACAAAACTAAAACTAAAACAATGACTAGGGGCCAAATGCCTTGGAGAACAGATGAGTTTTGAGGGCTAGTTTGAAGGAGTCCAGGGTGGTACTCTGAGTACTTTGAGTACTGCCACTGTGCTACATGATACATTGAACCCATCGTGGTGTCTTACATCGATGACATTGGAGTCCACAAAGCCGGGCAGCCTCTCGTCTTTGCACACCACTCCAGCGTCCTCGTCGTGAGTGCAGTCGCTGTTGCCCCAGCCTCGAGACTTACACAACTCAACGCTCTTCTCGCCTCCGTTGCAGTTCACATTATCCAGCCAGATCTTCCCTGTACAGAGAACCCTCTATTATCCCACCACTTGGCCATATAATGACATAATAATAATACTCTCTTGAACCTGTTTCATCACTATCATGTATGAACATAAAGCTGTAATTGTACACTCCAACACACCAATGGTTCCTAATATTCCAATGCTTATAAATGGTGTTATATGTAATAAATGTGTTAGATGACAGTTACATGTCTGTATAACTGTAGACACCAAGACCCCACCAATGGTTCCTAATATTCCAATGCTTATAAATGGTGTTATATGTAATAAATGTGTTAGATGACAGTTACATGTCTGTATAACTGTAGACACCAAGACCCTAATATCCTAATATTCCAATGCTTATAAATGGATGTTATATGTAATAAATGTGTTAGATGACAGTTACATGTCTGTATAATTGTAGACACCAACATTCCACCAATGGATCCTAGTATTCCAATGCTTGGAACATGACAGTTATAGCACTCTCACCTAGGCCCTTGCCGTACTTGGCGCTGTGGGTCCAGCCCGTGGCCGAGACAAAGCCCAGCTGGCGGCAGAGCACGTTGGCGTTGGCCAGTGAGAAGTCGTCATCGCAGATGGTTCCCCACTCGCCCTTGTAGAATACCTCGATACGCCCCTCATTGTGCTTCCGAGGGTATCCGGCGAGTTTAAATTTCAGACGTTCGTTCTGTGGCTGGGCAGAGGGTGTGGCAGGGGTGGCGGGCGTGGCAGGCGTGGTCTGGGCCAGGCAGGCAGGTAGCCACATGCCAAACAGGAGGCCGATGACACATTGTTGCTGCCACCGTCTTGTGTTTTCCATCCCTCACACCTGCAAGTACAGTAACAGGAAAGGTAACCGTTGGTTACGCCTGGGCCACACCGGATACCTGTACCTCAGCAGCGAGTGTGCGTCATTTCAGCGGCCGTGTTAACAGGTTAGAGCAGTTGTTAACATGGCTGTGTGGCTGTTCTAACCTGTTAACATGGGCTGTGTGGCTGTTCTAACCTGTTAACATGGGCTGTGTGGCCGTTCTAACCTGTTAACATGGGCTGTGTGGCTGTTCTAACCTGTTAACATGGCTGTGTGGCTGTTCTAACCTGTTAACATGGGCTGTATGGCTGTTCTAACCTGTTAACATGGGCTGTGTGGCCGTTCTTCTAACCTGTTAACATGGACTGTGTGGCTGCTCTAACCTGATAACATGGCTGTATGGCTGCTCTAACCTGTTAACATGGCTGTATGGCTGCTCTAACCTGTTAACATGGCTGTGTAGCTGCTCTAACCTGTTAACATGGGCGCCGTATTGAAACGCACATGCTCTGCTGAGGTAGTAAGTAAGTAAGTAAAATGTATTTGTACAGCACCTTTCCCAGACCGAGGGTCACAAAGTGCTTTACATATAGAGAACATAATAAAGAAGAAACATAATAAAACATAATAAAAGAGCAAAAGTCATAGCAGGTAAAAATAGGCAAACAAGTGAAAATAAGAACAAGTAACAGACAACAGGTGTACAACAATATCAACAGGACACAGAAAGACAGGCTTTTGGGGCTATCCAAAAGCCTGTCTATACAAGACAGTCTTTAGCTGGTGGTATCCGGCGTGGCTCAGGCATTAAGGGTTAATGTCCTGTCAGGTAAGAGATTCCCAAGTGATGCACCAGTATTAAACGATGTTTATACAACAGTTAGTTCCGACCAAGTCATTTGATTGGATAAGAGGCATTCCATGAGTGCTGATATACAGTATAACAGCACTGGGACTTTTAACTATATGTATCACTCCGAAATGACCGTTAATACAAAGTACCTAGCCTGCAGGTGTTTGTGTTCAGGTTACTAGGCAACAGTCCAGTTGCGGAACAATGTTTTGTTGACCGAGCCAAAATAAATGATTAAATAAACGAACAAATCATAATCTGTTGTCACTTATTACTGTTAACTAATACATTGCGCTGTAGAACTGTTGTATAAAAGCAATATCACACTCGAGGTCGTGCTGTTATACTGAATATCAGCACGGCTGTGATTCGGTCATAGGTACGAGGCCGCAGGCCTGTTACAGCGGTCGAGGATAAAGAAACACAAAACAACACCGTAGAAGTACAACCCCACACAGGTTGCAATGTAAAAGACCTGCATGACAGTCTGTCTAGTAAAGTGCTTGAGCGAATGAAGGACTGGGCCGAATAAAACCTTTTCTCAGTGCTGAAACCCAGAGGTTAAACAAAGGAACTGAACATATGCAAAACACATGGTTGACTTCCTCTATGAGCAGGATTGATGCAAGATCTTAGGGTAGTTCCAACTGTTTGATTTACCACAGCTGCTGAACATTTACTTGCCTGTAATGGGGGAAAGAATAACATGCTGTGTTAAAAAATATAGCTAGCTCAACGACAGGAAAACCACGGATCTTACTACAAGAACAAATCATAAGATGAGCAAAAGATGATTAAAACGAATGGCTCATTTAAAACGCTAATAATTAAGTGATATCATAACATCCATGCCAGAAACTCGATATGCCAAATATCTGACTACTAAGTCTGGTATTTGAACTCTGACCTCCGGCCTAAATTAGCTGCTGCATGCTCCTGGAACAAACTCCCTGAAGAGATCAAACAGGCCCAAACCCTTAAAATATTTAAATCTAAGCTATAAACCTTCATGTTTTGCACCAGTTATGATTAAACACAAACACTTCTATCAATGTCTTTTTTCCATTAACTATTGTCTTTTTAAATGTTTTATCTATTTACTTCTTATATTTGCTTTTATTCATTGTAATTTTTATTGTCTTATGCTCCTCTTGCTGTATTTTTAAATAATGTATGTAAAGCACTATGAATTGCCCCTGTTGTATGAAATGTGCTGTACAAATAAACTTGCCTTGCCTTGCCTAAAACCCCTAAACATGTACCAGACCCCAAACTGATTGAGCATTTTCTTTTAGATTTTCACCTTAAAGCTGTTGTCCTGTCAAATCACCACTCCTGGATAGATTTTTCACTCAGAGAACAAAGCTCACAGTGTGTGGTGATACCTTTCTGATTGGCTAGGTACTCTCATACATCACCTTTCTGATTGGCTAGGTACTCTCATACATCACCTTTCTGATTGGCTAGATATTCTCATACATCACCTTTCTGATTGGCTAGATATTCTCATACATCACCTTTCTGATTGGCTAGATATTCTCATACATCACCTTTCTGATTGGCTAGATATTCTCATACATCACTGGAGTAGTAGGACCCTTCATGCCCTTGGAATATTAATAACATCATTCAGGCATTTGATGAAATAAAATATTTTACAACCTTAGAGATGCATTACATGGAATAATCATTTGGCTGAGATTTTAGGGGGGAAAAGACTAATGGAAGAAATATAAATGTTGTGTTTTTATTGACCGAAATAAAGCTAGAGCTCAAATGGTTTTAAAATGAGTTAAACAATAAAGGAATACAAATGAAAACCACATGGTAATGCAATTAAAATCAAATCATGCATCATCACCAATGAATGTCAGGCTTAGGTCCTGTTAGAGGTGAAAAAAGTCATATTAGGGGCTCCTTGTCTTTCTTAAGCCATTGGATTTCATAAGCAGGCCCTTCTTTTTTGAAGGCTTAAGGGAGTACCGTAAGTACATACTGTAAAAATGCAAGGGACCGAATGAATCAGATCAGGGTCCTCCTTAAGGGAACATCTTG
Source organism: Nansenia antarctica (assembly GCF_963989245.1). Taxonomy (NCBI): domain Eukaryota; kingdom Metazoa; phylum Chordata; class Actinopteri; order Argentiniformes; family Microstomatidae; genus Nansenia; species Nansenia antarctica. Next base: position 24,330,413 of record NC_137674.1, on the reverse strand, counting down.
GAAATAATACGAAACAGACTAGACTGAACTTCTGTGAAAGTAATTCAGACTGTGACTGCATTAACCGACTGGAACACACACAGAGATATATTTCCTTCATTAGAGCATTCCACAGCATGACACTATCTCCTGAGTCCAACATTGAATGACGTGGAATGTTCTTGAATGCTCTTGACAGCAAATCGGGTATTATTAGGATATTCTATAGGCCTACTTGGGGAATCATCTGTTCAAGCAGGCTAACCCAATGATGGAATTAGGACATCTATACAAAACGGAAGGACAATATAGGCTATAACGTATTTTCTAATTATGTTTTAACCCTTATTGACGGAATCATTGATAATAACAGCCTATGACAACTGAAACAGCATCGAACTACACCACTTAACAATTCCTCGAATTTTATATTTTCAATCGACTAGACCGCAAATTGAATGGTATTGAGGTGTCCACTACAGGTCATAATCGAAAACAGACACGCTATAACTAGGCCTATATTTGTAAAAACTGATTACTTAAACTCATATATCTTATGAGCTTAATATTCAAATAATGTAATGGGTCAATTATCAACAGGAGAAAATATGTTTGCTGCTCATCCAAGTCTGGAAATATGCAGTAAGCTGGTCCTCATACATTTTAAACATAATTCCGTTGTGTATAGATAGATAGATAGCCTACTGTACACCTACACATCAAATACATCTGAACTTTGTAGAGAACAGATCCCAGATATACAGATGTAAAGTCCATCACTAGCCAGACGATCGCTTTATTGCCTCCATATTCATACACACAAAAGACGCGCAAGGTAGTATTTGACTTACCTGTTTATTGTCCGTTTATTAGGTCTATAACGGTTTCAGTAGATTCCAGGAGTTTTGAATTTGTTTGTTCAAAAGTCACAAATTAAATGCAAAAAACTAACAAAAAACAGTTGGTTAAGTCGTCTTAATTCATCTCTTCATACGTAGTTTACGGGACACAGGTCTACCTAATAGCCAATTATGCAGCCTTTCATCCTTTTGTCTGTAAATTGCCAGCTGTACAGCCAACAGACAAGGGAAAGAGAAGGTGGAGCTGACTCGTGGACTTCTGCACGATTTTAAAAGGGGCAGGATTTTTCCCTGGAAAGAAAGAAAGACACTACCTCTTTCATGGATGACTGTAGAGCTTTTCCACTCAGGCAAGAGAACGTTTTGATAAGAATAGTTTATTAGTATGCCTATAAAGCCAACACATACCTAAAGCTTAGTGCCACGATGGTAAAATAGTAATACCGCATCTAAATATTCAGAAGTTATATCTTTTCAATATGTTAAATGCATAATCTGTATTTTGTACAAACGTATCATGGACGTTCTTGTAGTCAAAGCGGTCTCATCTTGCATAATTGCTGCATGTTATGCATTCTTAGGATAATCGATAAATACAATCTCAGAATTTTACAATAGAATAATTTATTTTTGTAAGAAAAGAAGACATTCTGTAATAAAAAAGTACAAACTTTTTGCACAAAATACATCTCACCAACAGAGGGAAACCGTGGTCTTATGGAGTCAAAAATGTGTCTGATTCCAAACTTTTTTTTATGTATACTGTACAACAAAGGCACTTAGTGATTTATTATCAACACAATAAATCTATCTTCAAATTCTGCAATACAAATGTAAAATAACTACTTTGCACATTTTTGAGACAACATTGCTATCCAGAGAAAGAATCTACAACCTATGACCAATGTCTGATTCATAAGGGAAATAGATTGTGGTGAAACAAAGCAACAGACCACAAAGAATGCAATCAGGTTAAGTAGGTAACTTTCCTAAAGATTAAATAGTGAATATGCATTACATGGTCTGTATTCTTTAGAATACTTACAATAGGACAATTTACAAGAAATAAAAATACATTCAGTGTATACACACTGGCCTACCTCACAACCTGCATCTCCAACAAAATCAGAACAGTTCAAACAAGAGTGAAATAATAATTGTCTTTGCAAGGCAGAATTTAAGACCGAAGAGAATAATGACACTATAAAGAAAAGTGTAAGACATAAGTGTCTCTCTGCAAACAGTTGGTTTCTCGTAATACATTCAGGTGAACAAAGTAACACAATAACGTCAACTCTAAAAACATCTTAGTGTCATACAGACAACATATGTTCCTTGTCAACCGACATATCTCCTGTCTGCTACATTCAGGCTGATAAGTGTATATTTATCTTATATATTTGAATAAAAGCATGTGTGCAATCTGTACAACGGTTGCAGAGATTATCCTGATACCTTCTTCTCCTATTTTTAACATGACTGTTAAAGAATCTGAGTCTGAAGTGTAACAGTAAAAACCCAAAAGCATCCACCTGCTGTACCATCCCTTTAGCAGTGAGTGACCTTTCCTTTGTACAGCAATAGAACTGCTTAGCACTGACAGTCAATATACAATATTTGTAGTTCTCAGTCCATTGTCCCTTCATACACTGGTTTATTCATATCAATACTCCTGGCCTATTGTGAACCTGGTTTCTGTGTGAAGGATTCAAACTGAAGGCTAACGCAGCTTTTAAACGGCAGGACTACTGGTGATACCATTACACAGTGCATGTTTAAACATAGAACATTTAAGGCAAAATGGTGAGTTTTGCAGACTACCTAGTTCACACTGCAAATAGATGTGCCAAGGTATTACGGTACATGCAAGTGGATAGGACAACAGTCATGGTTGCCTTTGCACCAATGCAGTGAGGACAGATGAAGGGAAGTCCAAGGCAACAGTCTTTGGGTTAAAGCAGAGTTAAGTGCTTAAGTGTGTTTCCAGTAGAAGAACATGTGGAGAGGCGAGGCCTTCAGCGCCGCAACATTCAGGATGGATTCAGAAGCTCCAACAATGCCCCGACTGCTCCGAAGTAGCCCTGGCAAAAACAAGACATCAGTTTAATAATAATAATAATAATAATAATAACAACCCTAGTCGTCTATCTGTACAGTATAGTATAGTGGATAGTGTACATAGCCTTTATTTATGTAAACCAGCTCCTTCCCTTCTTGTCTTTTTTAGTTGTTTTTTTTTCTTTCCTAGCACCAGGGGAGCCACCCCTCCTAAATGTCGTTGTTTGGTACCTGTACTATAGCAATGACAATAAAGACCATTCATTCATTCATTCATTCATTCATTCATTCATTCAATAATAATAATAATAGCTTTAATTTATAAAGCGCCTTTCACAAACCCAAGGACGCTTTACAAGGGAATGAAACGGACAGACAAAACAGAAAACAACAAAGCAAAAACTGAAACAATGACTAGGGGCCAAAGGCCTTGGAGAACAGATGAGTTTTGAGGGCTAGTTTGAAGGAGTCCAGGGTAGGGGGGCGTTGCGGATCGCTATGGGGAGGGAGTTCCAGAGGGTGGGAGCTGCTACGCTGAAGGCTCTGTCCCCAAAGGTCCGTAGGTTGGTGGTTTAGTAAATTAAGTAATAATACCTGAGAAGTCGTGATTTATCGTTAAAATTGTCATGGGTAGGAGGGGGAGTTGTTACGCATGACACACATCAGAGTGCCGGCAAACCCCTACCAAATAACAATAGTGACGATAAACCATGGCTTTGAGGGCATTATTGTTTTTATACCACGGTTAAACAACAAATGCGAAAATTGTCAAAAGAAACCAATGATTTCAGTTTTATTTCAGATTTTTTATTTTATTTTATTTCAGATTGAGTTCAGATTGATTTTGTGATAGTTTCTGCCTTTCGTTGACAAAAAAGACAACTTCATGTGATAAACAAATCTACAGCAGGGTATGAATGTCATAACAGGTTATTTAACCATGGCAATATCATTATTAAATTACAGCTTTGAACATGTCTAAGCCAATCACAATGCTTGATTTGATCAACCCATTGTATAACAGTAAATAAACCTCTTCCCATGATTCATGCTGTTGGATATAGAATAGACTGTCAAGGGAAATTTGAAATCGTTTTCTGTGTACCGTATTTTCCGGACTATAAGTCGCTGCGGAGTATAAGTCACATCAGTCAAAAAATGTGTTTATGTATTTTCGTAATATTTTTAAATGTATGAATTTATGAGTATGAATTAACATTTAAAAACATGTTAAATTATCTATATTTCTGATATATAAGTAGCACCTGACACCAGGCAAACTATGAAAAAAAAGTGTGTAATCTCTTGACTTTGCCTCAGGGCCTGCCTGAGGGACTTACCTCATGCCTGAGGAACAGGGCCTTCAGCTGCCCTTTGGACCAGTAGTCCATGGCGTAGGCCAGGAGCTTCATGGACAGGGTGTTCACCCTCAGGAAGTTGCCCACGAACACCACTCTCTCAATGTTCTTTAGAAAGAGCAACAAAACAATACAGTGAGATAAAGGTTATTAGGGAAAATGCTATCATTCTTTTCACGTTATGGCAGCAAAAGGATAACATTCCAATTAGTATCCAATTTAAATTCTATTTCCATTCAAATATTGTATGATGATGATGATACCTTAATTAGAAACAAATCAAATGTAAATGGTAAATGGACTGACTTATATTACGCCTTATTCCAAAGCGCTGTACAACGGCCTCTCATTCACCCATTCACACACACATTCACACACCAATGGCGGCAAGCTACCATGGAAGGCGCTGGCCCGCTCACTGGGAGCAATTTGGGGTTAAGTGTCTTGCCCAAGGACACTTCGACATGTGGCCAGCCGGGGCTCGAACCGCCGATCTGCCAACCTTGCGAGCATTAGATGCCGGCTCTACCTCCTGAGCCACAGCCGCCCCAAATGTTTCTGAACGCAGCAGATCTCGGCGCCGTCATAGCCCTGTACAATGCTGCTTGATCCAGATTTCACAAGGCAGCACCGTAAAGAGGCTGAAGGCAAAGAGTGAACAGCAACTGGTGCTCTGGGAAACAGCATATCACTCTGTGTGATGTTCATGGGTCTTCATTGTTTACATTTTGGGCATTTAGCAGACGCCTTTATCCAAAGCAACTTACAGCAAAAGAGCAGAAGGGCTAGGGACTTGTAGTCCCAAGAAAGTTAACTCCCTTGACAGAGCTTCCGACGGGCCTTATACAGGGTCGTTATAATCTATTTTTACACGCAACCTAAACTTAACATGGCCGCTTATATTTAGAAGAAATGCTACTTTACATTACAGGGTTGTTGGGCGGAGTTTCACTAGTAATGTTGCAGGCGGGTGGAGCAGCTGTCATCTGTAGCTAACTGTTGTTAGCCGACTGGAACCTCAGCCAACACAATTGAACCACATTTAATTTGTATACTAAAGCTTTACGATGCACATAACTTGAAATCACCTCGTTCAGTGCACACATCCTGGTGATGGAACCAATGTTGTTGGTGATAGTCACCAACGTAGCCCTGGCTAGGTCCTCTTTGGAAATGGACTCCCGTTTGTCTTTACACATCATGTTCCCAAAACTATAAATCAGAGAAAATACAGTTAAAGAAAATACAAGTTACACTGGTGATGCACTTAGTCAAACCGTCAAACCTGATCAGATATCTTATCTTATTGTATACGTACCTTGAAGCCACAGCGTAGCCTGGGAGCCCAAACCTCTCATAGTCTCCACCGTAAATGTCACGTACGAGCTTGTCGACGTGTATGCTTTCCCCTTGTGACGCCATCGCCAGAGCCTCCTCGAAACTGGAGCATCCAGTCAGGAGGCAACAGAGTCCAAGGAAGGTCCCACCGCCCAGGCTGGAGATCACACAGGCTGTTAGTTCCTCCATCTACATTTGGGTTGTGATGCATAGAACTCTATACAGGGTTCCTACAAGTTTCCTACAAGTCCAATTTAAGACCTTTTTATACCTTTTTTTAGACCTCTTTAGATAGAATTTTAGCCCTATTGCGACACCATATGATAGCTATTTGTCATCCTCAAGGTGATGAAATGAGTGATTTCACTGCCATACAGACAGAAAAGTCTGAAGGATAATTAATATAAAATAAATATTGGTTCCAGCTTGATTAACTGCCGCGTAAATAGATGTGGTCGGACTGATTTCCTTGCAGGACAAGCTAATCGAATTTTCAAGACCTAGCACCTAATTTTTTTAGACCTAATGACTTGAATGTAGGACCTTTTTAGGCCTTATAAATCGGATTGCTGGATTTTAGACTTTAAGGCTTCTTAAGACCAGCGCGGGAACCCTGTCTATAAGTGCAAAGCTACTAAAAAGATAGGACGATAGAAGGTGGGTAGAAACCATCATCCAGATACCATCACTAATAATACCATCCAACTAACATCCCTAGTGCCTTCCTCCCCGCTCCTCCTCCAAAGGTATCGGTCCAGGTAAAGAAGACAACCAGATTCTGTTAGGCTACATGTTCTATAATCTATCTAATTTAATGTTTTTCACCCTCTTCATATAAGGCTGCCCCCCCCCCCATCTTGCTTCCTACTCCAGTCATGGAGGACAGAGGGCCATTATGTCAACGAGGGACTGAGCAGTCATGTGCCAGACAAAAATCAAAGAGTTCCTTTCAAAGCAACCAGACAGGGAAACCTGCATAGGAAAACAAACAGAGGGAGCAGCAGAAAGCCACCGCCGGTGGAGAGCGTCGGAAAAGCACAACGACAGATAATAGTGACCTCAAACTGGTACTGAGCAAACTCAATTAAAAAAAATACAACATCAACAAGTTTAACTCAAAGAGAGTATTTAGAGAGCAATCTCCTTAGAAATGCTCTCGTCCGTCAGCTACGTCTTAACAGCCTTGTTACAGTAGTTTTAGCACCGGAGCGCTAGCGAGACACACTTTAGCGACCTCACTAAAAATCCTACACAAGTCCTCACCTCGTCCCGGTGACCCGTTTATAGTTGTTCTTGGAGTAGACTGCCAGGATGCTGACACCTGACCCAATGTTGACCAGCAGCAGTGGGTAGGGGTTCTCCAGGTTGTAGGGTCTTTGGACACAGTGGTCTGGGTCTGTGGGGTTCTCGTAGTAGTAGCACTCGGAGGGTCCGCTGGACACCACTGAGTCGATGTACAACACTCCCCGGACCAGACAATCCACTTCGTCCAGCTTCAGCAGCTGCAGGTCAGCCATCTGTGGAGGGTAACAGATCATCAGGAGAGTAACAGATCGTCAGGAGAGTAACAGATCATCAGTGGAGAGTAACAGATCGTCAGGAGAGTAACAGATCGTCAGGAGAGTAACAGATCGTCAGGAGAGTAACAGGTCGTCAGGAGAGTAACAGGTCGTCAGGAGAGTAACAGATCATCAGGAGAGTAACAGATCATCAGGAGAGTAACAGGTCATCAGGAGAGTAACAGGTCATCAGGAGAGTAACAGATCATCAGGAGTAACAGATCATCAGGAGTAACAGATCGTCAGGAGAGTAACAGATCGTCAGGAGAGTAACAGGTCGTCAGGAGAGTAACAGGTCGTCAGGAGAGTAACAGGTCGTCAGGAGAGTAACAGATCGTCAGGAGAGTAACAGATCGTCAGGAGAGTAACAGATCGTCAGGAGAGTAACAGGTCGTCAGGAGAGTAACAGATCGTCAGGAGAGTAACAGGTCATCAGGAGAGTAACAGGTCATCAGGAGAGTAACAGGTCATCAGGAGAGTAACAGGTCATCAGGAGAGTAACAGGTCATCAGGAGAGTAACAGGTCATCAGGAGAGTAACAGGTCATCAGGAGAGTAACAGGTCATCAGGAGAGTAACAGGTCATCAGGAGAGTAACAGGTCATCAGGAGAGTAACAGGTCATCAGGAGAGTAACAGATCGTCAGGAGAGTAACAGGTCATCAGGAGAGTAACAGGTCATCAGGAGAGTAACAGATCGTCAGGAGAGTAACAGGTCGTCAGGAGAGTAACAGATCATCAGGAGAGTAACAGATCATCAGGAGAGTAACAGAACATCAGGAGTAACAGATCGTCAGGAGAGTAACAGGTCATCAGGAGAGTAACAGGTCATCAGGAGAGTAACAGGTGAATGAATGAATGAATGAATGAATGAATGAATGGTCTTTATTGTCATTGCTATAGTACAGGTACCAAACAACGAAATTTGGGAGGGGTGGCTCCCCTGGTGCTAGGAAAGAAATAAAAACAAAAAAAACCAAGAAGGGAAAGGAGCTAGTTTACATAAATAAAGGCTATGTACACTATCCACTATACTATACTGTACAGATAGACGACTAGGGTTGTCATATTGCACATAGTGTTATTGCACATTCATTTAAATTTAAAGGTCATCAGGAGAGTAACAGGTCATCAGGAGAGTAACAGGTCATCAGGAGAGTAACAGGTCGTCAGGAGAGTAACAGATCATCAGGAGTAACAGATCGTCAGGAGAGTAACAGGTCGTCAGGAGAGTAACAGGTCGTCAGGAGAGTAACAGGTCGTCAGGAGAGTAACAGGTCGTCAGGAGAGTAACAGGTCGTCAGGAGAGTAACAGGTCATCAGGAGAGTAACAGGTCGTCAGGAGAGTAACAGGTCATCAGGAGAGTAACAGATCATCAGGAGAGTAACAGGTCATCAGGAGAGTAACAGATCATCAGGAGAGTAACAGATCGTCAGGAGAGTAACAGATCGTCAGGAGAGTAACAGATCGTCAGGAGAGTAACAGATCGTCAGGAGAGTAACAGGTCGTCAGGAGAGTAACAGGTCGTCAGGAGAGTAACAGGTCATCAGGAGAGTAACAGGTCGTCAGGAGAGTAACAGGTCATCAGGAGAGTAACAGGTCGTCAGGAGAGTAACAGATCGTCAGGAGAGTAACAGGTCATCAGGAGAGTAACAGGTCATCAGGAGAGTAACAGATCGTCATGTTTTCCTTCAGCTCATCTCTCAAGAAAAAAGATTCTGAGGAAGATTCAAAACTGACACTGAAAACTAAATTATTGTTGCTCTATCAACATAAACACATTCTAATTACATGGCATCACAAAACAACAAACCCGGTCCCATTAGAAATAATCACAATTTCGGGGCGCTTAGGTGGCGTAGCGGGTTAAGTGTTGACCAATGTAACCGCAGGGTCCCCGGTTCGATTCCGGCCGGGGACATATCCTGCATGTCATCCCTCCTCTCTCTCTCACCCACCCTTCCTGTCTAAATCTTCACTATATCTGTCAATAAAAATGAAAAATATGAGTGGGACTGCCCCACTCAGAAAAAATAACTTAAAAAATAATCACAATTTAAGATAAGGCGATTCCTGTTATATGCCGTCATGATAAAACAATGATTGGGTGGCAGATGATATTACCCCCAACCCTCCACTAAAGATTGTGGTAAGGGACTGGTTCGGTTGTATCTGAAAGTGCCGTGTGGTGTGAGAAACCCACCGTGCGAAAGTCTGACTCAAACTTGTAGGCCCCTCCTCCGGTGGCACACAGGGTGGTGTGAAGGCTGGAGAAGTGTTTGCTTCGCCCCATCTGCAGGAAGGCAGGGAGGTCTTGAGTGGGGAAGCGGATGAAGTGCAGGTTCCCTGTCCGCCCACACATCGTCAGGTCCTGCAGCTCCAGGTGGACGTCCCGGATACCGGTTTTGGCGTACGCCGTATTAGAGGTCAGATAACGACGGATGCTCTTAAGGTTCTCCACCTCTTCCTGCTCCTCCTCCGCTGTGATATCTTTGGGTTCGAAGTAGACCAGCTTCACCAGAGTGCCACCAATGTCCATCCCGAACCAGGGAAAAGCTGCATGACCAACAACAAGGAGAACAGTTCTGCATTATTACATTCACTATCATCAAACAAATGTCATCAGAATTGGTAGAAGTTCACAAATATGAAGTTGTGAAATAATCTCATGTAAAAGATTTAGAAAATAATAACTTGTTCAGACTGATAGGTTATTATACTGAACACATCCACCACAGGATGGGAAGCAATGGAAGTACAGTGTGTTCTAAGACGCCATCTTGTCAACCTGCTGCAAAACAATCATAGTCGCGCTAATTATCGTAGCATGATACATTTGACTGTTTCTGGTGTAAAGGCATGGGCAAATTGAGAGTCACTAGCGAAATGATCCTGCAAAATGTGACTGGTTTTACAAAAACAGACAGTCAGCCAAATGGGTTTGCAAATGACGCAGATGCTTGCCAACAGGATCGCTCATGTAACGGCGGGCAAGCTAGCTACGGTAGATCACAAGCCATACCATAGCGAATGAGCGTTAGCAACAGCGATCAAGCCATGACTACCCAGGCTAGACATGTACAGTAGACTAGCTATCTTTAATAGCGGATTAACTACATCACATCACTGCACCGGAATACTGCAACACATACGAGGCCTGCTCTTTTTCGGAGAATCAATCCTTTGCCTGCTTGATGAGTTGGATGTGCTATGTTGGTCATGGGATGTGCTCCCGCCAGCCTCCATGCTAGCGTCGGATCTGAGACTGGTCGACATCTCCTTCCTCGAATGCGACTGCTTCAGTGGAGCCGTTTCCTCCTCTTCCTCCGTAGCTTCATTATCGCACTGATGGCCATTCACTTCCATCGAGAGGAGAACTGAAGGTTGACGTTTTGATATGAGAATCACCCCTGGCAAGGTTTCATGTATGTGTGACTGCCTGCGACAATCTTGTGTTGTCACAGAACTGTCATTTCTCACCAATGTTTTGACGCCCACTCCTTTTCACAACAAGATGGGCGTGTACGGTGAGAGCTTTGAGCCAATCAGTTGTCATCTTCGAGTGTTCTCGTCATTTCATTGGTCGACGTCGGTGTTGTGTCTGCACTAAGGCGGGGCTACAGGGGTGAACAGCCAGCACTGCGAAACAGTGTCGTTGTCGTGTAAGACAAATCTAACATTCAATGTCGTAAACCTGTCTGACAACAAATGTGTTCAATTGAACCAAACCTACAAATCACATGGCTTCTAAAGCAAACAATACACACAGAAGAGCATCCAAGTAATGCTATACAATTCAGTTATTCATACATTCTATAATATAGTTGTATAACAGATTGAACCTTGATGAAATTGCAATTTCCTATTGTTGGAGATCATTCAAAAATGTCATACAAATTAATAGATCGGAAAAAATTAGGGCAGTATTTTATTGATTTTCAATAACAGAGCAGACTGATTAAGATGAGATCATACTCCACAGGGAAGATACACATCACATGGTTTACAGTCCATCTGTAAGCTAATGAAGACCAGACCAACTGTTTTGTTTGATACAACTATCAAGTAGGCCTGTCAGTATTTTTGTCATTGTCTATAGTGCAAAACATTCATAATGTACCTGTTTATTCCTTACATAGCCTTTATATCACACTATTTACACTACATCACATAACATTAGATACATCAATAGTAGCTATTGACATTTAAAAGTGCTTTATTTATTCAAAAACTGTATTTCTCTCAATTATGTTGATGGAGAAATCATAAGACTGCAGTAGGGAAATAAGGACGGAAATTAAAATAAACTTAACATTTTGACAGAGATCAAATACTAATACTGCCATATATTTTCATCTACCTGCTGTCAGTAACTCCATAATGTCATGATTTCTTATTACCTGCCAATCAAAAAACAATATAAGTTGCAGAAATAGAGTATAGGTAACCCTATTCTAGAAACGAACAACTATCAATACATTAGCTACTGTAGCTACAGTGCACTAAGTGGTATACTCCTACTTAGTGCACAGTCATATTTGGTTGGTTTATATTGAATAACATATCATAAATCCACACAGGCCGAACATAATATTCTCTATATAGGCTACTGTATATTTATTCCCAGTCAATGTCTTAAAGCACAGAGATACAGTATTACAAATAAATACAGAAGATGGCACACATTAAAGGGAGCAACAAGAAGCACGGTGTGATGAAATAGTCAAATTGTCTTCTTATATAGAAGAGATCCAAATAAGAGTCTTGGATTTATGTTTCGAAGATAGAAATATTCACAGACTAAGTCAGCAATCCCTCCCAAAAGGCGAAGCTGCTTACAGCATTTTGCATGAATCAAGTGCTTATCAGTGCTTATCAGTTAAAAGTATTAGTTGAGGTCCTGATATCAGATTCCACATATTTGCAGTTAGCACACAAATGAGCTGAGAGTGGGAAAAAAAACAATTTCAAATGTAGAGAGAGAGCGATATTGAAGATTTCCATGATTCATAGTTTCTTTTTTTTTGACAGATCAAAGTTCTGGAATGATATCAATATTGGTTAATAATATTCATTAAATATTAACCTATTTGCCTCACCCGTCACCTCGCCAAATAGTTAATTCCCTCATACTCTTCTAACCCCTAAAATAAGGCACCATGCCAACATAATCTTAAAAAGACTGATACATAATTTCCCCTTTCTTTCTTTCGCAACGCTCCTTCTTTCCTAAACCCCTTTAATTCCTAAACCTCCATGCCAACAGGGCAGAGATCCCGACAGCAGCAGCTGTCAGGACATAATAGTTCTGTGGATTATGTGTCACAGGGGCTCCTCCCTCCTCCCTCACCTCCTGCTGGCCAAGGGTCCTCAGCTCTGGGATAGCTTCGACCCCCCTGGGCCCTGGGTGATGGATGTTCTCATTGGGGGGGGGGGCGTTGACAATGGATAGAGTAACAACAGCACTAGTGGGTGGAGCATAATCAGGCTGTTTGGATAAAGTGCTGGTGGCTTGGCCATTGAGGATCTGACCCTGCTGTGACACTTCGGACATGCTAACTGCATTCCCCAGAACCATCTCAGTCGGGACACCGTTCTGACCGCCGGACGATTCTGCGTCGGACACAGAAACTGCATCTCCGAGTATAATTTGGGCTTGGGCTTGGTCGTGATTCTCAACAGGAGGACTTTCAGATGCACTCACGACATTAACCAACATGCTCGGGGATTGGCCGTCATGGTTCTGGATAGACGGCTCCTCGGAGACGTGGACCACGTTAACCAGCACCTCCTGATCCAGCAAGGAGCTCTGACAAGAGGACTCGTAGTGGTCCTCCTCAGGATCGTTATGGGAAAGGGGATAGGGCTCCTCAAGAACTCCGTTTTCCTGACATGGCAATGGAGCGGGAGAAGGCTGGGTGGGTTCCGCAGCAGCGACAACAGGAGTAGCCACGGTAACGGGAACTGGAGCACTAGGCCCAAGGCCTGACACGGACGCACTGATCTCCAGACGGAGAGTGTCTCCTGAGTATGGCGCCTCACAGATCGGTGAAAGCATAGTAGGAGAGGCAGTGTTCTGTTGTTCACTGGAGAGAACTCCAGGCTTACTGAAATACCCGTCCCCATCGTTGAAGTAGGAGGCAGTCCCATCGGTGCTATCCACTGTGGGTGAGGTGGTGGCCGCGGCCTGGGAGGTGTCCTGGCTTGAGTTTCCTTGGGCCGACTCGGTGTGTTGATCATTTTCACTGGCCTGAAGGAGAAATCAATGTCAGTTCTCGCATGAGTACAACTGACTCTTTCAAAATAGGTTTTTGAGTGAGTAGTTTTTAGGCCGCATGCAAAATTGCCAACCAAGCACACAAATATGACATATTTACCTGTATTACAGTTGGATCAGAGTGTTCTACAGGCTGCTGAAGAACAGGGACGACTCTGCTGATGTCTGCTGGGGGTGTGGTGTCCTGAACTGGTCGTTTCTCAGGCGTCTTGACCGGGGCAGAGGCGGCAGCAACGACGGGAGGACTATCAGAGGGTGGGGTTGTCTCGGCTGGCGCAGCGCTTTCAGTTGAGGATGGGGTGGTCTGGGTTGGAGCGACATCTTGAGATGGTTTGACCTCCGGGAGTACTGTTTTGATAGAATCAGGTTGGGGGGAAGAAGATCGTTCAGTCGACTCGAGTACCGGTGGTTCTAGTTCAGATGCAGTCTCGGTGTTGACCCTTGACACCTGACCCTCCAGGGCACGTGCGTTGTTTCCATTAGGGATCGGATTCGTGTCGACGGAGGACAGGACAGGAGGTGCTTCCTGGGGGGCTCTCTCAGGGGCTACTGAAGCCTGTGGGGCCTGAGGAGGAGCAGGCGGCTCTGGAGAGGAAACAGCACTGGGAGCCTCCTGAGGAGCCGGGCTTGGGGGGGCTAATGGCTGGGTAGTGACCTCGGGAGGGGATGGAACCGGAGGGTTTGACTCTGGAGGAGGTGCTGCCTGAGTTGGAGGAACCACAGCTGGAGTCTCATCAGTGCTCTCTGGAATGGGCAGTGATGGATTGGTAGATGGTACTGGATGGACATGAGCCAGGATGACAGTAGTAGCAGGAGAGGGAGGTTGGGGATCTAGGGAAGGAAGCAAAGAAAACAATAGCTGAGACTGTTAATCATAACAGTCTAATCATGTAGAAAAATACAGTAGAAGACAGTAAAGGTGTATTAAACATAATTAATTGAAGCACTATGTTCTGTTTTACATTTCTCAAAGAGTAGTGCTTAACCTCAAGTTAAAACTACATTTCTACAACAGCATGTTTGGATACTGGATTCTGATTGGCTAGCAACAGTGGCAAATATCCCAACAACCTTTAGTTCAGACTGCATTTCCAGTATCAATGCGCCTCCCAATCAATCTGATTAGGAACACCTGTGCTGACCTACAATGCAATGTACGATTAATGATTAATGATTAATGACTGTAAATAAATGAATGTAATGTTAAAACTGTGTATTTATTTTTTATAATATGTGGTGGCTGTTGTAGAAAAGCAAGTTACCATTCGAAGGCGGGGGTTGTGGACTCATTTACCACTGTACAGGGTTTTCCTACTCGGCTTCGCCTCGTGCCACAACCCTGTACCAGTGGTAAATGTCTCCACAACCCCCTTCCTCTCATGGTCAATTGCATACATGACCTCTAAAGCCAATAATTAACTCCCCTGAATAGAATTGTATAACTCAAAAATGTCAACATTTTAAAAATAACACCACACAGGCATTAATAAACACCTAATGGATCAGATTATGTGAAAAACGAAATGTTGTCAAAAATGGAGATAGAACCTTATAATTCTAACGTCACGCAATGATGATGACTTACTGCTCTGGACTTTGAGAGAGTTGTATTCTAATCTGACCTCCTCGGCCAGAGTCCATTGTTCACACAACTCAAGCGCTTGGATCAACTCATCTGGCCAGTTTTCCCTCCTCCTCAGACAGTCCAACAGATGCTGCATACCATTATAGTTGCCACTACTGCTCGTCTTGGCCTCTATTTCATCCTGAAAATGAGGTGATGATGACATTTGGCTAGTTTGGATAGCGTTATACTTCAATCCTTGGAAAAACATTGCAATGGTGATACATGGTGAAACATGAACATAAGATAACATAACTTGAGGCAATCAGAATGTTAATGGCCAGCTACATAATCATCAACAAAGACTGAAAGTCCAATCAAAGTTCAAATGAGTAGAAACTCACCCTGTCAGACGATGTGAGACAGGGCAGATTGGGCACAATCTCTCTCGGTTTGACCTTGGTCACAAACTTTGCCATGTTCCTCCGGAGGTAGCCATTGTAGAGTTTATCATTGGCGTACAGCATCTCTATGCTGTCTTTTTTAGTATAGCAGGAGAGAGCATTGGAGAAAATAATAGATAATTATTAGGTGAAGTCTTTAAACAGCGTGATATATATATAGCTACATTTTCACATACAGTACAGTAAGAATTAAGACTAAGATAGAAGTAGGTCACAATGGATAGTCTGGATCCTTACCTGGCCTCTCAGTTGATTATGAGCCTTTTGTCAGGAAATGAAATGAACCCTGTTCATAAAAAAAAGGAAATGAGGTTAAAAAAGCACAGATTTGATGACGCAATATCTTCAATATCTGCTAGTTAGCAAGACATCGCTGAGAAGGAAACAGAAGACAAGATGGGCCACTGGGGCTGGAAATACCACTTTCTTTCATTGCTTGGAAAAGCGGAAATGAAAGTTTGAAAGTTAGCCAAAGTGAATATACCAAGATTTCCCTCAAATATTCTCTGAGGGGTGTGTGTGTGTGTGTGTGTGTGTGTGTGTGTGTGTGTGTGTGTGTGTGTGTGTGTGTGTGTGTGTGTGTATACCTTGTTAGATAATTTACACAACCAATATTATTTGAGGAATTGTATAAGGGAAAACAATGCTGTATTGAAGGGGTGTGACTGTGAATGGACTTAAACTTGTTTCTAATTGAGAGAAGTTGGACAGGCCCAAACTAGTAACTGATTAATGACCTCCAGACTATACGGGAGCTTAATATCATGAGCTACGGTGAAGGAAAACTACTGTGTCTGTCTTACTCCAAACAAACACCCATGACATTTTAACAAGTTTGGATAGAGGACGGCTCACCAACCCCATAAGGGCAGTAACAATTAGAAAATAAAACCACCATTTTCAAAGTGTCTTAGCTTTTAGTAACACGTTTGTTTTTTTAAGGAGTTTGTGTCCTACTCCTTAGTACATCGCAAGGAATTATCATCCCACACATGTACTTGTTCTTGAGACGTCCTTTAAAGCAGAGGTTTCACTGTTAACACTGTTTACACTTATACAGACATCTGAAATAATCTGTTGTCATGTTCAGGATGAACTCCTGGCAAGATGTCTTGCAGAGATCTCTACGCCGGCCTACTATAATATTAGCATGATTTTTGTATCTATTATGTCTACATGTTAAAGTTGACTACTGTACTGCATGTGTAATAGCTGCAGCCTAGTAGGCTGATTCTACCCTGAAATGGAGGTACATACATGCTATGGGCACTCAGTAACATAGGAGCAAAGTCTTTTGCCTTTGAACTCCCGAACAGCACCTGTGTCCTTCTCTGGTTAAGCAGGCACACAGAGACCATTGTTGCATGGCAAAAGTTCAACAACACTAGTATTTCAACTTTAAAAAAGTGACTAAACTGATAATTATGAAATGTGATGAAATATTGCTAATTAATGTTGACAGTGACCTGCTTTGAGGAAAAGCACCTTGACACAAGGACAAGTATGCTGAGCTGTGCCAGGAGAATGTCCTCTGCTAGGCCATCAGAGCCGTGTCTTACCTGGCTCATAGGGTTTGGTCATGGACATTAATGACGGAACTACTATAAAGAAGTAAGGACATTATGCTTAATAGAATAATTTGTCAAATGATGAATAAAAACAATAATAATATTGTAATTATACAAACAAGTGCTAAGTTAATAACGGAGAGATTGGAGAGATATCATTAATACAAAGTTATTCTTGTCAACCAAGTTCTTAAAGCGAGAATCGATTGCTCTATTTGCAGTATTACGAAAAGGGAAATATAATAAGGAAAACACATTTCCACATTTTACGACACAGACAGTTGCCAGAATAGGCTACAACGAGGAGCTGAGGCGCCTTAAATTGATCGAAATGGATCATTATTTAACCAGCAAAATCCAAACAGTTGCGCTGCCAATTGTCAAGTTTGATACAAACTATCATCAGAGCTATTTACAGGCCAATAACTTTGATCAAGGCTGATATATAGACGTAGCATGCAATGCTAGCACTCTTTTCCTGGCTGTAATAAACACATCAAAAGGCATTCGCGACAACTGCAACAGCCATATATTACGATTAAGGAAGTCTGTAATAATAAAATCTTCATATCTTACCTTTTCGTGACAGCTACGTTGTAGCAGTCAAATCTCTCTCTCTCTCTCTCTCTTCGATTTTTACTTTCGATAACCCCCTGCACACGCCGCCTCCAGGGGCGGTCCCTCCAGCCATTCGCGATCTCTGATTGGTTCAGAAGTAGCATTTCTCATTCATGATTGGAGGACGGAAACCGCGCATGAAAGTTATGACGAATATATACTGTTTCCGTCAGAGAAGGATGGCCCCGATATTGACAACTTCAACATGTTTTAGTTTTTTGTTGTTGTTGCAATGTTCCAACTTTCTACAGAACAATTGTGTTTGCCTCAAAGCTTTGAATTATGATCATCTAGAAATTAAGAGGGACAGACAATCAGGGAGAGTCAGTGAATGAAAAAAACAAGATGATTGAAAACACCACTACACACAGCACACCACACATTACAGCAAATGAAAACCCATTACTGCCAAAGTTATAGGCGGCCTATTACATTTCTCCAAGTCATAGGGTTTATCTTGAATAACAGACCCATAAACCTTACTATAGTCTGACATTCACAGATTACCCCATCTAACACTGATCACCTATACTGTAGGTCTACCCATTTCTCACCAGGGGGGCTACTTTCTTGAAGTGGGCCTAAAAATGTGGTGTACTACTGTGTTCTCACTAGAACATTTGCTTCACTTGAAACAGAGTTTAGGATAAAATTTGCTTTACTCTGCGTCGGTTGGAGCTGTGAGAATGCGCATTCGAAGTCGCTCCCGCAGCAAAGAACCAACGGATGCTCCACTTGAAAAGGGTGGTTTCGGTCCGCTTACAAACGACGCATCCATCACTTTGCTTCGCTTCGCTTTTGGTATGAACGCTGCTCGAGGCTGTCCATAGGAAAACAACAGCGCACGAGTGTTGATCTGGATAAGAGCGGGACGAACGGGCAATTCTCAATGTTCTCAGGTTTACATGAAGGGCTGTGAGAATGCCAATCAGAGAAATAATTTATGCAACAATGTTGCGAACTCATCCACTTGCTCCGGGTCTCGATTCTGACTTTTATGTGAGAACATGACCTCAGTCTCACTAAATCAAATTTGACGGATTAGATTCTGGGTTCTGACATTAGGCACCGGGTGTTGCAACCTACCCCTATATGGCAACAGGGAAGCTACCTGAGCAGTATTTAAGACAATCGATCATCAAGGATGATACAGTCAATACAGTACTTCCACATTCCACAAATTACAAGTAATAGTAGTCATAGGCAGCCTATAAAACCTCTCCAAGTCATGGGGTTTATATTGAATAAAAATCCATGTTAATTTACTACTATGTATATATGTATATGTAACGGTACATGTGGGAATACGGTACATGTGGGAAAACTAGGGTTAGGGTCAGGTGCTACGTCGACTTGGTACATGCTGGCATGTCTAACCCTAACCCTAACCCTAACCCTACCCCTAACCATAGCACCCTAGCACCTAACCCTAACCCTAGTTTTCCCACATGTACCGTATTCCCACATGTACCGTAACATATATACTACTATATACAGTACACTCACAGATTACCTCATATAACACTGATCTGAAAACGTGTACTGTAGCTCTAGTCATTCCCAACCAGGAGGTGGCACTATTTTCTTGAAGTTGGCCTAATAAATGTTGGGTACTACTTTCTCACTATAAATCAAACTTGACCAAACCTGTGTCTCTGTCTGTGTCTCTGCCTGTGTCTCTGTCTGTGTCTCTGTCTGTGTCTGCCTGTGTGTCTGTCTGTCTGTGTCTGCCTGTGTCTCTGCCTGTGTCTGTGTCTGTGTCCGTGTCTGTCTGTCCATCCGTGTCTGCCTGTGTCTGCCTGTGTAGATAGATAGAAAGAAAGATATACTGTAGTGTGACGACCCTCTCTCTCTCTGTCAGCTGGTTTCCCTGTTGGCTGCCTATCTGACTCAAAGAGCCAGTGTGGGCGCTGGGCTGGGACGGTCATTGGCAAAAAAACGTATCTGCCTTTTTAGCTCTCTTCTCCTACGGGCAGGTTGGCTTCTGGTTTTGTTCTTCTTTGTTTTGTGCACATCATACAACGTCCCACAACACACATTGTAAATGGTAAATGGCCTGCACTTATATAGCGCCTTTATCCAAAAGCACTTTACAACGGCCTCTCATTCACCCATTCACACACCAATGGCTGCAAGCTACCATGCAAGGCTCTGCCCCACTCACTGGGAGAAATTTGGGGTTCAGTGTCTTGCCCAAGGACACTTCGACATGTGGCCAGCCGGGGCTTGAACCGCCGATCTGCCAACCTTGCGATCATTAGACGGCAGCTCTACCTCCTGCGCCACAGCCGGTTCAACAGGAGTTCAGTAACTGTTTTCAGTGCTCGGTTACAGCCACGTCCCGAGAGCATTTTAGCTTTGGTTCCAACTGGCAACCTTTTGGGAATGACTGGAGATGGTTAGCTAGCTTCGAGTTCTTGCTGGTGTGCTAGCTAGCAGGAAGTCTTTTTGTAATTCTATGTTCATAATGGCCGTTCATATACAGTATATCTGAAATGAGACTTAATGGATTTTTTTTTTATCCCCTAAGGCTACATTTCATTTGAATGCCAATGTGCTCTGGTTATTTAGTCCATTGAAGCAACATGCATTAGGGCATTGCCATACCATTACAGTAGCCAACATTACATAATGGGTTACATTATGGCCAGGAAGTGTGATTGCCACAGTGTTGCCATAGATTTTCAAGAACATCATACAGTACATGCTTACTGTCAAGAATATAGCTAAAGCTCAAATTCAAAACCCAAAGCAATTCAACTGTCTAAGCACAGACACTCTGTGGGGGTATTTTAATGTTTGGAGAAATGTAGAGGATATGTATGGTTGACTGATTCATTGCTTTGGGCCACTGAGCAATGTGTATCCCTCTCAGACAGAGATGAGTAATGGTAAGGTATTTACAAGGGTCTAGCAATAACTGCCAATATGGACCACCAGATAATGGAATGGAATGGAATGGACTTTATTTGTCATTGCTACAGTACAGGTACCAAACAACGAAATTTAGGAGGGGTGGCTCCCCCGGTGTTAGGAAAGGAAAAAGAAAACACATTTTAGAAAAAGCATAGATGCATAAGATCACAAGAAGGTAAGGAGCTGGTTTACATCAATAAAGGCTATGAAGAGGACTGTCGGAGAAGACTAGACCAGATTATGAAATTAAAATGATCGAATAGTTTTGCATGACACAACTTTAACTGAATAGAATGTTTGCACCTTTATACTAATCATCAACTCATTCAAACGCATATATACTGTATATTTACATGCTGCACAGGGCCTACACACACCTGGAGAGGCCACAGAGCATGGTGAGGACCATGTTCTTCGACTTCTCCAGTGCATTTAACACTATCAAGCCATCACTGCTGGCTGACAAACTAGCAGTGATGTGTGTGGAGGACTCCCTGACGGCTTGGATCCACAACTACCTCACAGACAGGCGTCAGTATGTGAGACTGCAGGGCTGTCAGTCTGAGGTGGTGGTGTGCAACACCGGTGCCCCCCAGGGAACTGTTCTGTCACCCTTTCTCTTCACCCTCTATACCTCCGACTTCCAGTTTAGCTCCGACCAGTGCCACCTGCAGAAGTTTTCGGATGACTCCTCTATCGTCGGTTACATCACAGACGACAGGGATGAGGAGTACAGGGCCCTGGTGGAGAGCTTTGTGCAGTGGTGCGACACCAACTACCTTTTGCTTAACACCAGCAAAACAAAGGAGTTGGTGGTGGATTTTAGGAGGAAGAGAAGGACCCCAGCCCCCATCACCATCAAGGGGGTGGAAGTCGAGAGGGTGGACTCCTACAGGTACCTGGGAGTACAAATTAATAACAAACTGGACTGGACTGACAACACCGAGGCTCTTCTCAGGAAAGGGCAGAGCAGACTGTTTTTCCTGAGAAGGCTGAGGTCTTTCGGTGTCTGCAACAAGCTGCTGCAAATGTTTTATCAGTCGGTGGTTGCCAGCGTTCTGTTCTTCGCCGTGGCCTGCTGGGGTGGAAACATCTGTGCCAGGGATGCTGCGAAGCTAAACAAACTGGTGAAGAAGGCCAGCTCTGTGGTGGGGACCGGGCTGGACAGCCTAGAGGTGGTGGCAGAACAGAGGATGGGGAAAAAACTGGCGGCCATGCTGGCCAATCCCTCCCACCCGATGTACTGCGAGCTGGCGGGGATGAGGAGCAAGTTCAGCCACAGATTTGTTCTCCCCCGTCAAAGTACAAAAAGATTTGGACAGTCCTTTGTTCCAGCTGCACTCCGACTCTACAACCAGGCCCTGCAGGGTGGGGGAGACCTGGAGCTGGAACTTTTGGAACTTTTTACTTATTGAGCCTGCACTGTTTTATGTATTTTATTGAATGTTTCTGTTTTCTGTATTGAATGTTTTCTGCCCTAACTGAGCTGTTTGACAACAAAATTTCCCCATTGGGGACAATAAAGGTTTTCAATCAATCAATCAATACACATGTTCATAAAAACATATTATCAAAATGTTGTTCTTATTTGCTGCGAGGTTCTTTGACTTAGTTTGTTGTGATCAATAGAACTCCCAACAGTGTCAGTAGTTTTTAACCTGATTTTGGGTGTCTTAATTTAACTATACGAGGACTCATTTGAAGCCATGGCATATTGTGCCATGAATGCATCATGCTGACGTGTGGAAGGGTACAAGTACCGTATGTCTCAAAGCTTGAGGCTTTCTCCTCACCACTCACCTTTGATCTTCATCCTCTATACAAAACACTTAAATGTCAAATCTCTCTGGGCTTGGGCTTCTCAGGGGGCCGACATTTGTGGTGGTAAATGGAAGCAACTGCAAAGAAGGACCCTTTTAAAAAAGCTCCCAAAAGGTTATCATCTATCCACTTAGAATGAAATGAACCCCGAATCTGTGGTCTCCTCGTTGCATCGACACTTGATAACCTTTTGAATCAGTCATCCCAACAGATTGAACCAGGCCAAATTGTATTTCCACTTGATTAGTTATTAGGGAAAACAAAGCTACAACCAAATACATTATTGGTTGTCTTGGATACAAGTTGTTGTTATTACTTGTGGAACAATGTCAGATGCAATGCAAACTTGGCCATTGACTAGTACAGCTTGGCCAAGACAATGTGCCAGGTGGCCTGGGGTGGTCCAGTGGTCTAAAACCAGTGGTCTAGATTCCATGGCCTACAGTGCACACAAACTGTAAACCCATGTTGGCATGGGTTAGAATCCAGCCATTGCCCCGCTGACATACAGTACCCCCTCCTAAGGTTACTTACTTCCTGTCTTTCTCTCCTGTCTCTGTCCAATAAAAACAAAAGAAATATGTGATTGGGACAACCACACTTTAGGACAATGTGACAGCAAAAGACAACAATATTAGTCCACATTTAAGCAGTTAGAACAATACGATGGCACAAAGTGTTCTTATCAAAAAGTTGAAGATGTGCGTGAGATTCATTTGATTATCTCTAAAATGCATAATGTAGCCTAATAATCGCAAATAAGATGCTGGAATGTCAGGGGCAACGGTCAGCAGTCGAGCTCAAATACATTGGCTCAATATCATGCAGTTATTCTGAATACACACAGCTTCCATGTGTATAATATACAGTATACCCACACCATACTTGTCTACGTGTAAGAACAAGGAGACTCAGCACATTTGGGAAACAACTTTTAATAATAGAGCAACCACAAATCTAAAACACAAATACCATATGTCCCTTTTAAGCCCTCGTCGTCATCAAGTTTATGTATATTCTACTTACAAAGGCAATGTGGATAGCTAGCCTACATATTGTAACATAGTATTCACAGTACATGTTCTAGGCTTCAAATGGCAAAAATAAATAAAAAATGGACTGGATCTCAGGAGCTCCAATTACCATACATTTGTTTGCAGATCTAAGGTTTATAAGAATTCCACATAGGCCTACAGCAAATACAATAACTTAATGTACAATAGGCCTGTATAAATACACAACCTAAACCGCAGTTACTGTAGGCCTATATACAGTAATACCTGCATTACAGATAGGTTATAGGTAGGGACAAGTACTTTCAAATGATAGAAACAAAGACAAGTCAATTGATGAATGGTTAGAAACACAAACAAAATAATATTATTTAAACTGATGACAACTGTTTTTGTTTTTTTTCCTCCCGTTCCCATGGCAACGGATCATGTTCCACATTGGCAGTCGTATTCCTGCGCTCTTTCCAAAAGTATTTCAAGTCCGGAAAGGTTATTTCCGACGCGTCTTTATCCAAATCTGGCTTTGCAGACGAGGACGCACACTCTAAGTTCACTTGAGAATTAATGTCAATGACTTCCGTTTTTGGATTTGGAGTAATGTTGACATCTTTTGAGCCTCTGCAAGTTATGAAAAACCATAGGGTGCTTACACCCTGCCTCATGTCGCCATACATGGTCAGTAAAATGACCGGAGTCAGAGAGCTGGATGCGTACAGGAAGACCTGGGCAAAAATGACAAAACCGATTGGAGGCTTATTATAATTGCGTCCGAGCCTGGCCCACGTCCAGGTGCCCCATTCGGGCAGCAGCATGAGAGCATCTGCACCACTGATGCATAACAAAACCAGGTTGACTTCACGTAGTTGAGGATTGGGTGCATGGTTCACTGTTGGCTTGGTGTCGCACAGGGTTTTGGTGTAATATGCAACGGTGAAAATGATCGGGATCGCGAAGGTTGACGTTGGGTAGATCTTGTAGAACACGTTCATGAAATCAGCGGAGCAAACGCCTGGCGTTTCAGAGACGCAGAGATTGATGTCGTTGTATGGTTTTAAAGAGGCGAACATGATATGGGGGATCGGAAAGATCATTGATACCGTCCATATGAATACCAGAGCTCCATATATTCGCGCCGAACTAAAGAAAACACATTTGGACGTGCTTGACACAAAGTTATGTCTTGTCCTGATCGTGGCCATAAGAGTTAACGTTTTAGCAACCACGCAGGAGTGCTGAAACCAATCCGCTGTTCTGCAGACAAAGCTCCCCAAAGTCCACGTCTGTCTGTAATATGTCATCGCGCGTACAGGAGCGCACAGCATCAGTATCAACAAGTCTGTGGAGCTCAGGGTGGCGAGGAGCGCTTTGACTTCGGACGCCCTCCCGTTTCTAAAGTCGTGCATGAGAATCAGTAATACCAGCACATTCCCCACTATTCCAGTCACACAAATCCCTATCAAAATGACAGGCAGGACTGTCTTGGTGTCCTCTCCATGGAGTAGTTGAATCCCCCCAGCAAAATCAAAAAATGAGACGTTATTTGGTCGATCAAAATCCATATTTTTTCCTCTGTGCGTCTCGCAATAATCTTGAAAATATATGGATCTATGAAACTAATTCAACAATATGTATTGTGAGCCTAAACTGCCCCTAGAGACTTCTGACTTAAGGAGCTGTCGCCAACACAGCGGTTCTGAAACACTGCTGACTGCTGATAGGGTCGCGATGGCATCAGCTAGTGGATGAGCGGAGGCTGGCAGGTACGCTATTTTAAGTGTTGCCATTTAGTGTCGTCAACCACTCACGTCATTTGATCGCTGTGGCTTCAGGCTACAGTTAACACAAATGGAGACCTATTCTAAAAGGCAACTTGACTTGCAGATGTGCATTCACAACCGTAGACAATTTCCTGCTGATTCTTAGTCACATTTAGTAGTCACTTAGTCACATGTTTTAATATATATATATATGAAACAAACACAAAACATGATGTCAGTGCAGTACAGTCCCTTGATGTTTTGTGTGACCTTTATAGATAATTTAGCATGCATGAACGAAAAGCAAATGGCATGGCGCATGCATAGAGATTTGGTGAGGCTGCATTCTCATTTTATGCACCCAGATTGTAGAATGCACTGCCAGTTTACCTTAGGGATGCAACCGTAGCACATTATGTTCAAGACTGAAAACCCATCTTTTTAATATTGCCTTTAAATGACAAAATCATTAAATTATGATTATATAATGATCAAAGCACTTTGAGCTGCAACGTTTGCAGGAAAAGCGCTATACAAATAAAGTTATTATTATTATTATTATTATTATTATTATTATTATTATTATAGAACATGCAGTCAATATAAAAATGACCAGAAGCAATACCTCCTTTATGTAACTTATGTGTTCTTATCAGGCTTTTCTCCAGTTCTCCAACTGTAATATATATTACAATCTTACTATATTTGATTACCAGTATAATTGTGCAACAATATTTGTTACACTGTAGCCTAACCTACACAGCAACATCACCAGTGTTAAATTAACTCTGAGAGTGTTACATTTAACACTAGAAAAGTGTTTATATGTGTCCACTCTTTTTAGTGTTGAATTAACACTTTTGAAAGTGTTAATGTTTTTACACTCATCAAGAGTTATTTCAACACTGTAAGGAGTTGAAAATTAACACTGGCTAACACTTTAGTAGTGTCAATAGTTGTTCAGCTCTCCCTCTAGTTTAGCTGAATGGTGAATTTTCTGCTTGCTCCGGCAGTACGGGTGAAATGATGAGACTGACACAATTCGGTTTGATTTCCTTCTTCCTCTAATAAACAGATTGTAAAACTGAAAACACATTGATCCATTAGTACATGTAAATAATTAACAGTGAACGAACTAACAGAAAAGATTCAACAAACTACACAATCATTCAGAGCTCAACTTACCAACTCCCATCTCGCTCTATACTGTCATTCCGATTCCCTGCCACCCAGATTACCTCCATTAAGCCCGCCCCCATTTCTATCTAAGCCAATCACTCTCTGCATGCATACTTTTACCCAATCAAATGAATCAAACAATAAAATAAACTCCCAATCAAATACCCTCCCATGGATTAGCCAAACACCTCCCACTTGGTCCATTGGTCCTTTGTGCCTAAATGGACCACAACTTTCCCTCTCTTTAATACAGTTATTTTCTACTGCTCCTCCACGGGAAGCAGCACGACCACCCGCCCAACGTCTCGGTCGAGCGTTGGGAAGAGATCGTGGCCCTCGCTCCTTCCTCGTCCTGAATCACCCACGCCTTCTTGCGCATCTTCAATAGGGTGCCAGCCAACCCCTCGTGGTTCGCCCCATGGGCCTCCCCTGCCAACAGAGTGCTGATCCATGCAGTGTAGGGGACAAGTGGGATTCCCACCTCCTTCGCCTCCTGGATTCCTCCGGAACACACCAGCAGCCCCGGCCCTTCGACCCTCTCAACTACCAGTCTGTCCCAAGTCGTCTTAGGAAACTCTGTTCCATCCTGTGCAGCCAGACACAGGTCGCGGAAAGCTGCGTTCAGCTCCTGGACGCCGAGGCTAACTCCGCTTCTTGTCTCCCTCGGGCGTGTAGCCTCCCACTTTGCGTCTTCTGGAGCCCTCCTGCAAACCAACCACTGCCTAACAGCTCGCCGGACCCACCCAACTACCCGAATGAGCCTGCCTATCTCACTGAAGCGTTCTGGCTCAATCAGG
Organism: Nansenia antarctica; assembly: GCF_963989245.1. Classification (NCBI taxonomy): domain Eukaryota; kingdom Metazoa; phylum Chordata; class Actinopteri; order Argentiniformes; family Microstomatidae; genus Nansenia; species Nansenia antarctica. The sequence goes on along the minus strand of NC_137674.1, from coordinate 24,303,288 downwards.
TCCATGAGAGCAGCGCCCCAGAGCCTCTCCCTCTCATGCTCGGGGTCCCTGGAACTCCCAACCGGTGTGGATGTCCCCTTTGCATTTGCTTCCTCCTCAATGCCGCATTTCGGGTCCAGCCCCTTCCTCGCCTGAGCGCGTGTTACAGCTGCAGTGAACGCTTTCCGTTGCAGCATGCTCACGCTGTCTCGAGCACTTACAGCCACTCCCCTGGATGTTTCCTCGCTCAGCTGATCAGCCAGCACCAACACCTCTGACTCTGGCTCCACATTGGCCCTCGTTTCTGCAGGCTGGCCCTCTTTGCTCCTCCCACTTTGACCCGACTGGATCCGTGGTTCCGGAGCGAAACCTCCAGCGTTGAGCGTCCTCTCGATTCCCTCCGTGATGCTCCTCAGCTCTCTCCTGTCGCCATGAGACGCTAGAATGTCGTCTACATAGGTGTCCTCCTCAAGTGCTCTCCGCTCTTCTTTTAGGTGGGCGACCTCTGGCAGCCTTGCCGTCTTCCTCATGGCCAGCTGGGCGATGCATCCGGCTGGCTTGTCCCCGATGTTGACGCGGGTAATTGCGTAGGTTTTGATCTTCTTTTCCTCTGCGAGAGTCATCTCTTTCCCGCCCGGCTGACAATTTCCGCAGCGACACCCTCCACACTTTGGCTCGCACGCGGCGCTGATGCTATCCCAGCTCCACCACTCGAGGACCTCTTTGCTGCTTGCAGCTGTTCTCCCGGTCTTTTCATGACCTTGCGGCTTCTGGTCTCCATCCTCTTCTTTTGCGCTGGGCGTCTTGCAGGGGATCTCCTCAAATCTTACTGCCTCCGTTCTCAGAGAACGCGCAAAGTGCGTCTGGGAGTTGTGTGCGGATCTTTCCCAACTTTCAAACAGGTCTGGGTGCGTTCCTCCCACGGTCTTCCCCAGAGGCCCGTCCCACAGCACCAAGTCTCCCGTCCCTCTTCTCCACCGTGGAGCGAGTCGTCCCTCTCGGTGGCTGATCAAGAGCTCGATTTCCTTAGGTCGGACCAGCTCTTCCTTCTCGACCCCAGGGAAGAACTTACAGAGTCGCTCTGGACTGATGACCTTGTCTGCACGAGCGATTGTGTCGAGCCCGTAGCATACCATCTCGTGGGGACTCCATCTGTTGTTGCTCCACGCTCTGACCTTTAGCAGGTACTTATTAGTCTTGACCTTGACCTTCATTCCACCGACTCCATGCACAGTCAGTGTTACTTGCTTCCGCTCCAGTCGGAGCCGATCGGCGGCCCGGTTGGTGATATAATTTGTGTCGGAGGCGAGGTCTATGAGAGTTCCCAGGGCATATCCATCTTCTGTTTTGACTGTCAATATCATCATTAGTACTGGATGTTCCTCTGGCCCATCCTCTGCGAAGAGACTTCCGCCTTCTGCGCCCGCGCTCAGCGTCATCGAAGCCTTACTGGTGAATGCCTTCGCCCTCCTCTCCTGTTCAGGGTTGAGTCCCAAAGAATCCAGGAATTCTCGTTGCTTGTCAGCGAACCCTGGCCCTGTCTTCTTTCCCTCACTCCACTCGGGACACAGAAGGTAGTGATGACTTGCCCTTCCTTCATCCCGCTTGCACACTCTGCACAGGTACCGGTTACTACACTCCCCGTCGGCGCCGTGCATGCCCAAACATTTCTGACAGGCTTTGCTTTGCCTTACTATGGCTCGTTTCTCTGCCAGACTGACACTCTTGAACTTTTGGCAGAAGAATATTTTGCCACCGTGCTGATCGCTTCCACAGATGTCACACTCTTCTCTTCTTTCCGAGTTCCTGCCCGTGACTCTGGTTTCACCTCGATGTTCCTCCTCTTCTTCATCTACCGGTGAGTCTTTCTCCGTGGCCCTCGTGAATGCCCTCTTCTCCCATCTGACTGGCCTCTCCGGTGTTCCCCCAGAGGTTTCTGTGGAGCCTCGGATTCGCGCCATCCTTTCGAGGATTACTTCCTGCCTTTTCAGAAACAGAAGAAGAGCATCGAATTGCTTGTCTGGGGTGACTTGGTTTTCGGGTTCGGTTACAAAGGTAAACCAGCCTTCCTGCACGCGATCTGGCAGTTTGCTCTCGATGGCCTTAATTACAAGTGGGTTCTTCATAGCGCCCACTTCTCCTAAGTCAGTCAGGTCCATGAGGGCTCTTTCCACTGCCTGAATAAGGTCGATCGCTTTCCTCGGCTGGTTTCCTTTTACCGCTGGTATTCTTTCCAATTCCTCAATAATTTGCAGCGCGATGGTTGCCTTGTCTCCAAACCGATTCTCCAAGGCTTTGAATACGTCCTCCGCTGAGCGGTAGCTCGAGAGTTTGAGTTCCTCGAAAACCTTTCGGTCTATGCTCTCGAGAAGGTGGAGTTTCTTCACCTCTGGCGACCCCGATGGGTCTCCCTGCTGCTGCAGGCTCTCCCAATCTTTCCGCCAGCGATGAAAATCTCTCATACACCCGCTGAACACGGGCAGCCTTGTTGGAGGGAGTTTGATCTTGGCTCTAGTGCGGTTGCCTCCATATGTGGCGCTCTCCAGCCCTGCCTCCCGGGCTTGTTCCCATGCTTCCCGCTGAGCCTCCAGTAGTTTGGCGCGCTCTTGAGCGGCTATTTCTGCTGCCTTCAACTCAATCACGGCCGCCTTCTGCCTTGCCTCAGCGATCTCTTCTTCGGCCCCCAATTTCACCTTCGCTGTCTCCTTCTCAAACTCGGCCACGCTATCAGCTGACTTCAGTCTTGCCTCAGCGGCTTTCCTTTCCAGCTTGGCGATGGCTTCTTTATTTTCTCTATTTGCCGCTCGATCTTTGGCCTCTTCTTCGGCGAGAACGTCGGCCCTTTTCCTCTCATCTTCGGCGAGAGCGTCGGCCCTTTCTCTATTCGCCGCTCGATCTTTGGCCTCTTCTTCGACGAGAACGTCGGCCCTTTTCCTCTCATCTTCGGCGAGAACGTCGGCCCTTTTCCTCTCATCTTCGGCGAGAGCATCGGCCCTTTTCCTCTCATCTTCGGCGAGAGCATCGGCCCTTTTCCTCTCATCTTCGGCGAGAACGTCGGCCCTTTTCCTCTCATCTTCGGCGAGAGCGTCGGTGGCCATTTGCTTTGCTGCGGCGGCCTTGTCGGCCATTTTGTCAGTATTCTCCTTCTCAACTCTTCCAAATTCAGTCACAAACGTTTCCCAAAGTTCATCCCTTTTGTCCTCCAGCTCCTCTAGTGACTTTCTCGTGTTGCACGCCTCAACTACAGGGATCCACTCCCCCCAGCTTGATAGCAGACTTCGCGCTTTGATGATGAGGCTCTCTGTGAGTGTGCTTCGTTCTTTACAAACGTCGTGGGTTGCCTCTTCTAGACTGATCCTCTTCGCGCCTTCGTGACTCCTTTCTGCTCGTCTAATTGTGGATGAAAGTTCGACCCCCGCGAACCTTGTCCACATGTTGGCCTTTAAAACGTGACCGACCTGTTCAACCTTCTGAGCTCTCTCCTCAGCGGCCTTGGTGATGTCTTGAAGAAGCTGACTGTTACCCGTCTCAGGTTCCTGACTTGCTTTGGCCTGCAACCCTTCCTCATAATTGTCGTCTGCAGAGTTTAGGTCTTTCGCGTTTGATAGGAGCGCTATCCACTCGCGTTTCATGTCATCTTCGCCCATCAATGCCACTGACCTGATGATGTGGCGGTATCCTCTCTCAAAAGTGACTGCCAACTTTTCCCTTTCGGTCCTTAGTGCTTCCATTCTGCCTGTGACTCAGAAATAACTTGTGTGTACCTGTTTCGTCTTTCTATCTTATATCTTCAGCCCTCTCTGACTCCCTGAGCTGATTTGCGCTGGTCCCTGCACTTCCTTAACTAGTCTTCGGCAGCGGAACCAGGTTCACCGTGGGGTCATCCCAGGGATACTGCTAAAAATAAAATAATAAAGTGGGAGAGGATTTTCCTCCCCCCGACGACTTAATACCCAGGTACACACAAACCTATTTTAATGCAAACAGTCAATAGAGTCACAGAGAAGAGTGCTGGGTGTGGGTAGCTCTCTGGGTAGCTGCTATTAGCTCGCAATTCCTTTCTTGGTGGGTCTTGTAGGTTAGCCTAGCTGGCTGTGGATTCTTGCAGTTGGGTTAACCAGTTGAAGCTAGCCGTGGATTGTTTCACTCCTTGCCTGCCTAGCTAGCTGTAGCTTTGAGTGCTATAAGCTCTACCGCGTGCCTGTGCGCTATTGCGACAACAGGGCTAACGCTAGCTTAGTTTGCTAATGCTACGCTGGCTAGCAAGTGGCTAGTTAGCTACGGTCGCGGGTGCCACGGCTCCGTTGCCGGCCTAGTTAGCTGTAGCTTTGAGTGCTATAAGCTCTACCGCGTGCCTGCTGCGCTATTGCAACAACAGGGCTCACGCTAGCTTAGTTTGCTAATGCTACGCTGGCTAGCAAGTGGCTAGTTAGCTACAGTTGCGGGCGCCGCGGCTCCGTCACTAACCTGACCAGGCTTTAGCTTGCTCTTATCTCCGGTGAATGGATCCTTGTCCTCCCGGAGCTTCTGTTGCGTCCAACCGGGCTTGTATTCCTTAGCTAACTGACGGTCCGTCCTCCTGCGGTCGTCAGCGGGTGTTTTACAATTGTTCAGCTCTCCCTCTAGTTTAGCTGAATGGTGAATTTTCTGCTTGCTCCGGCAGTACGGGTGAAATGATGAGACTGACACAATTCGGTTTGATTTCCTTCTTCCTCTAATAAACAGATTGTAAAACTGAAAACACATTGATCCATTAGTACATGTAAATAATTAACAGTGAACGAACTAACAGAAAAGATTCAACAAACTACACAATCATTCAGAGCTCAATTTACCAACTCCCATCTCGCTCTATACTGTCATTCCGATTCCCTGCCACCCAGATTACCTCCATTAAGCCCGCCCCCATTTCTATCTAAGCCAATCACTCTCTGCATGCATACTTTTACCCAATCAAATGAATCAAACAATAAAATAAACTCCCAATCAAATACCCTCCCATGGATTAGCCAAACAATAGTACTCTACACTAGTGTCAGTGTTAGAAAATCAACACTACCAGACACTTGACTCCAATATATTAACACTAATGGGTGTAACAATTGACTGATGGTGTAGAATATAATTAACTCGAGGGTGTAGAATATTATGGACAACCAATGCCCAATCTAGCAACTGTACCCACCACAACCAATACCTATTATTACTTTTTTTTATTTTTTAAATACAAGACAACAACTTGCTCCGAAATAATCTTTTATTCACAGGCTACACCACATTTCACAACAATGAACTGCATGGATTCATACATAGTTACAGTATGGGACAATGTACACTTGGTCATCAGTGTCGTATGAAAATTGCCTATCACAGGGTCTGTACACTGAAACAATGGGAAATAGCAGGTCTTTGAATTTACACAAATGAAATCACTATATGCAACACAATTAATTCATATTCCTTTTGTGAACATGGTTTAATCAAGTAGACTTCAATCGTTTATGGAAAATGTTGAATGTACTTGTTGATTGAAATTGATTAAATTGAGTTTGGTCACCACCGGAAATGGGATATTCAAAAGGCGCCAGGAAGTGACGGTGGTCACTCTCTATAAGAAGCTAAAAAAACATCGTTGCCCGCGCACATTCTGGAAGAGTCTCTGCAGCCAGCCAGTCACGCTGTGACAGAATTAACGGAGAAAGTAAGTATGTTGAATGCACTTATTGTAAATCACTTTGGATAAAAGCTTCTGATAAATGACTGTGAAGTAATGCTAGCTGTCCATATATTTTCTGTTGTGCAATAGCTGGTATAACTCAAAATCGTCATACCACTTGTAGCCAAGTTGACTATCACCGTGGCTTTCTAGTTAGCTAAATTAAGTCCAAGAGGAAGGTATTTAACCTAACTGTACAATGTAAATACAATTTGGCCATTCAAACACTCTTGGGGACTAAGTGAATTAGGAAGACTCGTTTTTTTGCTAGCTAATGTTGCATCACTTCAACCAAAGTGAGATTAAGCCAACAGCGGCCATTTTGTCCAGCATTGCGCCAATGGCATTTTTGCTTTGTGCTTTTGTTATACATGTTTGTCTTTTAATTTGGAGTCAATTTACCGAGTTCACCTCACTGATTCTCACCTCATTGATCTTCTTTCAGGTCCATAATCCTATTTGCACTCTGAAAATCTTTAGTGGTAAGTGGCATATTTCTTTTGTGTTGCTGTTAAAGCCCAAAATCTGCATTCTTGTGACTGAGGTACATTTAAAAAAACAATTTAGTTTAGGTGCAAAAATGTTAAAATGTAAATATCATTATGGTTGTTTCCCAATTGATTATAATTGGAAAATAGTGTTGTTTAGTGGTAGTCCTTGTATTTAAAGACCTATGAATTACTTTGGAAGTGATAGCAAATGTCCATCATATGTATTGGATTTTGGTAGAGCAGGTGTTTCTGAACTGCGGCCATTTTGTCCAGCATTGCGCCAATGTCTGTGGCATTTTTGCTTTGTGCTTTTGTTATACATGTTTGTCTTTTAATTTGGAGTCAATTAACCGAGTTCACCTCACTGATTCTCACCTCATTGATCTTCTTTCAGGTCCATAATCCTATTTGCACTCTGAAAATCTTTAGTGGTAAGTGGCATATTTCTTTTGTGTTGCTGTACGCCAGGCAGTACGCCAGGTCATCTACACAGATCACTGTGAAAACATCTGTTTTCTCCTCAATACCAAATGCATTTAAGTGATCATCAAAAAAAAAAAATGGTTGAGACTTCACAAATTAAAAGATAGGCATTGTCATCTCTAACTATTATACTGTCAATCCTTTTGAACAAAGGCATCTCATTTTCAACTGCAGAACATACAAACCAGGGGCGGGGCTAAGGGGTGGCTACTTGGGCTCAAGCCCCGGATGTTTTCTGAAAAGCCCCGAATGACTACAATTACTCCCAGTTTTTACAAGGAGGTAATTTGAGTGTCATGTTTATTCATGCCTTCAGGTTTTACATATTTACAAAATTACATATTTTAGCTAATGGAGGTTTAAAATGGAGGTTTAAATTCGCCGCTCCCGGCGAAATGCATTCTGGGAGGCAGTATGCATACTGTGTAAATGGTCGGCTGGTTTTCACATATTTATTATGAATTTAGTAGGCAGTATGCAGTATATACTCATTGAGTATGCTAGTATGCAGTATGCTAGTATACCATTCAGGGCTCGACAGTGCGACTGTTTTGGTCGCATTTGCGAATGAATATATTTCTGTGCGACTTGGAAATGCATTCAATAGTACCAGTGCGACTAAAAGACTGCTGAACTACTGTCATGCGCAGTCAAACTTATGTGTATAAGCGATGAGGGAATGAAAACAGTGAACAGAAACACGTGTCGCAGAAATGCTTCACACGTGTCCTATGCGCTTAAAATGCGCATCATGGGTATCAGGGTTTCCGTTAGAAAAAATTGGCGCCAGTCAACGTGTCCGGGAAGATTTCAATTTACCGGACAAACGTGAGATATTCCGGTCATCATATTAAAATATAATATAGCTGTTTGTCGTGGTGATTACTGTTGTGTAGCCTATATATGCCGTTTAATGTCTATTTCTCATCCGATACGATTAGATGCGAGCTATATAATAATATCGGCTTTCATGATTCGCATGCGCGCTATGCCATATGTCCAGCGCTGAACGCGCGCCACACTGGGAACTGAACAGACTGCATCGATCAATGAACGGACTCCACATTACGTTAACTGAATTTGACGTCTGTTAAATTGTTTGGGATTAATGTGAGTTTTCTATTTTCTCTTTCCAGTTTACCCTTTTTTATCAATAAAACAACGTCATTTCTATAACCAGGTCTCGCTGGTTGGGAAGGCATTAAGTCTAGCTGCCTGTCAAGTCATACTTACTCGGACTCGGGAGTATGACAATGAGGAGAACATAACTGTTTATTGAGAAACAATTGATAGGCAGGCTGGGATACGTATATAAAGAAATACCACAATGTCTAGATTTATAACATTTTATTGAAAAGTGCAACATTCTCATATTCGTTGCTCCTCTCATGAATCCGTTATTCCTCCCCGATTTTTTGCACGGTGAGCAGAACATGTTTCCTTCCCCATCTAAACGCAGCCAGGGGAAATGTTCTTTCAACTCGGAACCCTCGAGACTTTTTGAAATATAATAGCCTGTAGTATATTGCTATGTTTAGCATAGATCTGGGATTGATTGCTATTGCCTCCGTAGCATTACATCTTGACAATGTTATCATCGATCGACTAGTGTGGTCTGGTTGTCGTTGGGATGCTGAATAAAGACGCTCGTTGAACGTTGCTCCAGAGACCCGAGTATTATTAATATAAAGTGTATCTTGTAAGTTAGAGAACAACAAGACACAACATAGCCTATAATCAGAATGTGACAATTAAACTTTAGCGAATTGCATTCAAATTGTGCTTAGAGGGAATTATTTTCACCGGACATTATGACCGAAGAGGTTTAAACATGTCGGACTTCAACATATTTTACCGGACAAAGACCGGTAATTACCGGTTAACGGAAACCCTGAATATTGGATACAGCTCTCATAGCTAAAGTGCATTTTTACTTTCATTTCTTCCTCTCCTATTATATACTAGTCCTCAAGCCTAAGAGGCACTTTTTTTGTGACGCCAGCTGGTGAAACCATAAACCACTTGCGTGAAACAGCTACATGTATACTTTGTGGAATGGGTTCATTGTTATTGTTTGAGGCTAACGGTAAGCGATACATGGCTTGTAAACATACTTTAATTTTAGGACGCGTTCAAAAGCAAGGACTGTGTGTGTGATCATCTAATTATGTATAGTTATGTTGTGTTTTTAGCATGTTGATGTTCTATCAGCACGTTGTTATGTTATTAAAATACAGTTTAGACGTTCGTAGCGCTGTTTTTTGTTAGCCGCAGCGTTTGCTTCCGGTTTCATGACAGTGTTTAACCCGATATGTGCCTCCCTGACGTCTAACAACATTCAAACTTCGTCATCTTTTTTCGGATTTCAATGTATGACACATCATTTGAAAGCTTATGATCTGTAGTTCCAATCCACAACACGTCACATTTGAAAGTGTTTATGTAATTCACATTTGAAAGTGTTTTTTGTTTATATATATTTATATTATACAATATACCAGTCATATTCTGGAATGTGTCTAAATGTTAAAGTTCCATAAGTATAAGCAAAATAAAGTAAAGTAACAGTTTGTAAGTAAATAGTAGCATTTAAAAAAAACACGAACCGTGAACCGTGACCCAAAAACCGAGGTTCATACCGAACCGTGGGCCAACTGAAATTAATATTCTTACTTCCCCTTTACATTGTGTGAGTCTCCATTTTTATTATGGCCAAGAGCCGGTTATGATAATTTTGATATGTAATGATTAAGATAATTTGTTGTCGTCATACGAACATTTTCTTTTTTCATTGGCAATTTTCATTGTGCTACTGAAATTCTTGCTGTGCTACCAATTTTTTCAACATGGTAGCACAGTGCTACCTGGGGAAAAGGTAAGCGTCAAGCCCTGCCATTCCGAACACAGCCATAGTGCTGGAGATAATATGAGGTAAATAAAAAGTGACGTACCCCTTTAAGAAAATTTGTACTGGGCATTAGGGTTGATCATACAGGAGGGTTTGAGTCCTAGCTTGTACCTGGCAGTCATGTGAGTCATGTGAGGGGCAGAAGGGAGGGTCAGAGGGGAGGGGCAGAGGGAAGGGGGAGGGGCAGAGAGAAGGGGAAGGGGCAGAGGGAAGGGGCAGAGGGAAGGGGCAGAGAGAAGGGGAAGGGGCAGAGAGAAGGGGGAGGGGCAGAGGGAAGGGCAGAGGGGAGGGGCAGAGAGGAAGGGCAGAGAGAAGGGGCAGAGGGGAAGGGGCAAGAGGAAAGAAAAGGTGGATCATGTGTCCTCCTTTCTCAGCAGCTTGGCCCCCACCATGAGACAACTCCCCCCAGAGAAGCTCTCGTATCTTAAAATTAAGATGCAGGAGCTGGTCCATGATGCTGCCTTTGGGAGGGGCTTCTGAGTTGGGGGGGGAGTCTGAATATGTAACATTATTATTTTATTTTTTTGTAATACAGGTCAGCTGCTATCCAATGGCGCGTTCTGGCCTGCAGGGGGAGCTACGTGTGCTGACCTCCCTGACGTGGATGAAGGACGCCCCCATCCAGGAGGCTCTGCTGTCCTACACCAAGTGGCACCACATCGAGAGAGACCCGGCGGTGTTCAGCGTGAAGATAGACGAGGACTACGTCCACTGTCTCCAGGGCGTCACCAGGGCCAGCTTCTGCAACGTCTACCTGGAGTGGATCCAGTACTGCGCCAACAAGCTAGAGGAGCCGGTGGACTGTGATGAAGACTCCCCTGGTCACTCTGTGCTACGCCTTGTCTGTCCTGGGTCGGAGGTCACTCGGGACAGCCTCTCACAACATGTCCAACAGGTGATTGTGAATAAGATGACCACAAACAGCAACTCTGCTGCCATCCTTAAAGATGTTGTGGCCTATGTTGATGTGTGGTCCAGAAGCAAAACGGAGAATTACTCCAAGTCCATCATCCAGCAGCTGTGCGATATGGGAGCTGAGGTGACAAAAAGATTAAATAAGCGAGTCACCCATGTGGTCTTTCAACACGGCCATCCAGCCACATGGGATAAAGCCCAGAAGACTGGTGTGAGGCTTGTATCTGTTCTCTGGGTGGCCAGATGTAAAGATGACGGTGAACATGTGGATGAAGAGCTGTATCCTGCCTTCAATGATGAAGCCATTCCTGCGCTCAAGAGGAATATGGAAACCTGTTTCTAATGGACAATGTTCTACCCGTCCTGGGTACTGGACTGCAACTGTGCCAGTCAATTATTTGACCCAGGGTTGCCAGATGGGGCGTATTCCCGACGAATGGGTTACTTTTGATCACATTTTATTTGACAAATATCATTGACAACAGACATACAGGCCTCCTACCCAATGGGCACCTACCCAATAGTAAATAGCGGTTTTCTGACAATCTAGGTTTTGGGCTGGTTTTTGGTGGATTGAGCTATTCTTAGACTGTAGTTAGGCTGGAATTGTTGATCCCATCTGGCAACCCTGTTGATTGAACTTGCAGCTCGCGGCTCCTAAAACAGACGTTGGACGAACTTCTTCTGTGTTCTGAATCTGGAATAATACGGTATTTTATATATATATATATACTCACACACGACATACCTATACAAAGGCATACATATAATTGGCACATTGTTCTATGCAGCCAAAAGACACCCCCGTGCTGACCCCCCAAAATGACACACGCATGAAGAAAAAACTGGACAAGATGATGAAAGAGCTTCATCCAGTGCCCTCCTGGGTGAGGTGCCCTCCGTCCAAGCCCACGTCGGTCACTGTTGCCGGACCTGGAGTCGGGTGAGGGCGGCGCTTCAGCGGGCGTTGGTTCGGTCCCAGCTTCAGGCCAACCGCATGTGTCGCCTGTCCCCGATCTTTCGCCCGGGGCAGAAGGTGTGGCTCTCGAACCGGGACCTTCCCCGCCGGGTCGAGTCCAGGAAGCTAGCGCCCCGTTTCGTGGGTCCATTCAAGGTGGTGCGGCGGGTGAACCCGGTGGCGTATAGACTACTACTCCCACCTTCCATGCGGGTTCACCCGACCTTCCATGTGTCCCTCCTGAAGCCCTTTGTCACTTGCCCCATGTCCCCGCCACCCCCCCCTGTTCCCCCGCCACGCATCATTGATGGACAGACAGCCTATGAGTCATTCTATAATTAGGGGTACATTTCATATCAACCAAAAATGTAAGAAATTAGTGTGCTTTTTTACTAAATAATCAAGTTGTTTCCATAATATACCCCCCCAATGTGCTAAATTCATTAATTGCCAAGCTTAAGCTCTAATTACTTTTTAAATATTTAAATGAAAATAGACATGCAAATCATTATTTTGGCAACTGTGTTACAGACAAAAGTTGTGTCATAGAAGATGAGAATGAAGTACTACACATTTGATAAAACATTTGTTTGAAAGGTCTTAAATCTATTCACTTTGGGTTTTTGAGGTTGTCTGTCTAACTGATTTGAAAATATGAATTTTGAGCTGGATAATGGGTATTCTGTGGGATGCTATCATCAAGGATAAAGCTTTTTTCAACATAATAAATCCACATCACACTAAATGTAGAGTTGTTCAACATCCTTATGTTACGACTTCCCTCTCTAGAAATGTCCCCCATCATTGTTATTACAGTTTATCCTACATTTAAAAGATTTATGACACATAATTCACATGTAACACAGTTGACAGTCAAAGTAACACAGTTGAGAGGAGTAACACAATTGACAGGACACATTAGGGGAAAAAGAGAAACCTTTATTTAAGATAAAAACATTTAATTTTGATGCCACAAATGTAAAGCATTTTCTTGTTACTCCTGTTACCCAAAAAAACCGATGGATAAAAATTGTTCAATGTTGCTATGTTTACTATGTTTGAGCTTCCATAAACAAAGTGAGCAAAGTGTTAATGTTGTACAATATTTTAAAAATCGATTCAATTGAACTCATCAACTTAACTGCATTGACACTTAATAACACATCTTTTTAAATCTCCCCTCTCCCCTCCCATGTGTTCTTTTCATCATTTTCTTGTTTCCTTCCTTCCTCCTTTCTGTCCTTCTTTCTGTCCTTCCTTCTTTCCTTCCTCTTCTTCTTTCCTTTCAGCTTCCTTTTGTCATTCCTCTCCTTCTTCTGAGATCTTGGACCATATGTCTCTGTCGATCTCCACATGACGTGACGTTACAGGTGTTGGAGAAGGAATCATTCTGATGATATCATTGTGCAAATACCATAGGACATCATCCCGACTTGGCCAGAAAAAGCGGTTGACTCCAATCCGGTGCATACATTTGACTTCAACATGAGTTTCGGTCACCTCTTGAATAATTCCAGGATAAATTAAATTATCATATTTCAGAGAACACCACTGGCCGATGATGTCTGAGTTTTGCCAAGGAATTTCAGACTGCTTCTGATTGTTATCCTTCTGTGTGGGTGCTGTTGCCTGAACCTCAAAGGTAAAGGTTTTGGTGCTATAACACTGACACTCCAGGATCTGTCTTGTTGAGCAAAGGCAGCTCACATCACGGTAACTAATTTCTCCCAAGGTAACTGTTGCGACTTGGTGAATGCGCATGGTTGATGGCACCACTGGGAGACGTTCTGGCATGTTCTTTGTGGCTTCAACTACATTATCCTCAGTAATGTAGAACAGTTTTACTGAGGTCTGTGCATCCACCAGTGCATTGAAGGAGAGCTCAGCATTCGGTATATCTTTCCCGTGGCTGACAAGCCTGTCAGCGGTCCGTTTGAGGAGGCCTCCTACGCCATCTGGAGCACCCTTGCCGTGACTTGCCTCAAAAAAGTTCCAGGTGCCTGATTGGAAGCCATACTGGTGCAGCATAGTGCAAAACAGATAGGAATTGCCTTTCTGCCTGTTTTGTGTGCACGGCCCATCGCTGAAAAAATACACCACAGTCACATTGGGATAGGAAGCCTTGACCAGGTTGAGTATTGGGGATAGATGGGTCCAAATGGCTGCGGGGCCCTTCTCTTTCGATGAGCTTATTGTGCCAAAGCACACATGTTCCTCCCCTCCACCAACATGTAGAACTCCAGTGTGGAGCGTTGCCTGCTGCTGGTTCGACGCAAAGTGTACGGCTTGGATTTCAGTGGAGTACTTGCAAGCATAGTTTTCAGAGAAATCAACATGAATTAGGCATTCATGATCTTTCATACTCCTCTTTAGTTCCCGGTGATAAGCGAATTGGCGTTTTATGTTGAAGAGGTGTCTTCGGAAGTTTTTAAGTTGGCATTGGAAGAGCTCTAGCAGGTTCTCTAAAGTTGTCTCCGTCCTCTTTTTCACTGTGATTTTGACAGACACTTTCTCCTTTTCACCTGCCTTGTTCTTTTTCTCTCTGAGAAAAGACTCTGTTGTCCACTGTGTGAGAAAAACACTTGCTTGCAAATCCCCCTCAGTTGCAACTGGAAAGTCTTTCTCTTTGCAGTTGGGACATTCACTATACATGCAGTCCTTCAAATTTGAGTCACAGCATATTGACTCTGCCATTTTCTCCAAGTCTTTGCTCCCAATGAGTCGGAGAGAATGTAGCTTCTCTACAAGAAAACAGAGATTCTCATGTACCTTGCATAAGCAGGTCTCTCTGTCTGCAATGGATGGCTGGACCACCCAGAAGGGTCGCATACGGCAGAACAAAGAGTATGAGATCCTGCAGTTGGAACTCTCAAGGAGGAATTTCCTATGCAGGTTTCTCATGGTGTCGTTTAGGAACCTTTTCTGTTTCTTTATCTTCCCTCTTGTTATTGTTTGCGATTTCCCAGCTGTTAGGCGACTGTTCTCATCCTGTGTCAAGAAGGACAAAACTTTGTTGCACAGTTTATAGCATAGGGATCTGTACTTTAACTTGTTGGAGATGATGGATATATCACTGTGGTTCTGTTGTTTTCTTGAAATTGCTAGTCTCCTGAATTCTTTTTTTGCACTTGTATTTCTTCAAGATCCTTCCTGACACTAGACCTGCGATTACCTGCCTAGTTTTTTTGTGTTTGGTAGAGGCGTACTTTTTGCGGATGTTGTCCACTAGGGCATGGTGGAAAACTAATGTTTTCTGCACTTCTCTAGGCACAGGAAACCTTCCTAACAGGTGCTTAGTTTTTGATCTGGGTGACTCTGAATGTTGCTGTAGTCTGGCAAGTCTTTTTCTGAATTTGTCTGTGTTTCTTTTCTGTAGTTTAAGTGATTCCTTCAAAGTCTGAATCTCCCTGTATAACTTGGACTCCCTTCTCTTGACCTTCTTCCTTCCAGCACTTCTCTGTCTGAAATTATACACAAAGCATTGTAACAACAAAGCAGATACATTACCATGTATAATAACAATAGTTAAGCATAACTATAACAAACCCTTCCAACATTGTCAACCGTGTTAAACCCTGTCAACTGTGTTACACTTCATGGATAACACAGTTGACAGGTAACACAGTTGACATTTCTTTCAGTTTAGGCCCTTGTGCTAACTGCTAGCTACTAGCATGTCACCACAAGGCCTTGCTCAACTCATGTTTTTATACACTTTCTCTACATTTTTGTAAATATATAATTTAAAGCAAGTACACAAGAACATGTTGATAACACGGTTGACAGGCAATTAACCCACTCTACGTGCAAGCAATAATATTTCATGAAACATTGAAGAGGAGGAGTAGAAACATACCTCACTGTATTCAAGATTCCCTCCAAAAAGGAAGTGACATCATGTGGTGTTGGATATGTGACTTTGGAGCAAACCATTGCTGATTTACAGGGGTAACACATTTGACAGAGATTTCTCGGACACATACAAAATGAATAATTTCATGTATATTAATGAGTGAAATTGTTTTTAAAACATCTTTGTCATGTTTTAATTATTATTTTGAACAAATAATGATGAAAATAATATACAAATACATGTATCCTAGTGTTATTTGGAAGAGCAAAACTTGACACTCAGCAAATCGGACAGCACAAAAACAGCAAATTCCAGTATAACATATGCATTTTCTGCTAAATAAATTATGGAAGTTGTTGACCTTTTGCATTAAATGAAAGGGAAATGTGCCCCAATATGAAATTGATAATTGCTTGAAGTGACTATTTGGTCAAATGTATAAATACTACCCATGGACTTGAAATGTACCCCTAATTATAGAATGACTCCTATACGGTACGGAGGATTATGGATTGCCGTCGGAGGGGTAGGGCTTTTCACTGCAACTGTGCCAGTCAATTATTTGACCCAGGGTTGCCAGATGGGGCGTATTCCCGACGAATGGGTTACTTTTGATCACATTTTATTTGACAAATATCATTGGCAACAGACATACAGGCCTCCTACCCAATGGGCACCTACCCAATAGTAAATAGCGTGGGTCCATTCAAGGTGGTGCGGCGGGTGAACCCGGTGGCGTATAGACTACTACTCCCACCTTCCATGTGTCCCTCCTGAAGCCCTTTGTCACTTGCCCCATGTCCCCGCCACCCCCCCCTGTTCCCCCGCCACGCATCATTGATGATTCCCTCTGCCAGATGTAAAGATGACGGTGAACATGTGGATGAAGAGCTGTATCCTGCCTTCAATGATGAAGCCATTCCTGCGCTCAAGAGAAGGGCACATCGTTCTATGCAGCCAAAAGACACCCCCGTGCTGACCCCCCAAAATTACACACGCATGAAGAAAAAACTGGACAAGATGATGAAAGAGCTTCATCCAGTGCCCTCGCGGGTGAGGGCGGCGCTTCAGCGGGCGTCGGTTCGGTCCCAGCTTCAGGCCAACCGCAGGTGTCGCCTGGCCCCGATCTTTCGCCCGGGGCAGAAGGTGTGGCTCTCGAACCGGGACCTTCCCCGCCGGGTCGAGTCCAGGAAGCTAGCGCCCCGTTTCGTGGGTCCATTCAAGGTGGTGCGGCGGGTGAACCCGGTGGCGTATAGACTACTACTCCCACCTTCCATGCGGGTTCACCCGACCTTCCATGTGTCCCTCCTGAAGCCCTTTGTCACTTGCCCCATGTCCCCGCCACCCCCCCCTGTTCCCCCGCCACGCATCATTGATGGACAGACAGCCTATACGGTACGGAGGATTATGGATTGCCGTCGGAGGGGTAGGGCTTTTCAGTTTTTGGTAGATTGGGAGGGGTATGGGCCGGAGGAACGGTCCTGGGTGCCTCAGAGGGACATATTGGATCCAAAACTGATCACAGACTTCCGCCAACTACATCCTGAGGTACCCAGGTGCCATTCGTCGGGGGGGGGGGGGGGGGGGGGGTACTGTAAGGTTTGGGGGGTCGCTTTGAAACCTAAAGCAGTGGACTCATCTCTTTGCATTCTGAGTAATTGCTCTTATTGTGGAGCGACCCTTTGGCGTCCTCTGGTGTTTATGTATGTATTTGTTTAGCTGTGTGTCTTGTTTAGCTGTGGCTATTTATATCCCTCTGTTTCCTCTCCTGTTGTCGGTTGTTCACTATATGTTGCGTTCATTGTGTGTGTACGGGTCTTCGTAGCCTTATTGTTCCTCGCCTGCTTAGGAAATAAGTATCGAATGACTATTGTAAGTACCTTGCCCTGCCTTGTTCTATTGACGGCGTTTTTGGGATCTCCCTTTTTTGTTTTGTTGTTTTGTTTCCTATTATTATTTAAGCATTTATCGGAGACTTGCTTTCTCCTCTTTTGTTTCATCGCTTACTGTTATTGTTAATAACCGGGCCCGAGCTAGATTACTCTTCCTGCAACGATTGGTGGATTGCTGATTCACATGCTTAGTATTCAAATGTATTGATTGTAAGTCGCTTTGGAATAAGGCGTCTGCTAAATGCCAAAAATGTAAATGTAAAATTCCCGTTTGCTCAAATAAAGAGTACCTTTATTTTTGAATTATACTCCTGCATCCGTCTACTCTGTTCTACTCTGCACCTGGGTCCAAATACATTATCCCACCGTAACAGGATTGTTTACTGAAGGTGCTTTTCCTGAATGGAACTATAAGGTCGCCACGAGAGGTGCTTCTGGTGGACCGTAAGCTGTGGTCACGCTGGTTTATGAAAGAGTTAAGCGGGGGAGGAGCTTTGTTATGCAGAATTCTATGGATGAGACAGATGTTTTTGTATTTGATGGTGTCTTCCCAGCTAAGGTATTTACATTTGTCTAAGATGGTACACAGTAGTGTGTGCTGTTGGGCTTCTGGTCCATGACCTTAAGGGTCCGCTTGTATAGGGTGGCTAATGGCTTTAGGGAAGTGCTGTATGCATGGCCCCAGCTTGTCAAACAATATGTGAGGTGCGACATAATTGATGCGTCCATATATAGTCTGGCAGCACTCATGGTCAGTGAGCTTCTGATGTACCTGAAGTTTGCCAGGCCAAACTTCACCCTACCAGACACTTTCTTGATGTGCTCTTTGAAAGTCAGGTTTGAATCAATGATGATCCCTAAATATTTGAACGACGGAACTATACTAATGTTTTGCCCTGAAATGGTTATGTTTGCCGTGGTCATATTGTGTTGTTTGGAGAAGAACATTCCTACAGTTTTGTTAACGTTGAGCTGGAGGCAAGAGCTGTTGAGCCATTTGGTGACCTTTTCCATAGCAGAGCTAAGTTTGGCAGCTGCCAGGTGTTTGTTCTTGTCATGTATATAAGACGGTGTCATCAGCGTACATTTGTACATGCACTTCTGGGCAGACGGATGGTAGGTCGTTGATATATAGGCTAAACAAGAGTGGGCCAAGTATGGAGCCTTGTGGTACCCCGGTGCAAGACATGATGGTAGGTGAGCGCTTATTGTTTATCTGGACTAGCTGATTTCTGTCACTGAGATATGAGTCCAACCATTTAAGGGCTGATGGCAAGAAGTTAAAGGCAGACAGCTTGGTGATAAGGACCTGGGGCCTCATTTATAAAGCTTGCGTAAGCACACTAAGGTGCGTAAGCAAATTTCCCCGCAATTTTGGGATTTATAAAAACTGTGCGCACCTCTAGGCTACGCACACTGTGATCCATGCGTACGCATAGAAACTCGAGAAATGTCAACTGCGACTCCGCTGGCAGAAGGATGAAACAGGAGAAACGCTTTGAAATGGATACAATTTCCACCAACACAAATCGAAATAATTACTTCACATATTATGAGAGTGCACACAAAGAATATACGTGCACACTGCACATATCTTAGTCTCCCTTGTCCTGTACCCATCACAATGTAGCCTACATATATCTTTGTTCGTATATAGATATTCGGGTAAAAAATGTTATACGGTGCCATTTGGACTTCATAACTTGTGAAAAATAAATTGTTGATTTATCTATATTTTAATGTTCTATTATATAAAGGACATATCTAGCTTGCTGAAAAACAGTGGTCGAGCTCAGACACCTACATTTTATTTTATTTAGAATACCCTCTGTAGTTGAATAGGGCGAGTGTCTCCAGAACAGAGTGGACACATAACAGGGTGGACATTTTGAGTTAAAGTTAGCCTTAAGCCTGTGTTAGCATAATGCCTAGAATGACCATGAATACTTGATGAGGAATCTAATTTGCACTAAATACTTTTTTGGAAATTATTAAATTTGATTGATCTCCTCAATATGTAGGCATAACAGGGTGGACACGTTATGGTCAACCACATTAAACTCACTGGATAAAAACATAAAAATCAGATGGTAAAAGAGAAAGAAAATCACACAGCTTACCACATTTGAAATCCCCTCCACTGATGTGATGTCACCTCATGAGAGTGATGTGATTGAGAAATATGGTTTTCTTTTAAAAGGGACATTAACACAGCATAACAGGGTGGACAGTGATCGCAGGAACAAGCAATATTGTAAGCAAAACCTTAATTTTTTGTACAAAATAAAAAATAACATATTTGGAAATTTATATGTTTTTAATAGTTATTTTTTTGGATTGAAGTTGAATGAACAACACTGGGGACGTCCCAAATCCCATGCAAAATCCAATTTACATCTTTAACCAAAGCTTTTAAAATGTAGAAAACAACAACTTAGAAGCCCATATCATTGTATTCATAATAAATAACAATTGACTATACATGAAAAACCTAATGGAATTAGTATTTGTCCAAATTTAGACAAAATACAACATGATTTAGTACTGGGGACGGAAAAGGCATGCACCGTATAAAAAAAAGGACCCATTTATGCAAATATATTAACTTTTTATATTCATATTAATTGCACATACTGTAGCGCGAGGCTGGACAAGTTGAGCACCGTTCCTGATTCACTGTTCCCGAGTGCTCAGTGGGTAACGTAGTAGTCTAGGTAACGTGTAGTCTAGCATAGTTATTCATGCGGAAGTGGTGGTTTAAATTGCGTCTATACGTCGCTGTCCTTTAACCCAGATAAATGCTGTCTGTGTCTAAACCTGTTTTAGTCTAGCAGCACGTTGAGTTTAAATTAATACCCTAAACGCCTGTAGATTGTCAAAATATGTACCAGACCGTCATTTAGTCTGAGATTCCATGTAGTCTAGCATAGTTATTCATGCGGAAGTGGTGGTTTAAATTGCGTCTATACGTCGCTGTCCTTTAACCCAGATAAATGCGGTCTGTGTCTAAACATATTTTCTACTTATCTCAAATGCATTAAAACCGTTATTAAACCCATTCTATTGTCCTTACGCTCTACTCTATGACTATGAGGCTGGGAAGACAAATCGGCAACACACTACATGAACTGAATTGAGATTATATAGAAAAATAGTCATAGTACCAGGTGTTGATGACTGCAGAGGAGAGTCTATCATTGTAGAGTCATCAGTGGCTTTTCAAACAAAGATCAAAGCACATGAACAACTTTAAACAGGAACAAGTAGCACAGAATGAGAGGAAAGACCAGTTATATTTTAAAAATACAAACGCATTGCTTACAGGCATATTCTTCTTTGTCCTTTTCTTTTAATTCAAAGAGGTCCATAGAAACTGATCGTTAAAAGGAAATATCGTTAAAATGTGCTTTCTTAAATACAAAAAACGTCACATAATAATCGCATTACGTTTTGCTACATGTAACCGGTTGGTTATTATTTCCAGTTTGCGGTTAATGTAATTTTGGTTAACAAATGCTTTCTTTCACTACGATTGGAGACGGGTTACCACGTGACCATGGGACGTATTGAATTTCCCGGTTGGAACAGTGAAAAGTAGTATTTTTGGGATGTTTTGTACATTGGCACTACATTATTATTGTTAAAACACTATTCCACTAATACCATTATTATTATATAGTGGAATGCCTATAGAAACTATTGTTGTGGTTAAACCGTGACCTACATTGACGTGCCAGAGAATGAGTACCCTCCCTCGAAACCATCGCGGGTATCGCTTCTCGGCCTTTTGGCTAAGATCAAGTGTATCTGTTCTTATCAGTTTAATATCTGGGGACGTTATATTAAATTGATTTTTGGAGCAGGGAGATGGAATAGGGGCTTGCTCCGTCCACACCACGCATCGACCTGGTATTGCAGTACCTCCAGGAACATAATATTTCAACGGCATTTCAAGGTCTAAATATAGGCCAAATTGGAAATTGAAACAACGTCTATGTTTAGACGTTGAAATGCCGTTGAAACATAGACAGGGAAACAATGTCTATGTTTCAACGGCATTTCAACGTCTAAACATAGACGTTTTTTAAATTTCCAAAATGGCTGATATTTAGCCTCGATTTCGCCTAGACGTCTACGGGCCATTTAGACGTTGTTTAGACGTCTAATCAACGTAAAATTGCTCACTGGGCATGGGGATGGGGTGTGCTTGGGGATGATAGTCAATTGTCTACAGTGGGTTCATGTCTACTACATGATAGTTCATGTTCTTCAATGTATGGATATTGCAATCATTGGATTTATCGGGACGTTACCCACTGAGCACTCGGGAACAGTGAATCGGGAACGGTGCTCAACTTGTCCAGCCTCGCGCCCTTATGAAGAGGTATTAAGCCCAATTACTGTGAAGCTAATGCGGACGGTGGTCAACCTTGTGCTACGTGCAATGAATATGAATGCAAAAAGTAAATATATTTGCATGAATATCAATATGATATGTACAGTAAAGATATATGTATATAGTGTGATGCGTACAGGACAAGGACGAATAAGATATGTGCAGTGTGCACGTATCCTTTGTGTGCACTCCTTCATAACACGTGAGAGGCAATATTTCTTATGTCGGTGGAAATGGTATCCATTTCAAAGCGTTTCTCCTCTTTCACCCTTCTGCCAGCGGAGTCGCAGTTGCTCATTTCTCCAGTTTCTATGCGTACGCATGGGTCCCACTGTCCACTCAAACGCTGTCACCTCCTCTCACCTCCTCTGAGAGGGCCTGTTGCTAGGATACATGAGCCACTACAGAGCCGCTGGAAATGTGGTGAACTGTAAAGTAGGATCAAATCATTGGGGCGGCTGTGGCGCAGGAGGTAGAGCCGCCGTCTAATGATCACACGGTTGGCAGATTGGCGGTCCGAGCCCCGGCTGGCCACATGTCGAAGTGTCCTTGGGCAAGACACTTAACCCCAAATTGCTCCCAATGAGCGGGCCGGCGCCTTGCATGGTAGCTTGCCGCCATTGGTGTGTGAATGGGTGAATGAGAGGCCATTGTAAAGCGCTTTGGCGCTATATAAATCAGTCCATTGATAATACCTGACTAGTAAAGAAGCACACTCCTGGTGAGAACAGAGAACAGTGCTCCGGGCTCTGGGCCCAGTGTCAGCCCCCCCCCGTAAGGAGCCCCTGAAGCAGTTAGGCCAGGGGTTAAGTGCCTTGCTCAAGGGCACAACAACAGTGGGGATATGATACCTTAGATGTGACGCCAGCAACCCTCCAGTCACCAGCTCACATCCCGCACCCTCCTGTGCTGGGGATCGAAGTAGCGACCTTCTGATTGCTGGCCGGCCTCTCTACCTCCAGGCTACCTGACGCCCCGATGACGCTCTTTAGAGAGCTGCGTTGTCCTCTGTTGCATTACTCTTAGATACATTTGATATTCATAGGTATGGTATATCTGTTACGGTACATGTGGGAATACGGTACATGTGGGTAAACTAGGGTTAGGGTTAGGTGCTACGTCGACTTGGTACATGCTGGCAAGTCTAACCCTAACCCTAACCCTAATCCTAACCCTAACACTACCCCTACCCCTAACCGTAGCACCCTAGCACCTAACCCTAGTTTTCCCACATGTACCGTATTCCCACATGTACCGTAACATATCTACTACCTGTGATCAATAAATACTTTTGGATTGACGATACACTCTTCACCCCTATCAGCGCCGCCCACTCATGCTCATTGGCTTATGGACATTATGTCCCGTCTTAAATTAGAGAAGATAAGTTACTCAATAACTCACTTAAATAAGAATTTTGATAAGGTGTGGGGGACCCTTCTTAGACCACTTTCAGGAGTTAGGCCTAGATCCAGACATGCTGTCCTGTTGAGGGGGCAAATGTTTGTTGTTAACTACTACTACTGTGCTGTGTTCAAAAAAATAAAATATTTTGAAAATAAAGCATCTGATACAAAAAAAATAATACTTATGGATACTTAAAATATCCCTTTATGTCAGACTGTGAGCCTTCCCATACCTTAGAATGAACAGTCAGACCCTGAAGAGTTCTATTGCACAAAGTGCTTACTGGTAAATGGACTGCACTTATATAGTGCCTTTATCCAAAACGCTTTACAACGGCCTCTCATTCACACACACATTCACACACCAATGGCGGCAAGCTACCATGCAAGGCGCCGGCCCGCTCATTGGGAGCAATTTGGGGTTCAGTGTCTTGCCCAAGGACACTTCGACATGTGGCCAGCCGGGGCTCGAACCGCCGATCTGCCAACCTTACGATCATTAGACGGCAGCTCTACCTCCTGCACCACAGCCGCCCCACTTACTGGCATGCTGCCTCTTTATGTGGATCTGTGGACGGCTCACTGATGCTCCCTGTCCCTGAGGCTCTGTTGAAGAGAGAGAGAGAGAGAGAGAGAGAGAACATTAACAAAACCCCACTGCTGCTCTTACCATGGATAATGCCCTGCCAGAAGAGCTTCCAACCCTTGAGTAAACTTAACATGGAAAATAAAGTGGTTTTTATACCACAGGGAGGACACATACTTTAAAGTACACTTACTATGTCATGCTAAATTCCTGTCTAGAAATCTTTGATGCAGAAATACTCTTACAATTCGTGAGCTTAGAATCATAAGGTTCTATCTCCGTTTAGGGTAGTTCAGAGATATTGAGCGTCAAAGTTGTTACATTCCATTATGTTTTGTGAGATGGAACCTTTGTATTTTATGAATTACTAACTCAAAAATGTCAACATTTTAAAAATAACACCACACAGGCATTAATAAACACCTAATGGATCAGATTATGTAAAAAACTCAATTTTGACTAGAATTGAGATAGAACCTTATAATTCTAACGTCACGAATTGAAGAGTGGAAATGAATGCTGATGGAGACAACCAGAATGAAAGGTCTGTATATTATACGGTACACAGTATCTGTATATAATCTGTGTTGATTGGTTGTTTGGTTGGGAAGAAGAGCACTGATTAGTCGTCGTTTGTTGATAAACTATGATAAAGAAATTTGCATGTAAAGTGACTCCTGAGTGACTTGAATCCGCCTACACGTAAACACACTCTCTAGCTGGGAAAAGATGGCTACACCCATCAAATTACTTTCAATAGACAGACTGACAGTTACCAAGACACCCATTCTAGGAGACCACTATGCAAACAGCCTATGACAGCATCCTCATTATAAGCAATTTTCTTCAAGCGAGTCAGATGATATGATGCGCTACCTTGATTTAGATTTGTTCCAAACAGTGTCAGAGAGCATGGATCACACAGTATCGACTAGAACATTCTATATCTGTGTGTATTTCTACAAGCATAACCAGATTTTAGGCTGCAAGCTGTTTTGTTGTCTAATCTAAAGGCAAAGGCACATCAAATCGAACTTTCCTCTCGTGAAATGACAGGTGTGTGTGTGTGTGTGTGTGTGTGTGTGTGAGAGAGAGTCTAGTCTCATTCATGACGTCTAGTCTCATTAATTCTAAGTTGAGTTAGATGGTGCCTGTCTTGCACTTATTTAAGACCAGATCTGTTAATCTGTCCATAACTGCACATTATAATTTCACAGCGGTGTATTCAAAATACATTAGAAATATAGAGCTTCTGTAGAAAAGACCCTTGTAGATAATGTAAATACTTAGACATGAAACACAATCTGATCATCATAGATACAATGAAGCCACTTAAATGTATATTATTTCACGAGACATGCGTCACAGTTTGGAATAATGTGACTGATCATAAAGTGCTCGTCAGCTTCCTAACGCAAACGTGCAAAACAATATTCAATAGAAGACTGCCCTCGTGTGGCAGCAGGAACGAACAGCATCCTTCCCTGGATGTAAACATCCCTAAACAACCTGGGGGCCGTTCCACTAAGCAAGATTATCTTATAATCGGCGATAATGTTCTAATCGGCGATAATTTAATCTTGCGTTCGGTTCCATCAATGTGGCTCAAATAATTTGCTGTTTGGTTGCTATGCAACCTATCCTCCTGAGTTATTCTGGTCGCGAGCAGGCTAAGAGGTTGGTTTGGGTAATACGTGCGTCAAAATTGTCTCACAGGCGGAAACTATATCCCGAACGACAGTTCCATCAAGTGTCTTTTAGGAAATATTAGTTCCCACTTTTTACGAGATAGATAGATAGATAGTTTGACTGTGTGATAGATAGATAATTTGATATTTTGAAAGTGTGATCGATCGATAGATAGTTTGATTGTGTGATAGATAACTTGATATTTTGAAAGTGTGATAGATAGATATATCGATAAATAAATAAAAAAGTGTAAAACATAAAATAAAATAGGTATGTTTTTCAACTTGTATAGCTATTATTACAGCGGTGTGGCTGGCGCAGTGGTTAAGGCAGCCAGCTAGAGTTCCGAAGGCTGCCGGTTCGAGACTTGATTTAACTTAACTTTATTTTTTTTAACATTTAACCGAAGCCTTCATGCAAATCGATTTACTATATATATATATATATATATCTATATATATATATATATATATATATATATATCTGTCTAAGGGAATCATCTATCCATCAGTAATCATAAGAAAAAATAATCGATGCCAAATCCAGGGTTCAGTTAGAAGAACATAATTTATTCAGAAAGGCTTCAAACACCATTGTAATCGTGTCAGTTCTTGTAAATTAGCCTGCACCATCATTTTATAGCCTACATACTTTTTTAGATTAGATTTTAGATTAGATTCAGACAACGAAATGCAATAAAAAAGTGTGTCTGAAGAGGGATTTGAACCACCGTCTTAAAATGACGAATAAATACCATGGCAGCGGTCAATACCACTATAACATCGTGACGATATGGCTGTTAGTAGCCTGCTGCTGATATCACCACAGTAGTAAATATTCATTTATTAAAATATGAACATATAACAATAACTGGGGCGAGTATGACCTACGCATTTAATCTGTCAGCAATTTCTTGCCAAACCATTTCCCTCGCCTTGTTAATTGCGGCAGTATTACACTATTTTACATCTTATTTGTCGCCTTCATAAAGATCAATCTTCATTTCGACAGTTTGACTCTTCGGGGCTCTTTATGTCTGCATGCACGCACCCATATCGAGGATTTCTAAGCCGGTGTTCTGTGAACACTCTTGACACAAGCCTGATCCTTGTTCGAGGAATCACCTGAGGCTTGAATTCCAATCCCGAGTTGCCTGATCGCCTGATTTATTTTAATCGCCGATATACTAATCAACGTTAGTGGAACGGCCCCCAAGGCATTGATTAATCCACATTTCTCCACTGACTCTGCTCAGACCTTGACCTTCCCCCCTCATCCAACTCCTCTGCTAGACAGACGAAAATAACAGTGGCCAAACAATGCAACATAAACATAGTTAGAGTAATCATAGTTTGAATCATTCATTGAATCTACGCCATTGTGGAAAAGAGAATAACGCGGGATTATTACATGATTGTTTTTTTTTAATGTAGAAAATAAGAAATAAGATTGATACACTGGATTTTAAATCAAACAATGTAAGAACAAATGTAGTATGTCAGTACACTAGTTAACACTGACACAGCTTAGCATATGCCAAGTCGGCAAGAAACATCGAAACACAGCACATAGCCTATGTGTACATACACACAGCTTAGTAAACAATGCATGTTACTCACTTACCCCCCCCCCCCCCAAAAAAAAGCAGAATCGACGAAACTTTCTCTATGGATAGTCCTTGATGGCAGCAGTCTTGTCAACAAACCGACACACGCACGCACATGGCTATTTATCAGGAAGTGGGTCAGGAGTGCCAAAAGCGACACGCCCACTCAAAATAAAAAAAACAAAGTGAATGTAAAACTGTTGGCTATGATATCGAGTGGGTTCTTCATCGCTTCAACTTTCGTCCTATGCCAAAAACCTAAAAAATAAATAAATCACAACACGACTTGTTTGGCTTGATTGCGAGGTTTCACAATTCCCGACATGAGGACCTTTTAATCAAACGCGGTCACATGTGAATCAATCAGCAGTAGAGGGCAGCAGAGTATGCCATTTGTGAAACTATCCACAGATGCGAAGCAGCAGGCATCCTGACAGAATGTAGGTAGCTTGCTTTTCTATTACTAAATAATAACAATAGACCGTCCCAATTGCAGATGCATTTTAAGATTAATCTGTGTCCACTGTCCAGGAATCGGTCCATCACGGATTGTGTGCATTATCCATGACACATACAGCCCAAAACCTCGGCTCTGAATAGAGTCCCCAATAAAATGATGTAATGATGTAATAATAATAATAATAATAATAATCGTAATCATAATAATTGCTAAACCAATAATTTCTTAAATCCTTGGAAAAGACATAATCTAGGCTATTGTTCAGAATCTTAGTTGTAAAACAACTCCCGCCCTCCCCCCCCCACACACACACACACACGCACGCACGCACACAGGCACAAACGCACACACGCACACACACACACACACACACACACACACACACACACACACACACACACAAGCACCACAAACACAAACTGATTAAAGTTTGGTCTTCGATGCAGAGAAAAAGAGAGCATTTTTTATTTTAATCTAGATGACTTGTATGTTCTTTCCTTTATGCATACAAGGCCAAATAATCTTGTAGGCCTACCCCTATCAGCCCCTGTGCATAATGAAACGGGCTTATCATGATGTTGGCCCGCGGGTGACGTCGACTTCCTCTATAGTCTCCCAACGACTCCGCTCTGAATAAAGTGAATGCCACTTAAACCGTGTGACCAAGCGAAATCACCCTGGACACTGGGTGCCACCGCTTCGGAAATGGGAACAATAACTCAGAGAGAATAAAAATGAAGAGTTCAATTGGGAAGCGATTAAAATGAATAGAAGCCAGGCTAGATAAGAAGCATACTATTTCCTCATCTATTTAACATTCATTGAATTGAATAATCCGGCTTTATTATCGTAAATAGTCTGCATATTTACCCTGAATATGCTAATTTATGTTTGCTGCAAGCGCTTCATGACTTAATAATTTTTTCATCAATATATGCATCTTTCCCCACCTCCTATAGCTATTTGAAGAGAAGGAGTGAAGAGAGATATTCGTCTTATATTGCTCATTGTTTCTGTAACTTTCCCATTAATTTTTTTGCACTTTGCCCGGGGCCAACCCAGTTACATTTCAATCAAAAGATTCATTGTAAAGTCATTATCCCAAACTAGGCACTGATAATTGGCTGTCACTTTGCATAGTGGCGGCACTCTGGCTCTGGGGCAAATGACTGTGGTGTTATCTGTCACTTTTAAGGGAAAATAATGGACAATTTATCATGAATCTTCTCTGAGAAATAATAACAAGTTAAATGTCATTCCCCGTGTTGTGCCTTACAAATCAACTTTGTTGCTTTGGGCTTCAACCATGCACTGACTGACCTATCCCCTTAACGGCATGGAATAGCAGTTTAAATCATGCAAAAATACATAGGCTATATTGCAATGTGTTTAATAGGCTACGCTATTTGACACCGTGTGTCTTAGTTAGGCCTATCCCATAGCTTTAGAATGATTTGATTTGTGTCAAATATGTTACACTGTATATAGGCTAGTCTACTTTTATGAAATGGAATCAATTTCTTTTTAGGCAACTCAATTTCCCCAATGGATTTAACCGATGAGAGTGCATGGGTAATCTATCATTACATTTGTTTTGCTAGACTCTATAGTCTCCTCCAGCGATGTTAGGATTTGTTTTACATTGAATGCAACAGTAAAAGTTTGTGACAGAGCATTTCATTCTCAGATTCTTTACAACCGGATTTCTCCCGCAGGGCGGTTTCCCGGAGACAGATTAAACCTGGACGGAATCACATTTTCAATAGCAAATCTCCATTGAAGATGCTTTTTAGTCTAGGATTAGCCTTAATCTGTGTCCGGGAAACCACCAAGAGTAGGTTAGGTTCTCAAGTTTTGTTTTCACAAGAAAATGAAAATGAAAATGTTTGTGATAATGCATGCATGTCTACTCTCTAACATATGCCACATGTTGCCATCAGACGATTGTCATGGTGTAAAACAAGTTGATTTTACACAAAAATATATAATTTAGATTTATACTAGCCCTATTTGGACCTATGTATTATCAATGCTTTGGACCATATATGTTAATTGATTTTTAGTGAAGTTGTGTATTGGGCAGACGAGTGTGTCGTGTCCATGTGCAAATTGCGAGCGAGCCCTTGAAAAATCTCAAACGATAAAGATGACCTCTGTTAGTTCATTGTCACATCATACAATACTTCAGTTGAATCATTCAAATCATTCTAAAGCTATGGGATAGGCCCAACTAAGACCTAATAATACCCAGCGACCCTCGTGAGGTTACACACCCAAAGCCAGTCAATAAAAGATGAATGGGGAATTAATGTCGAGTGAAAAGGGGGCATTACTTCAGACTCAAAAGAAAACGACATCTATTCCCATTCGTTTATCGGATTAGACCTATACGACCACTCCGAAGGACATGGGAGAATTGGCATTCAAAGACAACTGCGCCCACGACGACCTGTTTGAACAGGGATCAATCAGCAATCAGCCGAGTGACGGGGAAACACAGTGGATACAGAGATTAACAAAGCCTGCGAGTTTTGTTGACAAATAACCTCTAAATCCTATCAATGAATGCACGCAGCCGTGCGCCTTTGGCTTTGACACTGACCGACGCAGCCTGTGCTTTCAGATAAATGGTTACATTAAACAGGTTTTGTGTGTCTGGATAAAATAGCCAACGCTGATTTACCTCCCAAAACTCGATAACAAAAGGTGGGCACAACAATCTCAGATAATCATGTAATAATTGTTAGTTTAAGACCAAATTATTTGTTTCTGTGCAAGTTGTATGGCTTTCTGAAAGATCAGTTACCCCCCCCCCCCCCGAGTTCGTTGTAAACTGGGTTTTACATATTATACACATAAATACATTTATTTATTTCCTAATCTAATTAAACCTGCCCCTGGGTTTCGGCTCGAGCTGTAACCTTTCTTCTCGGCTTGTGCAAGTGCAACCACTGATATAATGAGGACTGTTAATATGCTATTAGACAGTAACGTATACTGTATATGTGGAAATTCTCAAAATGGGAAGCCACACAGATTACTACTCACATCACTGTATACCTAGTGGAGGACTCTAGGAAACGGCTTGGGGATTCCATGTTTGCAGCTGTCATAGGGTTAGGTTCATGTCTTGATGGTGGAACTCATGTTTGGGAAACAGTATAGAATTGAAGTAGATAATCACAATATCCCATTTTATTGCACACACTCACCATTAGATGTAGTCCTCCAAGTAGAATTCCCCAGCCCTGGTGGAGTTGAAAGGAGCCACAGAAAAACTAAACACCACTATTGACCATCATTTTGCTTCTCAATGTTCTCTGTTGCCTGTGTTTATTTTAACCAGTTAATGACATTAGATTATTTTTTTTAAATTGGTTTCAGAATGACTTAATTATGAGCAAATGCAAATGCCAGAGTGCTGCTAGCTGTAAATTCTATGAATATCTCATTGGCGGTGATGATGACATATAACTTCACAACCATATCACAGAGAATTAAGAGTGAAAACCTGCATACAAGGAGGGCTTAGAATGAATCATTATCTTATTGTCATTATGAATACTTAATAGTAATTGAAATTACTTTGTATTCGTATTCAATCATTTCGCTGTGGAAAGGCCAATTAGATAAATCCATAGTAGTATATCCATCATTTTGTGTTTTATATTTCATGTCATTTTACAAGCAGTGTGACACTTCTAGCTGAAAAGGTTTCAACAATGAAAGGGTGACACACAATAGCTCCAAACACTGGGATTACTACTCTCGTAGTCCTCTCGTACGTAATGAATCAACAACGACTTCTGTTACATTGTGTAGCTCAGCCTCATGACCACAACAATGGTGATTGGTATGTTCATTTGGAGGTCAATCGGCACGGTCAAGGGGTGGATGGCCTCACTGCCACGCTGTCTGTGAGAGCAGGTTATTGGGCAGCAGCCCTCAGGGAGGGGGGGGGGGGGCATAGTGGAGGGGTTATGGGGGACCCTCTGAGCAAATTGTCTCTGGTAATCCTGACCTTCCCTTTCACAGCGATCCATGAGAGGAGTTGACCATGGCGGTTAAGAACCGTGGTCGCTCGCCAGGCACGTCTGGGCCCTGTCCCTAAGTCGAGTAAACAGGATCAAGGCAGGCAGGGCCTTCCTTCAAACGTGGCCACGGATAAGGCCAGGGGGGGGAGGTTGCAGGACGGCAGCGCCGGACCGCGGAGGACGACTGAATGTCCCACTGTTCCTTCCTCTGGGACTGACGGAGGCTGGGACGGCTATGGAGGCCAGGTGACCTGCAGACACACTCTCTCATGTTCATGTGCGTGGTTGCTTCACCCTCTGCGTGACACCTGACCCCTGACCCTGTAATCTCTGACCCCACGCACTCAGGCGTCAGTCTGGTGTTATACAGACATGGGAACAGAGACAAACTACTCATCATCCTTGGGCAAGACACTGAACCCCAAATTGCTCCCAGTGAGCAGGCCAGTGAGCACCTTGCATGGCAGCTTGCCGCCATTGGTGTGTGAATGTGTGTGTGAAAGGGTGAATGAGAAGCCGTTCTAAAGCGCTTTGGAGCAGCTTTGGAGCAGCAAAAAAGGCACTATATAAGTGCAGTCCATTTACCATTTACCATCATCCTCACAAGCTGCCTAACATAAAATAACAACCGCTGGAAAGGTGTAGTTAGCTGAGACATGCTCATGGTGAAAGGTGTAGTTAGCTGAGACATGCTCATGGAAAGGTGTAGTTAGCTGAGACCTGCTCATGGAAAGGCGTAGTTAGCTGAGACATGCTCATGGTGAAAGGTGTAGTTAGCTGAGACATGCTCATGGTGAAAGGTGTAGTTAGCTGAGACAGGCTCATGGAAAGGTGTAGTTAGCTGAGACATGCTCATGGTTTTACAGAAAGGTGTAGTTAGCTGAGACATGCTCATGGAAAGGTGTAGTTAGCTGAGACATGCTCATGGAAAGGTGTAGTTAGCTGAGACATGCTCATGGTGAAAGGTGTAGTTAGCTGAGACAGGCTCATGGAAAGGTGTAGTTAGCTGAGACAGGCTCATGGAAAGGTGTAGTTAGCTGAGACATGCTCATGGAAAGGTGTAGTTAGCTGAGACAGGCTCATGGAAAGGTGTAGTTAGCTGAGACATGCTCATGGAAAGGTGTAGTTAGCTGAGACATGCTCATGGAAAGGTGGAAAGGTGTAGTTAGCTGAAAGGTGTAGTTAGCTGAAAGGTGTAGTTAGCTGAGACGTGCTCATGGAAAGGTGTAGTTAGCTGAGACATGCTCATGGTGAAAGGTGTAGTAGTTAGCTGAGACATGCTCATGGTGAAAGGTGTAGTTAGCTGAGACATGCTCATGGTGAAAGGTGTAGTTAGCTGAGACATGCTCATGGTTTTACTAATAAAGCATCAAATGTACGGGAACCTACCTAGTAGCAACCTGTGTTGATTAGGTTTAGGAAGCTGGTGAATGTTCAAGACATTTTCATCATTGAAACATTTTCGTCATTCTATTCTTTAAACTAGGTTGTTTTCTTAAAATATCAAAAGCAGTGTTGCTATCTGGATCTGATATTGTCTTAGAATTGGCATTTTAGCGACACACACACACACACACACACAGACACAGACACACACGCCTGTGGAACAGCCTTCCTAGGCTAGCCAGCTAAGGGCAGTACAGAGCCTGGACTCTTTTAAGACAGGCCTAAAAAACCTTTTTATTCAAAAAGGCCTTTGACTGCTGAACCTGTGTTCATTCTTGTGATTTATTTTGTTTGTTTTTTTACTATGTTTTTAACTTATTATGTTTTTAGGTTGTTGTTCTCTTTTTCTCTCTGTAGCACACTGAGATTCTTTTGAATGAAAAGTGCAATACAAATAAAATGCATTATTATTATTATTATTACACACACACACACACACACACACACACACACACACACACACACACACACACACACACACACACGCCACTCCCACAGGGCAGCAGCACAGTACTGTTCTGTCCCATCTGCAGGAGGTCAATCAAAGCAGCTTTACGATCCTGACTTTAAAAAAACACTCAGAAGAATCTCCTTGGGTATTAACCCTACCCTGGCAACCCAAACACAGAATTACAGGGGGCTTACATGATTTCCACCTTCCCTGGGGACATCAAACAGCCAGGAAGGCCAATTGACAGGGTCAGTTAAGTAGACTCACCATCTACCCCGTCCATCCCCATCCCCTCTCCTCCACCTCTCTACGGCTCCATGGTTCTATGGTGTTAGTTCAATCTCATAAAGACATGGGATCCGTTCACAGTTCACACTCTTTCTTAAGACCCTCTTTATCTCTCTGTTTCAGTCTTAAAATGTCTCCCTCTCTATACTTTACCGGTTGCTTAAAATGTTCTCTGCATGACACTCCTTCCTCCTCCTCCTCTATAATTTCTCACTGTGAAATCAATAAAAAAAAAAGCTCAATCAATCAAATCAAATCAAAATCCATCACATCAGCAAACATCTTAGGGTCGTCACAAGAACGTGAGCTCAGAGTCAGAGGCGAGTCTGTGCTCTGTGTGTGTGTGTGTGTGTGAGCCACTCTGTTGACAATGCTTCTGGGGATGAGACAATAGCGCATATGTCTGAGCGGGTCGTCGAGGTGACTGAATGTCTTCATTCAGAGGGCTCCCGCTGGGGCCAGATTAGTCTCTTGGTGGGGGGCCGCCAGTGATGTGACGCCTAGAAAGGAAGTATCAGAGGAGGGCAAACATTGGCTCAGGAACACGCGGTCGTGTTACCTCCTATCCACTAATTATTTAAGGGACAGAATGTTTCTTAAATTGAGAGACAAATACATTGATATAGAATGAAGAGACAGTACGTGATCTTAGAATTATAAGGTTCTATCTCAATTTGTCAAAATTTAGTTTTTTACATAATCTGACCCATTAGGTGTTTATTAATGCCAGTGTGGTGTAATTTTTAAAATGTTGAAATATTTGAGTTAGTCAAAAATACAAAGGTTCCATCTCACAAAACATAATGGAATGTAAAAACTTTGGCGCTCAATAGGCCTATCTCTGAACTACCCTAAACGGAGATAGAACCTTATCATTCTAAGCTCAAGAGTAGTGTGTGCATGTGTGCATGTGTGTGTGTAAATATGTAGGCATAATTCATTAAATCAAGGTGGTCTAAGACAGTTAGTTCTAAGTTCAGTACACCTTGAGTAAAAAGCCTGTCTGTTTATACATGTATGCCGGTTGGGCTGGTCTGCCTAGCTGCATTGGTTATTGGCCAACAGATGGCGTTAAATACAAACTTGTGTCACACTGCTAAAAGTTGCCAAATCAAGCCTGGGAACAAACTTCAACTCAGTCTGTCTGTGTCATGCACTACCTGAAGAGCAGCATGGTCTCGAACGCATGATAACAATTTATTGAATGTGTTGTTGGCGTCAGACAATTATAATTCAACCCGAGTAGATCAATAAAGATAGATCGAAAAGACAGAAGACGTGTAGCCTATGTGCAGTTACTACAATACAAAAAAAAATAAAAAATACCCAGTGATTGACGTCTGCTTTTGGTCAAACCACCGTAGCCCTACGTTCCCACATGGCCTTCAACCACAGTTTAGCGGATAATTAAAATATAAATCGAACCAAGACTGCTAAGTCCTTGGTTAAACGGCACAAAAGGAGCCCACATCCCCAAGCTCGTAAACTAACACTGAATTAAGCCCTCCAAAAAAAACATGCCGTGTTCTGCCAGCCAGCTGCTTGGGACAAGTGTTCGCTGTGTGGACGGGTGCGTCTGGATCCGAGGGGCGACGCGCGGAGCTGATAGGGACCCTGCCTCTCCGTGGGCTATGCCGCTCGGCGCGGAATTAATCAACCGCGCTGTTTAGATAGGATAACAGTCTCTCCAGTCAGACAATGACACACGGCTGCTCCCTGTTTAACAGATCCGCCTGGAATTTCAATTTCAACACACCAAACCTTTCCCCAGTGCTAGTAGTAGGCTGGCATATATATTTCTGTTGTCGGTTTATGTTATGTCGTCATTATGAACATATTATTGATCGGTCATCATCCGGACCTTGCATCAATGGGGGGAAATGGACAGGGTCAAAGGTGAAGTTGAGTTAAAACATGATGGAATTAGACTATGCTATTTCCCCATCCCATTTCAATTTGAGATTGATTCACACAACAGATGGTGTGAAACTTGGATGGACGGACCCATCTAAGGAAAATAGACCATGACATCTGGGAACATCTGGCAACATCTCGTGAGCTTAGAATGATAAGGTTCTATCTCCGTTCAGGGCAGTTCAGAGATATTGAGCGTCAAAGTTTTTACATTCCATTATGTTTTGTGAGAAGGAACCGTTGTATTTTATTAATGACTAACTCCAAACATTTCTACATTTTAAAAATAACACCACACATGCATTAATAAACACCTAATGGATCAGATTATGTAAAAAACTCTATTTTGACAAAAATTCTATAAGGTATAGAATTATAAGGTTCTATACCTTATAATTCTAACGTCACGATTTCCCAATTGACCTTCGGCTCGCTGTCTGCCATGATCCCTTCTTCCTTAGGCCCCCGAGGTCATCCCCAGTTGACACCTGATCTCATCCACACAGCCTAAATATTTGGATTTATGTAAACAACCCCAGGAACATCCGCATGGTCACACATTGACCTCCCATCAGGAGGTGTGTACCACCAAATGGATGGTACAATGGACAACACTTATATAGCGCCTTATTCCAAAGCACTTTACAACGGCCTCTCATTCACCCATTCACACACACATTTACACACCAATGGCGGCCAAGCTACCATGCAAGGCGCCGGCCCGCTCTTTGGGAGCAATCTGGGGTTCAGTCAGTGTCTTGCCCAAGGACACCTCGACATGTGGACAGGAGGAGGAACCGGGGATCAAACAGCTGAACCTTGCAATCATTAGACGCTCTCTCTCTCTCTCTCTACCTCCTGAGCCACAGCCACCCAGCACAGCATCCTCCCACAGCAACACAGCATCTTCTCAAATCAACCTAAATAAGCCAAACAAATAATTGACATAATGCCTCATCAAATGCCACACCAATAATGATCTTACTATGTTGCTTACTATCTCCTCTGTGATATTGAAATACGCCCCAACTACAACGTGTTCCAGCAAGAACCTATAGTCAGATTGTGAGCTTAGAATGATAAGGTTCTATCTCCGTTTAGGGCAGTTCAGAGATATTGAGCGTGAACGTTTTTACATTCCATTATGTTTTGTGAGATGGAACCTTTGTATTTTATGAATTACTAACTCAAAAATGTCAACATTTAAAAAAATAACACCACACAGGCATTAATAAACACCTAATGGATCAGATTATGTAAAAAACTCAATTTTGACAAAAATGGAGATAGAACCTTATAATTCTAACGTCACGAGATGTCAGCTCCCAATCTCTGTGGGGGGGTTGGCAGGGTGGAGGTGTGAGTGACGGGGCGGCATCAGTCACAGCTGCAACATGCCGTGTGAATCAAGAGTGGATGGAGGTGTCACGTACAAGGACAGGAGCCAGCCATTTCATTATGTTCAGCAGGGTTGAGAATGGTGAGCTCTGATTAGGTATCTAATTACCCAGTTTAGACCCTAAATAGGCCATTTGCACTCTGGTGTTTGAACTGGATCCATCTCTCAGCCTGGGTCTGTCTATTTCTCTTGGCCTTGGAAATAGGTGCCTGATACAAGGCAGCTGCCCCCTTCTCATCTCCTGGAGTGTGTGTGTGTGTGTGTGTGTGTGTGTGTGTGTGTGTGTGTGTGTGTGTGTGTGCGTGCGTGTGTGTGTGTGTGTGTGTGTGTGTGTTCGTAAGGCCTCAGTCATAATGCTCTCTCTTACATGTAAGATTATATGTGGTTATGTAACAGCTGTTGGTGTTAGCCTTAGCCCCCTGATACGAATCTTTCGGGCTGACGAGGCGATGATTGACAGCTCTGCTCCCAGAATAGATGAGGTATCTCACTTTGATGAAGCTCTAAGCTGGGCTTGATCTCTTTAGGGAGCTGGCTAGAGGAATCTCTCTGTTCTCCTTTTGATTGGCTGAGCTAATAACTTAATTAACTTGATTATTAAGATTAGTTTTCCCTAAATTATTGCTTAAGTTGTTATCAGCTCCTTATTTATAGTTGCATAGATAGTTGTCTTTGAGTGCTCTAGAATAGGTTTCATGCAATTCTAGATACTAAGGTAAAACTAGAACTGTCAGACATACTTCCAAACTTATATAGATTCATATTACAATGGATTTGAAAATGGTGGTCAGTCACTCAGCTCAGGTCACCACCACCATGCCCTTTGTTGGGATTCAATCGTGATTGAAACTGCAGTTCCCCTTCATATCCAGCAGATGGCGATACAGGCCTCAACCAGTCCGTCAAGCCTCTTTGAAAACACTGCTTTCCCAACACATCACAAACACGACTTTTCATCTTCACTGGGTTGTAGTCTAAGTAGAAGACCCAGACCAATACATCATAATGATGAATGGTAGGACAGAAAAACAGGAGAGACTCATGAAGGTGTGTGGGAATGCCTACACCTCCTGTTATTGTTATGGACCAAGTCATCTTCAACCACACCACTTCATCGTCATATATCAAATATAGACTAGTTCATATTAAGTACAAGCATCGACAGGTGAGAGACTGTGCCTTAAACATCAGTCATCTATATGACCATCTTGCTGTCTTTGTTGTACATCATAATGACACTTAAAGGGCAAACTCCATGTCTGTTTACTCAGACTCTACCTCACTGGAAAGTCTCAAGTGCTGCTGTCAAAATACCCATCAAATAGATAGATATCCCTGAGAGGGAGAGGCCTCCGCTGTCTTCACAAACGACCAGGGTGTCCTGACTTCCTCTCATCTCTCATTCT
The DNA here is from genome assembly GCF_963989245.1 of Nansenia antarctica. Classification (NCBI taxonomy): domain Eukaryota; kingdom Metazoa; phylum Chordata; class Actinopteri; order Argentiniformes; family Microstomatidae; genus Nansenia; species Nansenia antarctica. Next base: position 24,265,012 of record NC_137674.1, on the reverse strand, counting down.
TTTTTAGTCACAATAAATAATTTCACACTTGATTGTATTCACACAATTTTTCATTTATATTGCCAAAACTAATGTATTCACCTTGTTATCATAGGCAACATAGGCAATTGTACGTGTTCTTTATAGCAAGAGGGTTTAGTTAGTAGTTCATTTGAAGACTACAGTTCCCACAAACCCATGCGTTGGTATAGCCAGTCAGTCCATCTGTCTGTCTTTACACTGGGTACGTACACAAGACATATGATAAAGATAACAAAGAACAAAATTATTGAACAATCGCTTATGTGTTCTTGATACAACTCGTGACGTTAGAATTATAAGGTTCTATCTCCATTTTTGGTAAAAATTGTTTTTTTTTGCCACTGAAGTGTGATGGAAGGCCCTGAGAGTGTATGGCTGTGAATACTCTTCCTTAACACTCCCTATAAGAAAAGCAGCCTCACACCTATATTATACCTAATGGTCTTGGACCAAAATACATATAAGATCTCCTCCCACCCTATATTCCCGCAAGGTCCCTAAGGTCAGCTGAGACTAATCAGCTAATTCCAAGAGTAAAAACAAAACACGGTGCAGCAGCTTTCAGTCACGCTGCTGCATGCTCCTGGAACAAACTCCCTGAATCAAACAGGCCCAAACCCTTAAAATATTTAAATCTAAGCTAAAAACCTTCATGTTTTGCACCATGATGAAACACAAACACTTCTATCAATGTATTTTTTCCATTAACTATTGTCTTTTTAAATGTTTTATCTATTTACTTCTTATATTTGCTTTTATTCATTGCAATTTTTATTTTCTTATGCTCCTCTTGCTGTATTTTTAAATAATGCATGTAAAGCACTTTGAATTGCCCCTGTTGTATGAAATGTGCTATACAAATAAACTTGCCTTGCCTTGCCTTCCATCTGCAATGAAAACACTGAATATTTAGGCTGGCCTTTCAATGGGATCTGTCCATCCCTCTTCCCACGGCTGTCAGAACTGCAGAGTCACTACCCATCTTCCGTCGTAGACTGAAGACCCATCTCTTCAGGTTACACCTTAACTGCTCCTCCTGAGACTTCTACTGCCCCCCAGCACTGCGTCTCCTGAGACACCCGCTTTTTCCCCTTTACTGTGTCCCCTAAAAACGTATATTGCCCCCCTTGTACTGTTTCTCTGTTTCTCCAGTGTCTTTATAATATATATATTTTTTAAAAGTCTAGGTTTAGAAGATGGTGATAGAAGTAGACTTTTCCTTCTATCACAGAGACTGCCAATGGCCCCGAGCCTGAGCTGGATTACTCTTCCTGCTACGACTGGTGGATTGATGATTCACTTGCTTAGTCAAATGTATCGAGTGTAAGTCGCTTTGGAATAAGGCGTCTGCTAAATGCCCTAATGTAAATGTAGCCTACATCATGCGTTGGTGTGATCAGTAAGAACACAGCCACTCCACTCTGAACCGAGGGTGGGAAAAATTCTGTGTCATATTGGCCTTCCCGCTAATGAATTCTGCGCTAGCAAGCACGCTACACACAGCACCATCAGCAAAATTAATTAGCTCTCCACCTCCCATCCCCCACAGGGCATGTCCCCAGTCCCCTGCAAATCTGCTCTCTGTTGCAGAAGGAGAATATGACTGCCACTATGCACTATTACGGGTACTCACATAGTGCTGCTATACAATTATTGAATGTATGCTAGTAATGCTACATTGAGACATTTGTTTGGCCCTGCAGAGATTTGGGAATGCATAGTGTCCCTAAAGTCATGATCAGACATCTCTTTAGCCATTTATTGCCCATAGGATACAATGAAAAGCAACTGGAGCATACTGCACCACAGATGAGTGTGACTGTGTTGGAGGAGAATTCGCTGGGAAACTCAGATGTTTAAACTAGGTAAATAGCCGACCACATAATAGTTCATCGTTATTTGCATATATGCAAATGTCACCCCGTGGTCCATTCATCGTTAATCGTACTCAACCAAAGTAAACCATTTAGTCTATAAACACAATTATATATGTAGAGTTAGTTAGAGCTTTTAGCTGGACAATTAATTGGAGAGGAGGTACAAGCGCACCTGGTAGTGTGATGCGCAATTTTGCGCATATTGCGCAATGAACCACCACACCCCACAACACGAACAGTTCCAACTTAGGCCTAGGCCTACTACTAAGTAGCCAACTATTCGAACCACCCATGACTTCAGAATAAGGCTACCCCTACCACTTAAGGATCCGTGGGTGAGTTTCCCAGCTGTAATACAACTTCGGGATAGGTTTACGCACATTTATTTTCATTTCCGAACGGTCATCCCGTTAGGCGGCATCTGCAATGTTATGTCATTTCCAGGGGCAGTGAGTCTGAGGGAGGAGAAGTCTTGTCACAGCATATTTTCTCAGCTTTCTCAGTGATGTGGCGAGACACCACTACACTACAGTGTCATCTGAACTATTTCGAAACAGTTGTCGTGTGTTCTATGAAAGACCGTGCACGGGAACGGTTCATAGGAGAACACCTCTCGCAGCAGCACACGCACGGTAGTGGTGGTAGCAGCGTTTCACTTCCTCGTCCTGCAGCGAGGAGAAAGGCGTGACGTCGCGATCGCTTTTGGTTCTCAACACTTCTGCAGAGGGGCGCCCTGCTTTGCCCGAGAGGAGGAGAGAGTCACGCACCGTCAATAACATCCCAGGATACACCGTAGCAGGCTGCGAAATACACGGGACAACGCCGGACAAGAGCACTAAAGACTAAAGAAACGGTATCGACAACTTCAGGTAGCCTAGAGGAAAACCCACAATGCGGAGCTGTCGGCCCAGGGGGTAGGGCAGGGTGACTGGCTGCACGTCTCTGACGCTGATCTGGAGGCACGGCGGCGCGGGTACCATTTCCACGTTTCGCCCCTTCTCTCTATCGTTGTGTAATTCGGACATGTCCTCGTTAAATCTAGACGATGATCATCAGATATGGGTTCCTTCACACGTCCAGGTGACAGTTCTGCGGGGCAGGGGCTTGCGATCGAAGGGCAAACACGGCACCAGCGACGTCTACACCATCATCCAGCTGGGGAAGGAGAAGTACTCGACGTGTGTGGCGGAGAAGACCACCTCCCCCGAATGGAAGGAGGAATGCTCCTTCGAGCTGTCGCCCGGGGTGCTGGAGGATGGAGGATACCCCCCGGGGAGCAACGAGCTGGTCCTCACCGTGATGCACAGGGCGCTCATCGGACTGGACGGGTTCCTCGGACAAGCGGTGATCCCACTGGATAAGGTGTTTCAGGACAAAATATGTATGAAAAACGAGTAGGTTTATTCTTTTGGTTCAGCAATTTAATAGCCCCCCGCCACCACGTTTGTTTGATCGCTTCATTGCTCCAAACAAGAGAACACTCACTACTGACTGACTGACTGACTGACTGACTGACTGACTGACTGACTGACCATGACCTGCATGGTGTTGTCATAGCGTCAGCATCGTTCTTTTTGTGTCAAAAGGAGATATTTGAGGTCGGCTCATTCTACAGATCATATGCCAACTTACCACCCAATGTCTATTGTTGTTTATTATAGTGTTACACTGTTTCCTTCGAGGTGGAAACAACAGCAGCCTCACAGCATCAGCACAGCAGGGCCTCTGCAGACCCGCCTTCTACACGTAGACATAGACAGACACTAGTTTGTCAGTCAGAAGGTACAGAGCAGGGTTATAAATATGAGAGGAACCCATCCTACCGAAATATGGCCCTCCCTGCCTCAGGTCTTTCTTGCTGTGAGCCATTCTAGAGGCATTGTATGTTATTCTTCTGCATTGTTTTCCCCTATGCATTTATGGTAGGATGAGAAATAACAGGGATTACAGATTAGGGACTGTCCCAATTCACAGGATTATCTAGCAGTTTCATGGGCTAAAAGCTCTGTGGCTATCTAGCTGTAGCATGTTGTTATAAAAAGCCCATCTTGTCATGGATCATACCAGAAGTGCAGTAGTTGGTGTTGCACTCCTGCAGCTGAGTATTCTCCCTGCAATACATGTATGTGTTACGGTACATGTGGGAAAACTAGGGTTAGGGTTAGGTGCTACGTTGACTTGGTACATGCTGGCATGTCTAACCCTAACCCTAACCTTAACCGTAGCACCCTAGCACCTAACCCTAACCCTAGTTTTCCCACATGTACCGTAACATATGCATTGTTCCACTCCAATCGTTGTGTAGGCCCCAACACATGTTCCCTCCAGACTATAGTATATTGGCCATTCATTGAGTGAGCTATTCATTATGAAATCCTGCTATGTTTTAAGAGATCAACTTTTTTGTTGTTGACCAACCTTTACAATGCATTGTCTTCAGACAGAAGTGTCCTTACCTACTCCCCCTCTATATAAACACATGATAGCAGTGTGAAAGATATCTCTCCTGGCCATGTCATAGCATGGTAACTTGAAGGTTAGAGCCAGTGTGTTGTTGTCAGCAGTTTGGTTCCCAGGAACACTAGTGTCTATATGTGGTATTCAGTGCATTTGGGATACTTTGAGCAACATAAAGATGTTGATGATGATTGTATTCTATTGACCACATTCTGGGACAAAATTAATGTCAAGGCAATCCGCATTTTCTATGATTTAAACGGTGATGATAATAATGACAACAATTATAGTGGTAAACTTAGCCCTTCCTGCAGTATGTTAGAGGTCTATAGTGTTCTCATGTTACGGTCCAAGAGGGGAGATTTCCCATTGATTTATGTCCTGTATTGCAGAGGATTATGACAAAGGCATGCCTGGACCAATGCCCAACCAAAAGCTTGTCACTTTCCCATTTCTGGTATTTATAAAGCCTCTCACATGAGATGGAGAGGTTCCATCCACATACAGTCGGTATAGTGGCCCTTATATTTGGGATCCAGGAAAAGTGCCAGTGTTTTTATGTTCTTAATTCTTTTCAACCTGTGAATTATTTTGCTCTCCAACACTGTTCCAGTGCTCACTCATGTTGTGCTTCTTCAACCCCAATGATATCATATCAACCCCTTTTACATTAACAATAATTGGACATTTAAACATATCGAAGACATTTCACCTTTCAATTTCAGTCACTTTAGTTAAGTGAGGTGTTAGTTTGTTCTAGTATGTTCTGTTTTAGTGCATCCGCCTCCCTCTCATTCTCTATCTCTGTGCTTGCATACAAACACAGGGCATGTTTGGTGAAAGGTGGGCGTTGGACTCCTATTATCATTTCCGCAGGGGCGGCTGTGGCGCAGGAGGTAGAGCCGCCGTCTAATGATCACAAGGTTGGCAGATCGTGGTTTGAGCCCCGGCTAGCCACATGTCGAAGTGTCCTTGGGCAAGACACTGAACCCCAAATTGCTCCCAGTGATCGGGCCAGCGCTTTGCATGGCAGCTTGCCGCCATTGGTGTGTGAATGTGTGTGTGAATGGGTGAATGAGAGGCCGTGGTAAAGTGCTTTGGAGCAGCAAAAAAAGGCTCTGTATAAGTGCAGTCCATTTACCATTTCTTAGGGGGAAACTACAGAATGGTGCAAGCAAGGCAACTCCGGGTAGCTGTACGACGTGCCTGCTCTACGATGCAGTCATGTTTATTTATCTCCTCTCATTATCAATTCCTCTCTTTTAGTCTCTGAAGTCTCTCTCAATCAGTCTTGTATTGCTGCTTCATGCTCGTGTTACGGAGGGAGGCCTGAGAACTAGTCTGATGTGCTGATCGAGGCAGAAAAGGAAGTGTGTGTTGTAGCTCCAGAAGAATCCTCTGATGCAAGCAGAAAAGGCCTGACAGGCCCACTGCTCATGGAGAATAGTCCTCTGTGCTGCTTCACAGGTGCAGAACAGTTGTGGACTCATTTACCACTGGTACAGGGTTGTGGCACGAGGTGAAGCCGAATATACACAGTTGTATTCATTTATTTACAATCATTAATTGTTTCAGAATTCATATATCCTTCCGCCACAGAATATAGTCCCATAAACAAGATCAACCATTGCATTGTAGGTCAGCACAGGTGTTCTTAATCAGATTGATTGGGAAGCGCATTGAAACTGGAAATGCGGTCTGAACTGTGGATTGTTGGGGTATTTACCACTGTTGCTAGCCAATCAGAATCCAGTATCCAAACATGCTGTTGTAGAATGGCTGTTTTGGAATATTATTCACCCTTCTTTATAGGTGTTACAAGTGCTGCTTCTTGGTAATGTTAGCTTCAAGGAACCTGTTTTTGAGAATAGTCCTCTGTGCTGCTTCACAGGTGCAGAACAGTGTGCTCTGTGAAGGTCTGAGAGATACAAGAAATGTTTTTTATTTTATTTTTATTTTTAATATATATATGTTACGGTACATGTGGGAAATCGGTACATGTGGGAAAACTAGGGTTAGGGTTAGGTGCTACGGTTAGGATTAGGATTAGGGTTAGACATGCCAGCATGTACCAAGTCGACGTAGCACCTAACCTTAACCCTAGTTTTCCCACATGTACCGTATTCCCACATGTACCGTAACATATACATTTATGAAAAAACCCTAACCCTATTTTTATGGCTTTTCTGCTTTATTGGGATGGAGACAGTAGAGATTGACATGAAGGTTAAGTGAGAGAGAGGAGGAATGAAATGCAGGATAGGTCGATGGCCAGGAATCGAACCAGGGACCCTGCGATTATGTGGCATGCGCCTAAATGAGTGCCCCCCCCCCAAGAAATGTCTCATGTTTGAGAAATGCACACATTTGTGTAAGCAGTGTGGGTATGGAAGGCAGAAAAGATACACGTTTATAGTTAATGTATGAGTATAGTCACAGTATTTCTCTCACTACCCATTGCCGCTTACAAAATATGGTTTATTCGGATCTCCTAGATAATTTCAGACTTGGCAGTAAGCTGCCATATTAAGTTGATTTGAGGCTACGCCAACAACAACAAAAGAAAAACAAGAAAAGTTGAGAAATAGTTTCCATAAAACATCGATGGTTTGGCAAAGTGCTGATCATTTTTACACAATCACAACCATTTAACAGTGATTAGCCACTGGAATCAGGAATGCAATCGAGGTCAACAACAACACCTCCATACTGCCGTCTGCATAGAAGGCCCAGGCCTCCAAATACCATTTGTATTAAGGGAATTGATGTTATCTGACAATCTATTCCAATATGACTCCTACTACTACTACAAGGTTGCTGTGGTTTTTAGATGTACTGCTACATTATGTAACGGGTGGTCAAGGAAGCCAGTGGAGAGGGAGGGACGCTATCACATCCAGATGTGGAATGTGTTTCCCCCCATGTCTGGTTTAGGGGTTTTTCACAGCTCCTCCTGCTGATGAGACAGTTTGGGGAAATGAGTGAGGCCTTCACACCCACACAACCTCCGAGCATTCCCACATTCCCATTCCTGAAACCACAGTACAGTATGTCTCTGGCTTGGCCTGTGATTCCAGTATGAAGGAATGCTGAGGAGGAGGCAGGAGTTAGCACATGCTGGCCTTAGTTAGGTTGAGGAAGCAATTGACCATGAGAGGAAGGGGGTTGTGGACTCATTTACCACTGGTACAGGGTTGTGGACTCGTTTACCACTGGTACAGGGTTGTGGCACGAGGCGAAGCCGAATATACACAGTTGTAACATTACATTCATTTATTTATTTAATCATTAATCGTTTCAGAATACATATATCCTTCCGCCACAGAATATAGTCCCATAAACAAGATCAACCATTGCATTGTAGGTCAGCACAGGTGTTCTTAATCAGATTGATTGGGAGGCGCATTGAAACTGGAAATGCGGTCTGAACTGTGGGTTGTTGGGGTATTTACCACTGTTGCTAGCCAATCAGAATCCAGTATCCAAACATGCTGTTGTAGAATGGCTGTTTTTGGAATATTATTCACCCTACTTTATAGGTGTTCACAAGTGCTGCTTCTTGGTAATGTTAGCTTCAAGGAACTTGTTTTTGGCTTTTCTCTTGTTGTGTGAGATCAGAGGGGGGATGAGGAGGAGATTGTATTGGATAGGGATGGGGTGGAGTGTTTTGCTTTCCTGTTTTGGGGGAGATGGAGCAGATAGAGATGTGCTCAGTGCCTCTGGAATAGGGAGTGTTTACAAAAGCTCTGCATAGACTCCCAGAATCCTATGGGGCCAACAACACAATATACCTGCCCGCCGGTCCAACAGGCTTGTGCTGTCTCATTCGTCATGGGTGGGTGTGTGTTCCAAATTCTCTCGTAACTTCATGAGAATCATTTGCAATTCTTTATTTAGATGTCGTCAGCTTTGCTTGCTCGGATTTTTCATGTCACATGGTTCAGTGCAGCTGCGAGGCCACTAATAGACTTTGTGCAACGTTTGTGCATAGTTCTGAAAAACAAAGATGGCAACTATTTCATATGAATAGAATTCAGAATAGCCAGAGGCTATTATGACCTCATAAGTCAGAGGTCACTTGCTTTAATGTACCCCTCTCACAGGTCAGATGAACCCAATATAGTTTGACTGTATGATAAAGCTCTTAGCCACTGTGTTCATAAGGTAGTGTACTTCTGCTTAAAAATGTCACCAAATCTAAATGTATTTATAAGTGAACATTGTAGCAGTGGTTTACTCTATTCACAGCAAACCACCAAATAACAAAAGGGACAGTCATCGTTGATGTTTAGACCAATATACAGGAAACTGTCCTAGTTTAGCGCGCAATTCTTCCTGTCGAAATACAGACTTCTAATGAAGGTTGATGCCACTATCTACTCTGCTCTAACAATGAACTGGGTCTCAGGAAAATGTCACCTCTCTGGTCCCATCTAATCTTCTGGAATGTGAACTCCACCTTGCCCTCAGGGTTTGGCCTTGGAGTGGTGGTTGCATTGTTGGAACACAAGTGTGAAACTTGAGTTCACACCTAACAGTTTTATTATGTATGTGTGTTCTACTACCCATGTGCAGAAACTACTGTGAAATGAAGTCATTGTCTTTCAGATGTTTGAGAAAGGATGGATCTGTTGACCAAGCGTGCTTGACTCCCCCACCACCAGTCATGTTTTGAGATCCCTAGTACTATGCCACAGCTCTGTGTGAGCTCTAAATGTTGAGGTGTAGGCTATGACCCTAGAGTATATCCATGCTGGCTTTCATCAGTGTGACAGGGCATCTGGATTATATCCACATTGTTCATGACCAAAGTATGACAACTCTTTTTCCTCTTGGCTCTGCCCTCTATTTGTTTGCATTTCTCTGAGATTTGTCATAGATATCGAATCTTCTTCCCTAATCGTCTTCACTGGAATTCCTCTAAAGGCCCGGTGAATGTGTGTTCTGGGTTGAACTGTAGGAGAGATAGAGATATAGACATGTGGTTACTTGTACACCATGGCTTGTTTGGCTCCATATGTTTGCGTGATCATAGAGCAGTGACGATGTAGAACTGGGAGGATAGGATGTCTTCAGTTAAGTTGTCTTACTGGTTTCTCACATCTCAGACTGGCTCACGGCTTATTGTGACCTATGAGAACCGCCTACATGCCTACAATGGATTTGTATTCATCTCCTCTTGTTTGTGTACCTATGCTTTTGTCTTATATTGTGTCTATGTTTTGACTTAGCATGGACGTAGCATATTTTTAGCAGCTTTGAACTGGTGTTGGCATGAAAACTGCTCTCCAAATGCCAGACAACTTGTTTTTAATTGGAATGACTTCCATGTTTTCTAGATGACTACTGATGACAATGTCAGTGGTATGGTCCCTTTACTTTATCAAATGCATGTTAAAAAACTGCTTTTCAACACAGTCCTTGGGTGACAGTGAGGACTAGAACTCAAAGCAGTGAGTACGAAAAATTTAAGATGAGGAGACAGCAAAGAAATAGGGCAGCAAGCGTATAAATGGACTGCACTTATATAGCGCCTTTATTCAAAGCGCTTTACAACAGCCTCTCATTCACCCATTCACACACATTCACACACCAATGGCGGCAAGCTACCATCCAAGGCGCTCACTGGCCCGCTCACTGGGAGCAATTTGGGGTTCAGTGTCTTGCCCAAGGACACTTCGACATGTGGCCAGCCGGGGCTCGAACCGCCGATCTGCCAACCTTGTGATCATTACAAGACGGCAGCTCTACCTCATGCGCCACAGCCGCCCTGGCGTATCCAGGTTTACTCATGATTCGGCTTGTTTTAGTTTTAGTTTATGGTTTCCCCGTTTATTTTAATTCTGTGAAACAACAACTTTGTCGGTCCCTAGCGTACCCGTGGCTAGATATAGGCTACTTGTATGTTCTTTCTCTCCATCTGAGTCCACAGACACCAACTGACCGTCTGGCTTCACTGCCCGTCTCCATGTCTAGTCATATAATACGGAGGGTTAGACATCAGGGTGAATGTCCTGTTGAGTTAGATAAAGATGTCGGACAGAGAAAGCTAAGCGAAAATGACATCTGGCTCACGTAATAATTTTTAAGTTATAATTTAATATCAGAGGTGCAAACTTGTCACCTTTCTGCTAAATTAGCCGTTTTTAGTTCAAAATAGGTCATCCACGCAAATCATGTAGTCGATCTGTATGTCTCATCCAAGTCATATGATGACTATTCTTCTAACTAATCTTCCTGTCTGCTAAACTCCGCTGCTGTTGAAATAACTTTTAGCTTCATGCAGCTAGGTACAATTCTAGACAGTGTGGAGGACACAGTCACAGTAAGCAACCTGTTTTCAATATAATTATGCGGGTGTTAAGGTTAGGCCGCTGAGACCACCATCAGTGCTAGCGCTATTCATCTACCACCGCTAGTGCTAGCGCTATCCACCCCCCCCCCCCCCATCAACAAAAATGTTATCCGCTCATTGATAATTGTCTTAGTGAGTTTTGGGCCATCACCAGTTTGCACCCCTGATTATCAGGAAAATGGGTGAGTTCAGACTGGTTATGGTGCCCCACTCTTAACTGCGGTTTGCTACTAGGCTACAACCTTTCTTCCACATTGTGTTAGTTTTCCGTTAGCAGGGTGATGTGTCAGATAAATATTCTGGCCTGGGGATTTCTCCTCCGCCTACCAGTCATACCAGACCAGATGATACTTTCCCATGAGTCATTGCTTTATCTTACTGATTTGACTACAGTATCTCCTGCTGTGTTTGACGCTTGTGTTGTGTTTGAAGCTTTCTGCTTACAGTTAAAGGCTGTTGCTGTTTCTTGTTATTACAAAGCCCAACTGTATTTCCGGACAGTAATTGTTAGACTGCAGAACTTAATTGTTTTTCCTCATGGTTGTTTTGCCAGCTCTGATGACAAAAACAAGAGGCCACAAGGTATGATGGGAAGTGTGACCAGCCTTCCAGAGCCAAGGGAACGGGGATATCTGTTTAGTAGGACACAGACTGATCCCCCTTCACTGTACTGGATGTGAGGACAGATTAACCTCATTCATATAAACAATGGCTTCATTCACAATCTCCCATGACCCCACTTATGTCTCCTGGTTTTTAAGCTGAGGGACCCAGTAATGAATCACTCCATTTTGGGTTTTAGGTGGAATTTATCTGTCTCTATATTGTATACGTCTTTGTTTTGAGAATAGTGTTCTCTTAGATTCTTCCTAATATGCCTTTTATTGAAAGACAGTGCTAAAAACAAAAAAGTTGCCATCTGAACCTAATTGAAGTCTAATTAATGCATGTTTTCCATCCAATCCATTTTGTCGAACAACTTGAAGTAATTCGGTTGTTAAGTCGTGACGTGCTTCCGGGTCCAACGTTGGTTGAGGCGCTCTCTTCGAAATGCCTCAGTAATAATAATAATTCATTATATTTATATAATGCTTTTCCGAGGCTCAAAGACCCTGACAATATGGGGAAAACGGGAAAGTGCTGCGTCCCTTGTTGTATGAATAGATCCGAGTCTAAAAAACGATTGAACTGTCATTCTACCGCTTTAGTACACTGGTACTCTGGTGCGGGGAATTTCTGGTTTGGACCCGGAAATTGCAAAACGTCACGTTTGACGTCAGACTTAACAACCGAATATACTGGTGTGAGTTATTCTGATTGATGTCCGTGTGTCTGTCTGTGTTGTTGCAGGTGGTACCAGCTGAACTCTAAGACGGGGAAAAAGGAGAAGGAGCGGGGAGACATCCAAGTGACAGTCCAGTTCACACGCAACAACCTGACCGCCAGCATGTACGACCTTTCTGTTAAAGGCAAGCACCGCATATTTTCTTTATTTTTTTTCTTTCTAATACATTTCTTATGTGTCTATCTTTTGGGATGGCCCTATAAACATATCCTTAGGCACTTAGCATATATCGTTGCATTCATATCTATATGTTTTCGAAGATATTTGCTTTCAATGTTCTCTTGATTTATTTTGTATATATATATATATATTGTTACTACTATCTTAACTTGCTCTTAACCAGTAAAGGGGTGGGGGGGTTTGGGGGATGAATTGTACATTTAAATTGTATCTTGATGTACTTCTGTATAAAAAGGAAAATCTTCAATAAACAAATTGTTAAAAAAAATAAAAAAAACACACAGGCAAGCACCGCTCCACCTTCGGCAAGCTGAAGGACCGTATGAAGGGGAAGAAGCGCAGCAACGAGGAGGACACGTCGTCGGCCATCGTGCCCGGAGTTTCCCGTCAGCGTACCCGTCTCCCTAGCGACGGTGGCGGGGAGGAAGAGTACGAGGATGACGAAGGAGGAGAAGGGCGACGGAGTAAGATGAGGAACTTCTTCCTGCGGGGGAAGCTGCGCAAGTCGTCGGACACGCGTTCGAGCACGTCGTTAGGGTCGGAGAGCAGCGAGTCCTCATCGCGAGGCGGCAGCCTTAGCCCCACTGCAGGCATCAGTGTGGTGGTCTCCGACCTCTCCAACTCCCCCAGCAACAGCAGCAACTTCACCGCAGACAACAGCCCTGGTGAGGATAATAATAATAATAATAATACATTTTATTCATGGGCGCCTTTCAAGGCTCTCAAGGACACCTTACAAGACAGTTTAAAACCACATATCAAAACATCACAGCAAAATGAGATAAAAAACAGCAAAATCTGATCAACAAAATACAGGAGATCAAACCAAGTAAGCCATTGTGAAAAGGTGTGTTAAGACTGGATTTGAAAGTGGTGAGTGTCAATATTGCGAAGGTTAGGTGGCAGAGAGTTCCAGAGTGTTAGGTGGCAGAGAGTTCCAGAGTGTTAGGTGGCAGAGAGTTCCAGAGTGTTAGGTGGCAGAGAGTTCCAGAATGTTAGGTGGCAGAGAGTTCCAGAACGGGGAGCAGAACGGCTGAAGGCTCTAGATCCCATAGTAGTCAGGCGGGCAGAAGGGATGACAAGTTGACCACTAATGCCAACCTTTACTCCCCCACAACCTCTAAACACAGAGGTCTAGCCATTAGCGGACCACCTCTGTGACGTGTTGTGAAACCAACACCTGCTATAATTTTCTGCTCTCATTCTCAAACCTTTTTCTTCTGTCACTCTTCTGTCTCTGTTTGTTTTTTCCCCACAGAGCACACTTCTGAAACATCATCACCCAAGTTGGCATCTCACAAGCGTGGATTCAGCGACGAGGGGACTGGGGAAATCACCATCGCCGTGCCTCAGCCCACCCTATGCCTCAACGGAACCCAGCTGTACAGCGCTCAGTTCCTGGCACCCGGCTCGGGGGGGAAACCCGAAGGTTCACTGGGGCAGCTGCAGAAGTCCTTGCCTCTCTCCACGTCCCTGCAGAACATCCGGCCCCAGGGCGAGATGGCGCTCCCCAAAGGACCCGCCGGGGACGGGCGACGCTGGTCCTTCGACAAGGCAGGGAAAGAGGAGAAAGCAGCCATAGCAGCGGTCCTGGAGCAGATCGGTTCTGCGATGGGCAACGTGGAGGAGGAGCAGCAGCCCGCCCAGCAGCAGGCAGCAGCTGCACCCGCCGTGGTGTCTGCAACGGAGTCAACGGACAGCCAGGGGAAAAAGCAGAGGAGGAACTTTTTCTCTCACGGGTCTGCAGGAAAAGGACAGAGTCCGTCCAAGGATGTGTCTGAACAGGCCTCCTCTCAACCTGCTGAAGAGAAACACAAAGGATGGTTTGGATCAAAGGACTCCCACAGCAAGCCCAGGTGAGATGGTGCGACCATAACAACACAGCAAACCGTCTGACTCAGAATGTAGGGTGTAGGGCCCTCACTTTGGTTGTTGTCAACGCAGGGAATATAATGAATCGTTATGTCTTGTTACAAATATGAGCGTTGGGACATAGACTTGATGTGGATGTTGTGAAGGGTAGGTCCATGTACATTTCACAAGAGGATGTGTTGTATGCAGTAACGTCTCTGGACAGTTGTGCATCAAAAGAAGCCTGCTTGCGCCCGCTTCTGCTTTAGCCAACTCCCCTATTCCTTGTGTTTTGGCCAGCACAGAAAATTGGCACAGGTGATACTGGTACGGTACACACACCACTCTGACAACACAACACAAGCCTATTGCTCAGAGAGAGATTGTGTCTGCTTACGTTTGACCTTTATTGTTTAGATTTTTGCTGCATCATAAGTTTCATGCATGAGTGTCTAATTGCATATGACCCATATAGGCCTATATATATTTGTAGGGGAAATAATGGCAGCAAAGAATTTGCGTTTGATGTAAAAGCGTGTAGGCCTGTACCAGCATGATCGTGGGGAGATGGATCCAAGCTCTGTACTCCATCTGTAACACTTCCTCCCTCAGCTCCAGCTCTCAGGCTCTAGTTACAGCAGGTATCTGCAATGCAGATAGGGGTGGGGTGTTTCTCCCATGGAATTAACTCTGTAAAGCCGAAAAACCAACACTTGACTCTTTTATATATATGTTAATTATGTTTTAGTGTAGTGTTTCTACTAGTGTTTCACAGATGTGGTAGTGGAAGATTGAGACATCTTTGGTAGGTCGATATGTGTTGATCATGGTGGTTTTTCTGCTTGATCTCCTCTGGGTAATTGCTGTGTGTGCGTGTGTTTGTGTGTTTATGAGAGGGAGAAAGCGAGCAAGAGGGAGACATGGTTGTGAAAAAAGGAAATGAAAGCAATCGCACCTTCAGTTAGTGTTACCACTTCTATGATCACTCTAACACACCCTGGTGACTCTCATTTATTTGGATGTTATCACCCCCCTCATGCTGTTAAGACGCCTCACCACAGAAAGCACCTCTTTCTTTGCCTTTCGGCCCTCTATGTAGAAAACTTATAGAAATAACTAAGAAAAAAACTAAAAAGACATGTAGGTTCGGTTGTCTCCAACAAAGCTGCCACAAGGGACTAGTTTTTAAGGCCATTGTTTCTGATACTCGTGACGTTAGAATTATAATGTTCTATCTCCATTTTTGTCAAAATTGAGTTTTTTGTACATAATCTGATCCATTAAAATGTTGACATTTTTGAGTTAGTAATTCATAAAATACAAAGGTTCCATCTCACAAAACATAATGGAATGTAAAAACTTTGACGCTCAATATCTCTGAACTGCCCAAAACATGAGATAGAACCTTATAATTCTAAGCTCACGACAAGGGACTAGTTTTTAAGGCCGTTGTTTCTGATACTCCCATCCAGAACTGACTGTTTGTTGTATCCTGAATCCATGCCCACGCGGTCGGTCTACAACGACATGTTTTCATTGCCCAAGATTCCCTTTTGACTCTTAGTACTTTGGGACTATTGCCAATTTAGCACTTTTAGTGCTGCATCACTATGTTCAGTTGCATCATTTATCTAGCTGAACAAGAAATCATTTGTATTACCAGAAATGAAGTTGCCACAGAATTAAATTTGATAGCTAAAGACATTACTGGTTGGTTCTCACTGTTGTGAGAAGCATTGGAGGCAAACTCCATATTTTGGAGATAGGCCTAAGTAGGTTCACTTTTGATCATTTATAGGTGAGACTTCCATATCTCTTATAAAGAAATACTGTTTTTGTATGTCCAAGGGGGTCAAACGTCCACCATGTTTTTAGGTTTTATGGGTTAGCCTTGTGAACAAACAGCACTAATCAAGGGGACTGTGTGCCTTCCTTTCACAGCCTGGTGGTGTCACCTAAACTAGAGCCCTGCTCAGACTCTCACCTCACCACCCATGTCCGTGGTCTCTTCCCCTGGGGTCCCCCTGCTCTACCTGTAGACCCTGACTCACTGGGCACCCTGCTGCACCACACTAACCCCTTCAGTCCTTCTCAGACTACCCCTCCTCCCATGTCCCCCTCCAACCCTTTCCTCTCTCTCCTCCAGTGTAACCCTTTCTTTGAGGAGCTATCAGCTGACCAAGCTCTAAAACCTGCACTGCCTCCTCTTCCTCTGCCCTGTCTTTCCAGTCGTGGCCCTTGGCCCTCAGTAACACCCCCTCCCTGGTCCAGCAACCCTAACCCCGTCCCGTCCCAAGACTGCTCAGCCTCAGAGGACGACAGCATTAACGTGGATATAAAGGAAGATACAATGGTCAAGGTTCGGCATCGATCCCTCCCACCAACCCCTGCAGGGGAGAAGAAGCCTATAGCTAAGAGTTCATCCAACCCTTTTATACCTGGCCCTGGTCTTGAGAAGGATGCTGAGAAGGATGCTGAGTGGGACGACTCCTTTGAAGCGTTCTTAGCTGACAGGTTGAAATCTCCAGAGGAATCACCCACAGGCTACATACCACAGGCAACACTGGTGCACCATAGAACTAACTATCCTCTGGAAGACTCCAAAGACGTCGAAATAACATCCTTGACTGTGAACAGTAACAAAGACATGAATGTGAATAATGCGCTACAAACCACTTCCTTAGATGTCATTTTAAAAGCTTGCACAGAGGATAGCCTAACCCTAAATAAGTCTACTGTTTTAATTGAACGCACCAGTAATGTGAATCTCTCTCACACAGAAACAGGCACTTTTGCACAGTGCATTGACACTATCCCAGCACACCAGTGCTTGGACGCTAAAGTTGAAAGGTCAACTGCCACTGATGATGCTGTTGCTAACCCACTAGAGCTGGTTTCTGGTTCTGAGACCAAACCAGTTAACCTCAACACCACTAACACTACTGAGCTGACCACTAACGCACATGAAGCTACATGTCACATATGCAATAATTCACACAGTTCTTCAACTCAGTGTCCAAGTCTGAAAGACCAGTATATGGACGACTTGGCAAGCCCTGGTTCTGCAGCTGTGAACAATTCATTTGAGAGGAAGGATGCCCACTCCAGTATTCCAGGCTCCCTTGAAGGCTCATCCAAGAATTTTTCTTTCTCTGGAGTAATTTTGGATTTCACCGCACAGGGACTTCCTGGCGTGGCCCAGAATGATGAAGGGGAAGAAACCAAGAGCTCTGAGGTGTCTCAGGAACCATCGTCAACAGTACAAGAGATGACTCTACCACAGCTGAAAATGTCTACCATGAAGGAGATGACACCTGATGATGACCCACTTAATAAGTCGATAAGTGTGTTCCCTGATTTCCTGGTTCACTTAGTCTCTACACCCATTCAGGTATCTTCCCATTCAGATCTCAACAAGTTGTGTCAAGAGGATAATAGAGAGGGACTCTCTTATAGTAAGCATGACACGAAAGAGTCTTTTGGCACTTCTTTTGTTGAGATACACAATTCAATCTTAACAGTTCCTGATAATGTTGAGACAAACATTCCAGCCGTTTCAGATGATGAAAATTCTTTAATAATGACCACCTCCCCTGGTGAGGTGGCACATGGCAGCACATCTGGAAATCAGGACATTAGCCAGCCTCCTCCCAAACCAGCAAGACTTTTTAGTGAATTCCTCCTCACTTACGGCCATATCAGAACCAACTCCGGCCTAGGCTTTGAGGACCCCCTATTGCACACTAAGGCATCTGATCAAAGCACTAGCATTGTCAACAGCATGTATGTGAGTGCCGACTCACAGCAGTACCAGACCTGCAGGTCCCATCATTCCTCTAAATGTTCCAGCGTCTCAGAGGAAAGTCCTCCTAAGCCCTGGGCTGAGACATTGCCCTCTGCCAACTCAACACCCTGTGAAGATGATGAGCCGTCTGCTGAGACAGGGGCATTTGAATCTGCTCCTGGCGCCACGAGTACAGCCATTTTGGACCAAGTGGAGCTCTCTGATGGAGACAGGGCATCTAACGATGGTAATGTTCAGTCTGAAGTATTAGATCTATTCCATTTGGGAGGGAGCGGGTTTGTGGATCAGGAGAGGACCGTACCCCTTGAATCTAGCATCTTGATGGGAGACTACCCTACAGAACCCAGATCTTCTGAATCACTCTACAATGCACTTACAGACTCTCTTATAAGCTCACAGTTCAGAGATCAAGTCAACGACGGAGTCGGAACGGACCAGGATGACCTAGGCTCATTCCCACAGTCGGCTTCGCATCAACGGTCTCTCTCAGAGGGCACGATGAGGAGTACCTTCGAGGACCTGACCCCATCCTTTGGGAGCGACCCAGGCGTAAGCCTAGAGTCTTCCTCTTTGCAGCATGACTCCTTGCTCCCTCCTTTGGTATCCTTCACTGCCGATCTAACTGTTGATAGAAGCTCCTCCTTAGCTCTTTCCTCCTGCCCTAACCCTCCCCATGCAACAGCGAGGTCATCGTCAAGCACCGTCCTCCTGGCCACTGCCCCTTTCGCCACTGCAAAGCCAATGATTGGTGAATCACATGCTGTTTTGCCGCAGGAGACACAGCAGGCAGCCAATCGGCAGTACAGGTGAGGTCATACATGTTCAAGAGTGAAGGACCGCCGAAATGGATGTGTGTGAGAGTTTAGCAGGCAGTTTAGCTTGATCTCATCAATGTCTCTCTTCCCAAGGGTCAAATAAAAACCATATCAATCCAGAATATTCATTCATCCGAGACCTTATTAATATTATTATTATTATGCTTTTCCACCAAATGTAGTTTGATGAACAGGCCCTCAAGTAAAGGATTGACACACTTAAGAGTGTTCTATTCTGTCTCCTCTCTGCCTCTCCTGCTGCTTCGTGCTTCCCCTGCTTCTGTGCTGCTTCTCTAGGGCTTCTCCTGCTGTGTGGTTTGACCATTTCTTTTATTTCTCCATGGACACAGACACACACACACACACACACACACACCCACACACCCCACCACTGCAGCTGTCCTGCCTCTATGACAAGAGGGGAAACAGAGACTCAGCCCAATTAGCAGTTAATAATTTCCCCCTGTTCCTCTCACACACACACACACACACACCCTTCACACACTCCCTCTCCATGGTGGATGTTACATGGTTGTACTGTATGCGATTGCTTTTAGTCTTATTTGATTACATTTTTCTAGGTATTTCACAGAGGGATTTTTGTCAAGATTCCACTTTGATCTCACGGGGGTCTCTGATCTCTATTGTGAGGTCATCTATTGTGAGGTAATCTATGTGATGACTCGGTATAGCTAGCAGTAACACCTCCTCTCACCTTCCTGTTGCAGTCCCCACCCGGTGAAGCCCCTGACCTCAGCTGCCGTCCCGTCAGAGGTGAGGCGGCCTGACAGCCGCTCGGTGCTGGTCAGCGGCCTGGAGAAGCTCAAGTCCACCATCCACCCTGGAAGGAGCAGCAGCCAGCCCACTGAGCAGCAGGAGCCTGAAAGGGAAAAGGTGTGTGTGTGTGTGTGTAAACCCTGTCACCTGATCTCCATCGACCACTCTAGTCAATAGTTTTAGACCCACTTAACCTCCTCTCCTCTTCTCACTCTCTCTCTCTCTCTCTCTCTCTACTTCTTCTGTTATTTCACTGTATACCCTCTTCAATCTCTCTCTGTCTGTCCCTCTCTGTCTGTCTCTCTCTGTCTGTCTGTCTGTCTGTCTCTCTCTCTGTCTTTCTGTCTCTCCCCCTCTTCCTCTCTCCCTCCCTCTCTTGCTCTCTCTCTCTCTCTCTCTCTCTCTCTCTCTCTCTCTCTCTCTCTCTCTCTCTCTCTCTCTCTCTCTCTCTCTCTCTCTCTCTCTGCTGCAGTCGGGGGCAGGGTCCTACTACCACCTGACCCACAGTGAGCTGGTGAACCTACTGCTGCAGCGGGAGGCCGAGCTGAAGAGCCAGAGGGCGGTGTCCGACCGCCAGGGGGCCCTGCTAGAGAAGCGGGAGTTGGAGCTGAGGAAGATGAAACCTCAGGTTAGGGATCTGGAGGACTACATTGACACGCTCCTGGTGCGCATCATGGAACAGACGCCGACCCTTCTGCAAGTGCGCACCAAGCTCAAGTGACATAGGGTCCAAAAAGAATGTGGGTTGCAGCAGAACGTGCCTCTCTTTTCTTCTAAGCCCCCCCCCCACAACAGCTGTCTAGTCTCTTCACTGCTATGCTGTCCCTTTTTGATATAGAGAAATACAGCACTGGGGAACATCGACGGTGATGTTTTTGAGTTGGCATGCTTTACTGTATTGAAACACAACGTCCTCGTGGAAGGGTTTGGTTCGTGCGGTCGTGGATCTTAGGTAAGTGGGGGTCGGAGGGTCCTCAGGTTGTTTCAGGTCAAACCAGTTGGTGTTGAGCTGAAACGATAGTGGCTCAAGCGGGTTGAAAAACCCCAAATTCATCAGATTTGGGGATATTGATTGTAGAAATATGGCTTCCTCCTCCTCATCACCTAGTCACTTCACCATTGAAACACTTTCCCCCCCACCAACATCGACAAGTGCACAGTTCTCAAGCTACTAACCAAATGAGAGGTATGAATTATCACTCATGTGTGTCACATGCAAAGGAATGGGAAGTTTTCATAGGTTTCAAAAAGTGTTCGAAAGTGTTCTTAGCAAACAAATTAATAGTTTAAATCTTTGATGCACGAAGACTGCTCAATGCTGTTTTGCGTCTTATTTCCTTTTCTTCTTTCATGGGCATGTCTTAAAAATAACACACAGTGCTCAGCCGCATAAGCTAACTGATTCTGGAGTGATTGAATGTGCGCACGTGCACGCACGTGCACACGCATACACACACACACACACACACACACACACACACACACCGAGACTGTTTTGATATCAGGCTATGTACTATACAGTCTCACATTACCAGGGTGTGAGGGGTCAGCCATTATAGCTTATCTGAACTCATGCTTCTTCCTTCCTCTGTGCATTATTGACACGATTTATGGCAAGAAACTACTAGAAACATGCTGGTACTCCCCCCCCCCCCCCCGCCCTCTGTTCTCTCTCCTCTCCCTCTCTCTCTCTCTGTCTGTCTGTCTCTCTCTCTCTTTCTCTCTCTCTCTCTCTCTCTCTCTCTCTCTCTTTCTCTCTCTCTCCCTCCCTCTCTCTCTCTCTCTCTCTCTCTCCCTCTCTCTCTCCCCCCCCCCCCCTCTGTTCCTTTGCTTCAGCTATGCTAACAGTGCTTTCAGGTGTGTTACAAAAGGGATATATACCATATTTACAGCATATGCCATATGGAAATGACCAGATGCTGCCTTATGGTTTTGTTAATGTTCATAATGTTCATAGGTTTCAGTTTATCACTTAATTTCACTTGTAGGGGACTGTCTGTAGGGGACACATTTCGGAAAGCAAAACTGTTTTCCCTTGAAAGTTATTTGTCACAAGGAAATGCTTTGTTGTTGTGATATTATTTAGATCATGGCACAAAATTCCACTGTTATGTAAGCATCCCAATAAATGAGAAGAAGATTCCTGTGAAACGCCAAAAAGCCAAGTCTTGAGATGTAGGGAGGAGCAGATTTGATTCACCGTAAAGTATTCAGATATGAAACCACGGTTACAGCGTTTTATGGATGTTCTTGCACTACCATTACCATCAGAACATAGTATACATTTATGTAAATGTCGGTAGAGGCCTACTTTTCACTTCCTACTGCACTTTCTAACTCCTCTGTATCCAAGCACTTGGCCCATCATGGCACCACAGATGTTAAGCCCATAAAGATTTCCAAGCTTTAGAGCATAATGAATAGTAAAAAGCCTTGTCATTTCTATGTTGCTGTTTGATTGCAATATGACGTGCGTAGACTGTAGTAGAGACTTAAATGTGACTCTGCACTTATCAAGGCAAGCGCTGACGTTTTCTCCATGTCTTCCATTTGTTTCAGTTAAAACTGATTGTATTTTGTTCTTGACTGTGTGGCTGGTGGAATGTGCATAAATTAGTCAAAGATTGGAAAGTTTACAATTCGTAATGCGATTCTGTTTCACAAATTTTTATATATTTAATAAAAAAGTTTTTGTGTTTCTTGCTCACTGTATGTTTGGCTATCAATCTGTGTGTGTGTGTGTGTGTGTGTGTGTGTGTGTGTGTGTGTGTGTGTGTGTGTGTGTGTGTGTGTGTGTGTGTGTGTGTGTGTGTGTGTGTGTGTGTGTGTGTGTGTGTGTGTGTGTGTGTGTGTGTGTGTGTGTGTGTGTGTGTGTGTGTGTGTGTGTGTGTGTGTGTGTGTGTGTGTGTGTGTGCGCGCGCACGCACAACACAGGTTCTTCAGATTATTTCCATGTATGAATGGATCATTCATATTTGTGGTCTTCCATTTCTATTTCACGTCTGTGTGCTAGTGTTCAACAACAAAACTGTTTTAATAACCAATATGTCATTATCGTGTGTGTACATATAACACTCTCTAAGTCTCTCTCTCTCTCTCTCTCTCTCTCTCTCTCTCTCTCTCTCTCTCTCTCTCTCTCTCTCTCTCTCTCTCTCTCATATACACACACGGTCATTGATGTGGCCATGTCACTATGGAATAGCCTGCTAATGTATTCATTCAGAACTGGGCATTTACTTGTACTGCCCTTTATTATACGGTCTTTCACCTTTTATTTTAGCCTATTATTTCCAATAAGCTTTTCTTTGGTGTGAACCACTAGAGGGCTATGTTATTCTCCATAAATCCATAAACTATCCAACAATCAGATTTCATTGTCCAGTTTCTAGGTGGCTCGAGAGGGATTCTGTTGACTGTGCAGATCGATCAAATACACATTTAAGTGTTGCTTGACACATTTTTGACAGACATTTGACAAGCGCGTCAATTTTTTTACTCGGATTTGGGCGAATGAAATATATGCAAATGCTTTGTGGGAAATGTAGTCACTCTTTTATTTCCGCTGTATCGCAGTTTGATTCTAAACAGCCGCGAGAAGAACTACATTACCTCTAACACACAGCTCATCGACTTTTTTTTACCATACTTTTGTTCAGACCAATGTGAACTGTAGTACCAAAGTTCATGTTATGAACCAGCAACGACGCCATACGTGTGCTCAAGTTTGCTCATGTTAGAATTAACATTACAATGTCACAATCCGCAGAGTATCCGACATTCGAACATGGCAAATCTCGTTTTGATCAGGTAATTCAGTTTTACTCGGATGTTCGCTCACGTTTTAAATGGTGTCCGTGAAGTATGCACATATCATATTACTTAATTCTTTTTTACTTTCATTTTGGTTCAGGTACCACTAGTGTGAGCTGCCTAGAGAAAATGTGTGAGTGAGTGAGTTAGAGACAGATTTAAGAGGGTGTAGCCTACAGTGAAATAACAGAAGTAGAGAGAGAGAGAGAGGATATGAGGTTAAGAACAGTTACAGGGACCTCTGTTGGTCAAAGAAGAAAGAATAATTTGCACCCAGTGCTGTGATCCATGACAGGTGTGTTCAGTGACAGGTGAGGTTTTGGTAGTTGCAAGATTCACATGTTCCTGTAATTAGTGATGGATAGGCTCCAGGAATGCCTGATGTGATGCTGTGGCCATAAGACTTAGAAATCCATCCGTATGCTCATGGTGAAATAAATAAAAACATCACATCCTTACACATCCTTTTATAATTAATTGCTTTTGATGCAAGATGCTGATTCAACCCTCTCATAGATGAAGGTGGAAACCGTTATTAAAAGTTATTAATGAGGAGGTTTCCATCTGGCACAGATGCCACAACGAATGCCACACTTTCCTCAGCAGCAGCTGGCTTGAACGTGTGGAAGAGCTGCAGGATGGAAAGTTGGATGCCATTTCTGATTCCTTTAAATTAATAATAATACTTTATTTATATATGGGATAATTAGTCCTGTATTTCTAGAGCGTTCTATAGGGTTAGGGTTAGCCTGTTACACTATGCCGACGGTTGATTCAGTGAATAACTATGGATTCTCTCTCTCTCTCTCTCTCCCTCTCTCTCTCCCTCCCTCTCCCTCTCCCTCTCTCTCTCTCTCTCTCTCTCTCTCTCTCTCTCTCTCTCTCTCCCTCTCTCTCTCTCCCTCTCTCTCTCTCTCCTCCCTCTCTTTCTCTCTCCCTCTCTTTCTCTCTCTCTCTC
>NC_137674.1:24053261-24235761 GCF_963989245.1 Nansenia antarctica | reverse complement strand
TGTGTGTGTGTGCACTGAAAGGTCATTTTAACTACTGTAGTCTCCACCTGTAGTAGTGATATGTTTCTGTACTACTCTTGGTGTTTGTGAAGCTTGGTGTCAAGTCTTTTCACCGTTCACTCCTAGTACTGTACTGTTGTGATGGGTATGTGCAAAGTGTAATATGTATTAAGCATTTATTAACAACCCTTTGTTACTCTTACCTCTCTCTGCCTGCTCTCCTCTCCCCCTCTACTCTTTTCAGTGGCTAAACCAGAGTCATAACGCCTGTGTCAATTACTGCAACCGCAACGCTAGCAAGGTACAGTTTAATCAGTTCTCCAACGGGTCAGATCAAGTCAATGTAGTTTGGTAAATATCTTCATTTTTGCCAAAACGTGACGTTAGAATTAATAAGGTTCTATCTCCATTTTTGTCAAAATTGATTTTCTTTTACATAATCTGATCCATTAGGTGTTTATTAATGCCTGTGTGGTGTTATTTTTAAAATGTTTACATTTTTTAGTTAGTAATTAATGAAATACAAAGGTTCCATCTAACAAAACATAATACTTTGACGCTCAATATCTCTGAACTACCTTAAGCAGAGATAGAACCTTATAATTCTAAGCTCACGAAAAGTTATTGTGTTTCATATTGTAATCATAACATTGTGTGTTGTCATTTTAGCCCACTCCTACTTCCACATTCTTCCAAGGATACCTAGGAGCAGTGACCAGCGCAGTCTCCATTGCAGTAAGCGTTCATACTCATAAAGCCTTAACTGTTATTGAACGATCGAACCTTTTTGAATGAGCAAATAGATCGATAGATAGATTTTCGTTTCGATAGATAGGAACAAGGACATTGTTTGGTTGAATTTAATGCTCAGTTATTGACAATCCAAAAATGAAAATAGCCTCTCAAAGCCTTTTTGGTTGTAGTGGCAAACATACATTGTGACGTTAGAATTATAATTTGTCAAAATTGAGTTTTTTACATAATCTGATCCATTAGGTGTTTATTAACGCCTGTGTGGTGTTTATTTTAAAATGTTGACATTTTTTGAGTTAGTAATTAATCAAATACAAAGGTTCCATCTCACAAAACATAATGGAATGTAAAAACTTTGACGCTCAATATCTCTGAACTGCCCTAAACGGAGATAGAACCTTCTAAACGGAGATAGAACCTTATGATTCTAAGCTCACGACATGCTGATGTCAAAGGCAAGAAGAGTCGTCCTGCCTGCCTGCCTCTACCCCTCATGTGGACAGAGGGTTTAAACCAGCCAATTAGCCGTCCCGCTGGGCTTCCGGCTGAGGCCCCCGAGCCATGACAACGGCAACCGCCAGGGCAGATCACACCGTGTCTAAGGGGAGGAACGACAGGGCAGGCGGGGGGAGGGGGAAGGGGGGAGGGGGGGACCTCACCAATTAAACCACAGCCTCTCTGACTACCCCCTGCCTGGGGAGAGGTAACGACAGGAAGGGTGTGGTGGTGTGGTGTGGTGTGGTGTGGTGTGGTGTGGTGTGCATCTGTGTGCGGCAGTTGGTTTTACCAGAGGGTTACTTACTACCGCAGGTCTAGAGCATCCACACACTCAATATTATAAGTTAAAGTTGGGTTAAAAGACATGATGAAGAAGTACACTACTAAGTTCACGATAGTCCAGCTGATAATAGATTAATGGAGCCACTGTTTTTTCTCCCAAAGAAACAAAATACAAAAAAAATCTGCCAATTCTCACAAATAAAATAATCTCCATTACAGTATCATACATAATTGTGTTGTGTGAATCGGCATGTTTTCATTGTGAATTTGTAATCACGGATGAGATATCTGCTGTTGTGAATTAGGGGGAGGCGGCACCTACAACTTTGGTTGTCATAACAACAAACCAGGCTGTTTCTGAGTTCTTGAAGCAATTTAATCCGTTGTTATGTGTTTTGCGTTTTGCTATTGTTAACAGTTTGCATAGTGTTAAACAGCTTGACATATAATAGTGTAACCTTGTTTTTAAATCAAGATGTTTGTTCTTAAACCGTCTCATTATTGTTAGCATTCATCGGGGGTTTGTTGTTGTTTTGCAGGTAGGACTGAACTTACTATGCAAGAGAGCCAACAGGTTCAGCCCCGCCACCCGTCTCCTGGTACAGAGGTTCATCCCCTTCCCTGCCGTCGGTATGTACTATGTACCGTAGGAGTTCAGAGGTCAGAGGTTCTGTCCAAGACTATGTGACGCCATTGAAAAATATCAACAGAGGTATATGAAGATGATTAGTATAACATAACGTATGAAAAACGGAACACAGTTCACTGTGTGTTCAGCAAGGTGTTTACTTACATTGGCTATCTGTCAAATTTTCTTCTTCTTCGTTTTTGCTCTCTAAGGGGGAAACGACGTGTTAGGAGCTTTTTTACATCACACTGTTGTGTATCCACAAAGCCCCTTTCATGCCACCCCCCACCCCCTCACCCCCCCCCCAAAAAAACACACACACCCTCACCCAGGAGAATAGTCTCTCCCACGATGCCCAAGGCTGCTTGGTTGTAATTAAATTGTTTCCCTGCCCCCTCCCTGGCCCCGGCGGCCCCTCTAATTAAATCAACAGGTTCCTGCAGCCCTGCCTTCGCCTGGTAATTGGCTCCTCGTTAGAACTCTGCTGCCGCAAACAAATTGGATAATTACCCCTAAAGTGGTCTCTATGTCAAGGCTCCATTTACCTGATTTCTGTTTGTTCGTCGTTGTTGTTGTTGTTGTTGTTGTTGTTTTCACTATTCCTCATATAAAAGGTAATTAAAACGGTTAATTGAACCAACCAGAACCGAAGGTGGCGTTTGAAATTTGGCCCTGATTTTGTTTGACTGGTTACTTAAGGGGTAGATTTAATTGTAATAACCTAATCAAGCACCAGACTGTCATTTAATTAGATGGTTAAGGGCTTCTTGGGGGCAGAGATTCACACCTCCAGAATTATGAAGGGATGATTTGGTCTTTGTCTTCTGAAATATGTCTCATTCGATTTGATTATTTCCGAGTAATTATGAGGAAAAGATTATATACCTTATTCATAATATAGATGAATGCAATTATATTAACATGTTGCAATGTTTAGCTCAATGTGGAGGATATTTAGCTTTATATCCAAGTACTATAAAACATAACAAAAAAAAATCAATCCTGCTATCGCTGTCCCATAGAGGCGTTCTTTAGGTTCGATTGGAATCCTTCAAGGTCGTCCTTTACGGCATTAGCTGTGTTTTATGCCGTACCATACCAACCCCCCTATCTCACCTACTATTAATTGGTCTGTATAAAAAAAAATCCCTTGTAGGTAAAATAGCTATTTACTCAGTCAATTTAATTCTACTCCCACTCCGACCCCCTCAGCCCTCCAGCCCTAAGTAAAGATAACTCACAATGCTGTTGTCTTAAATTGAAAAGGCTTCGGGCAGGAATACTAAACTCTCTAAAATGAGTTTTCCTTATTTTTTATTAGAGTCAAGGAGACAGGTCCATCTATATTAACATTTGTGTTCATGCTAACCCCCGTGACTATGACTACACATGGCGACAACAACACTGCTGATGTTTCCCTCGGTGCCACAGCTCTTTTTATTCATCTCTATAGATATAGTTTGCCTGTGACAGTTGATTTGTCTTTTGCATTCGTTCGTGTCATTGGCATAGTCCTATTCATAAATGGATGGACTGCACTTATATAGCGCCTTTATCCAAAGCGCTTTACAACGGCCTCTCATTCACCCACACACACATTCACACACCAATGGCGGCAAGCTGCCATGCAAGGCGCCGACCCGCTCACTGAGAGCAATTTTGGGGTTCAGTGTCTTGCCCAAGGACACTTCGACATGTGGCCAGCCGGGGGTCGAACCGCCGATCTGCCAACCTTGTGATCATTAGAAGAGTGGTTCCCTCTTCTCCTGCTCATCCCCTCTCTCTCTCTCCTCCACAGCCAGTGCCAACGTATGTAATGTAGTCCTCATGAGGCACACAGAGTTGGCAGAGGGCATCAACGTGCTGGACGACAACGGCAACGTGGTGGGCATGTCTAAAGTAGCTGCCAGGCATGTAAGTGGTGTTGTCGTTTTATATCATTTTATACTGAGAAATGTAAGTCTCTCTACAGTTTGGCGAATCTAGCAGCACTCAAGGAAGGCCCATTTCCTTCCTGTAAGGGATGGGCCAAGATCTGTGGCGCAGTGAATAATTCTGACTATGGACAGGGCCCATAACTTGTGTAATCACAGATTTGTATAAATATGATTGGTCCCCAAGAATAGTGACCTCATGACCAAGGACAGTTCTATAAGTATGAGTCCCGCCCATCGATGGGGGCTTTTGGCTTTTGCTTCTTGCTTATTGGTCTGCTCGTTTCTCTCTGCGCTCACGTAACTTTGCTTAATAAAAGGCCTCTTTGGAGACAATTGATCTAAGCTCTATAATTGTTTTATAAATAAGCTTTATACATTTTACAAAATCTATTAAGAATCAAATAAATCCACAACAGTGGGTAAAGGCTCAGACTATTTATTACCTGATGCAATGCCTTGACACGTTTTTTCTTCTGTCACAAATGTTACATTTTGAATGCAGTGACATAAAGTGTTTGATTACTAAAGCCAACAATGTTGTATGAAATCATGTTTGGTTATAAAGAGGTTTGTACATGACGTCTGACTGTTGTCTGTTGTTTACCACAGGCCCTGTTAGAGACAGCCCTGACCAGGGTGGTCCTCCCCATGCCCATACTTGTCTTTCCTCCTATGATAATGGCGATGCTGGAGAGGTAAGTAAGCCACTGCACTGTAAACCTCCTGCACTGTCACCCTCCTTCACTGTCCTCCTCCTTCACTGTCTACGTCGTTCACTGTCACCCTCCTTCACTGTCAACCTCCTTCACTGTCCACCTCCTTCACTGTCCTCCTCCTTCACTGTCTACGTCGTTCACTGTCACCCTCCTTCACTGTCAACCTCCTTCACTGTCCACCTCCTTCACTGTCAACCTCCTTCACTGTCAACCTCCTTCACTGTCCACCTCCTTCACTGTCCACCTCCTTCACTGTCCACCTCCTTCACTGTCCACCTCCTTCACTGTCCATTTCCTTCACTGTCACCCTCCTTCACTGTCAATATCCTTCACTGTCACCCTCCTTCACCCTGTCACCCTCCTTCACTGTCAACATCCTTCACTGTCACCCTCCTTCACTGTCCACCTCCTCTACTGTCCACCTCCTTCACTGTCACCCTCCTTCACTGTCACCCTCCTTCACTGTCACCCTCCTTCACTGTCACCCTCCTTCACTGTCCTTCCTGTTAGTTAGTTTGTTTATTTGGATCCCCATTAGCCATTAACCAATGGCTACTATTAGTGGGGTCCACACACAATCAATACATTACAGTATAATACAATACAATACAATACAATACAATTCTAATACATTATAATACAACAAAATACAACAAGAGAAATAAATAAATTAAAATCACTTTAATTAAAATAAATTAAAATCACCAAAATCACATAAATCAGGCTTTTTGTGTTATCTGATTCTATGACATGTACATACTTGTATCCTTCACCAAAGCTTTCTTCGCCTGGTATTTTGGCAAAGAGAAAGAGAAACAAACCAATGGTGAAGTCACCAGATGGTTCATCGTACTCTCACACAGCTTAGTCTCTGTTTGAACAGTCTCCATTTATATCTCTTTATTCCTGTTAAGTTCAGAATAGATTTCAAGATCCTTCTGCTTGTTTATAAAGCTCTCACTGGCACAGCACCAGAATATCTGAAAGACATTTTGCTAGCATATCAGCCCAATAGAGCTCTCAGGTCTTCTGACGCTGGTTTTCTCTGTGTACCACATGTACAAAAGAAGAGATTTGGTGAGGCTGCATTCTCATTTTATGCACCCAGATTGTGGAATGCACTGCCAGTTTACATTAGGGATGCAACCTCAGCACATATGTTCAAGTCAAGACTAAAAACCCATCTTTTTAATATTGCCTTTAAATTACTAAATAATGAAATTATGATTATATAATGATTGGAGCACTTTGAGCTGCAACGTTTGCAGGAAAAGCGCTATACAAATAAAAAGTTATTATTATTATTATTATTATTATAGGATCGGACTGAGCTGTTTGTATCGCTGAGAGAGATTCCCCTGCCCCTCACTGTCTCCTTGTTTGATAAGACCATAACTGAACCGTTTTCACTGCCGAGGTTCTCCTCAGTTTGATATGACTGTAATGACCGCTTAATGATGTGAGGTGTTTATAGGGACGTCCCGTGACAGACGGACAGACAGTAGGTTGTGAGGTGTTTATAGGGACGTCCCGTGACAGACGGACAGACAGTAGCGGCACGGTCCAGAGGAATGCACTCCTCTTTGTGTGTCCTGACAGCGCCTGTCCCAACCTCCCTCAACGAACGCACCTTAGAACAGCAGGGCCGTCCAGCCCAGGTGTGTTTGGAGATTCCTGGGACTCCTGAATGACTCTCTCTCTCTCTCTCTCTCTCTCTCTCTCTCTCTCTCTCTCTCTCTCTCTCTCTCTCTCTCTCTCTCAATGGTAAATGGACTGACTTATATAGCGCCTTATTCCAAAGCGCTTTTCTCTCTCTCTCTCTCTCTCTCTCTCCCAACCTCCCTCAGCGAAGGCGCTTAGAACAGCAGGGCCGTCTTTCTCCAGGTGTGTTTGGGATTCCTGGGAGTGAATGAGTGAGCGAGAGGAACGAGAGAGAGAGAGAGTGAAAAGGGAGAGCGGGGGAGATGGGTGTAGGGGGTTGACGGGGGTGACTGCGGTTGCAGGTGACTAGTGCTCAGCTATCCTCCGTGTCATCTCGCCTTCAGTGGCTCTCAATGGAGCGAGAAGAAGGGGGTTGAGGGGGGGTTCAGGGAGGGCCCCCCAAGTGATGGATTAAGGTGCTGAGAGCAGAGCGGCGGTAATGACAGCAACACAGTGGTGTAGTCTAGTTTTCTCTAGTGGGTATACTGTGATTTTTCCCTCCCAGCCTCATATCGTTCATTTCGGAACGCCATAAAAATAAATCTGCGCTCCCTGTTTAACGTTATATATATATCTAACATTACATGTTATAAGGCTGATCTGTGCATGATAGTGCTGCATTTTGACATATTTCATGTCGCATCTCCCCCCCGTTGATGGTATATGACGCTATAGTCAGTCCCAATGGTCCAAAATTCAAGTGCTTCGTAACACAGTTCTGTCACAAAACGCTGTTACGTATCCTCACACATTTTTAAGTGGGTATATGGAAATCCTTGGCCTTTCCTAGTGGGTATACAGCGTAGTCCTGCGTATCACGTAGACTACACCACTGCAGCAGCTACTGTCCCTTGTGCTGCCATCTCAGGAGAGGGCGGGGTTAGATAGAGAGGACTCTTGAATCTTAGAATGTTAGAATGTTAGAATGTTAGAATCAACCAGGTCATTGTCTCTTTCTCCAACGCTTGCATAGGAAACTGTTGTAAAGTTAAAGGGAAGTGAGAATGAAAATGCATTTATTAGATCGTTTAATTTAAATACTGCCAATGCATCAAGGGACTGCCGGTGGGTGCTACACATTAAAACTAATCACAGATAATAATCAGACATACATTCATTACCAACCAAGTTGGAAATAATCGAGACTGGCTTGTTTTTCTTGAGGTTGTCACACACACACACACACACACACACACACACACACACACACACACCTTGTTCTTTTCTCTCTCTCTCTCTCTGTAAACGGTAAATGGACTGACTTATATAGCGCCTTATTCCAAAGCGCTTTACAACGGCCTCTCATTCACCCATTCCACCAGCGGCGGACAAACTAAATTGCAAGCCGATTTGGGAGCGATTTGGGGTTCAGTGTCTTGCCCAAGGACACCTCGACATGTGGCTAGCCGGGGGCTCGAAGCGCCGATCTGCCGACCTTGCGATCATTAGACGCCGGCTCTACCTCCTGCGCACCACAGCCTCCCTCCACTTTTTTTTTCTCCATCTTTTCTTATTTCGATTCCCTCTTAAATATGTGTAGCCTAATTAAAGCATGCTAGTCGTATGTGTTAATGAGCTCGCTCATTAAGCAGCAGCACTCCTCGTTAGGGAGAGGCGTCGCCAGAGGAGGAGAGACAGAGCGGGCCTATCTCCTGCTGAGTGCGCTGTCCCACACATCGGAGAGAGGGGATTAGAGTACGAAGGTCAGAGAGGCGGGAGGATGGAGGATGGATGGAGAGGGCTGCAGAAGAACAGAACTGCCATTAAATACCCAGAGAAGAAGAGACTGGCCGACAGTGTATGTGTCTAGGGGGCACATATATTTAGTTAAATGTCTATTTAAAATGTTTAAATATGTTTCTAATTAACACTTTTTCCCCCAAAATCTCTGTGAGGGTCCACTCTGTTTTCTCCTGGCACTTATTTGTGTGTATGCTGTTATTGGTGATTTTAAGTTTTTATGTGATTAGTTAGACATTATTCCAGGGTTCCCGCGCTGGTCTTAAAAAGCCTTAAAGTCTAAAATCCAGCAGATCGAATTTTAAGGCCTAAAAAGGTCTAGAAATTCAGTTATTCAGGCTAAAAACTAGGTGCTAGGTCTTAAAAATGAGATCCTGCAAGGAAATCAGTCCGACCACATCTATTTATGCGGAAATTAATCAAGCTGGAACCAAAAAAATGCCAATTCGCTTCCTTTTTTGTCTGTATGGCAGCGAAATCCCTAATTTCATCAGCTCGAGGATGACAAAAAGCTATCACATGGTGTCGCGAATAGGTCTAAAATTCTATCCAAAGACGTCTAAAAAAGGTCTAAAAAGGTCTTAAATTTGACATAACTTGTAGGAACCCTGTCATTCAACTTTTTTTCACGTCATATTATCTATGGTAATTCCTCCTCTCCTCTGTGTCTGCCAGGCTCCCTCTCCTCCACAGGCACAGGAGGCTGGTCCTGCCCGTCCACAGTCTGGTGTGTCTGGCGGCCTTCGGCCTGGCCCTGCCCCTGGCCATCAGCCTCTTCCCCCAGATGTCCCAGGTACTGCCCAACTCAATGTGTTTTTTATTTTATTTTTCTGAGTGGGGCAGTCCCACTCATATTTTTCATTTTTATTGACAGTTACAGTGAAGATTTAGACAGGAAGGATGGGTGAGAGAGAGAGGAGGGATGACATGCAGGATATGTCCCCGGCCGGAATCAAACCTGCGGTTCCATGGTCAGCGCTTGTGGTCAGTGCTTAACCCGCTACGCCACCTAAGCGCCCCCTAATTATTTAGTTTTCAGAGACATTACAGTACGCACAGACAAAACAGTGAAAACAACAAAACAAAACAAAAACAGAAACAAAAATAATAATAAATAACAGTTCACAGAGTACTTCTCATATATAATACAAAGCCATTTTTAAGAAGTAAGAGGCATTGTTAGACGTTCCACGTAAGAAATGAAAGGCTGCCACACTGCACTAAACCTCCCAGTTGATCCCTGCAATGTGTATCTCATCTTTTCCACCTTGAGAAAGTACATGACATCACAAATCCACCTGCCAAACCGACACTGCTCTTTCTAAGCTCTATCTATCTGTGCTCTATCTATCTGTGGATCTCATTGGGTCATTTTGAATGACTAGTAGCTATTGCTTAAGCCTCACAACCCCCATACCACGATTCTCTCGTAATGAACACTGTCTGTGACTTAAAACGTTTCTTCTTTTTTTTTGTAACAGTTGCCGAGAATTTCAACAGTTTATATCAGTCAGTCAGTTAGTGAGTCAGTGAGTCAGTGAGTCAGTCAGTCAGTCAGTCAGTCAGTCAGTCAGGCAGTCCTGGCTGGCTGGCTGGCTGGCATCTAACTTAGTCTATGCCCTCCCCTCACTCTCTTTAGTCAATGTCTACCAGATAGTAAAATGGCCATGATTTCACTTTTCTCTCCATCTCTCTCTTTGTCTCTCCCCTGCCAACTGACTCACTAAACAGAGCCAACCAACATAGGCTTTTAGGATTTAATTACCACTGTAAATAGCACAGACAGCCATATGGTATAAAACTTCAGACATATGTGCCATCAACAGTCCTGTGAAAGGCAGCCTCCTGTTGTATGCCTGTTTCGGTTTTTTCCCTCTCTGGTCTCTTTTGCACTTTCACAAGGGTACCAGACAAAAAAAAAGCAACATTGAGGCCCCCGCTCTCCTGTATCCCCACCTAGCCAATTTGTCCCACTCCCTTATTTCACACTTACCAGGATGTCTGATTAAAATTCTGCCTCAAAGTCACAGCCATCTGTCTCTGCTTCAGATATTAGGTGTTGTAGCTCAAAATTTTACTTTTATCTGCCAAATTGGGTCTTTTTGCACATTTTGAAAGTGTAAGTGATCGTTAACTGTTCGAAATACTTAAAGCCTTTAATAAACATTTACAAACTGAAATGATATAGATCTTTAAGTAACAAATTACAACACACTCACGTGACGTGTGAGAGAAGTGAGAGAAGGGTAATCCACTTCTCTAAATGGATTACAGAGAATAGTGAAAACAACACTTTTGTTCTGTACCTTTGATAGACTACTAAATCCAACCCCCTTCAATACACTCAGTTAGGCGTGCTTTGAAATGTGAAGAATTTGCAAGCTTCTTTAAAGACAAAGTCACCTCTATAAGGTCGGGCATTGCTAATACAGGTAATACGTTTGGTGACGCAAGTATATTTCCTACTGCCTTTAAGACTGCTGTAGTGAAACCTCTTACTTAAAAAGTCAAATCTAGATAACACTATCCTTAGTAATTACAGGCCTATTTCTAACCAACCTTTCATGAACAAAGTGCTTGAAAAAGCCTTTTTTTAATCAGCTTAATACCTTCCTCAATGAAAACAGCATCCTACAGAATTCTTTTTTTAAAGTTTTTTTTCTTTCATTTTATTGGACAGATAATAATGAAGACAGACAAGAATAAGGAGCAGAAGGGAGAGAGGGCATGTCAGCAGGGCATGGGCCAGATTCGAACCCATGCCAACATGGGTATATGCGTGCACTGAAGGCCACAGTGCTAGACCGCTGGACCACACCAGGCCATATCCTAGAGAAACTCCAGTCAGGTTTTAGATCCAATCACAGCAGAGAAACAGCCTTAGTCAAAGTATTGAATGATCTTAGACTTGCTACTGACTTAAACCAAGTGTCAACTCTTATTCTCTTAGATTTGAGAGCAGCATTTGACACCATTGATCATAACATTTGAATTCACCACCTTGAGAAGTGGTTAAACTGGTTTCAAACCTACATTACTGGGAGAGAATTTTATGTTAGTCTAGGGCAGGGGTGCTCACACTTTTTAGGCTTGTGAGCTACTTTTCAAATTACCAGCTCAACAAGATCTACCAACCAAATAAAACATATTGCCATTGCTGCGAACACAAAAATGTACTGTAATAATAACAAATTAAGGCCACGCTACACTGTTTCAAAATCAAAGAAGAGATTTATTAAACTATATAACAAATATTCACACTGGTAGTCCATTAACATTAACATTAACTCAGGAGCTCTGAGTGGTTTACACCAGACTGGCCAGTGCCAAGCCAGGTGCCATCGACGTCTCCGGGCGGCGGAGTGTGTGTGTGTGTGTGTCTGTCTGTCTGTCTGTCTGTCTGTGTGTGTGTGTGTGCGTGTGTGTCTGTCTGTCTGTGTGTGCATGTGTGTGTGCTTGTGTCTGTCTGTCTGTGTGTGTGTGTGTGTGTGTGTGTGTGTGTGTGTGTGTGTGTGTGTGTGTGTGTGCGTGCGTGCTTGTCTGTGTGTGTGTGTGTGTGTGTGTGTGTGTGTGTGTTGTGAGGCGGCGCGGGGCTGAGTGATGCCCTCTCCTGTGTGGTCCAGACGGGAGGCGTCCCCGGCTACTTTTCTAAAAAAAATATTTAAATGTTTTTTTTTTTCCAATTTTTTTTTCCAATTTTTTTTTTTTTTCAATGCCGTGTGATCTACCCACACTACCTTCGCGATCGACCGGTCGATCGCGATCGACGTAATGAGCACCCCTGGTCTAGGGGATCATGTGTCTGTAAATCATGAGTTACCTTTCGGTGTATCCCAAGCGAGCTGTCTTGGTCCCGTGCTATTTTCCCTTTATACAACAGTTAGTTCTGACCAAGTAATTTGATTGGACAAGAGGCATTCCATGAGTGCTGATATACAATATAACAGCACTGGGACTTTTAACTATATGCATCACTCCGAAATGACCGTTAATACAAAGTAGCTAGCCTGCAGATGTTTGTGTTCAGGTTACTAGGCAACAGTCCAGTTGCGAAAAAAAATTTGGTTGACGGAGCCAAAATAAATGATTAAATAAACAAACAAATCATAATCTGTTGTCACTTATTACTGTTAACTAATAAATTGCGCTGTAGAACTGTTGTATGAAAGCAATATCACACTTGAGGTCGTGCTGTTATACTTCGGTACTCGGCCTGCGGCCTCGTACCTACGACCCAATCACAGCCGTGCTGATATTCAGTATAACAGCACTTTCTCTCGTGTGATATTGCTTAAGTATAAGCTTCCATTAGGTAACATCATTAGTCAACATAATGTTAATTTCCCCAGCTACGCAGATGATACCCAACTATACATCTCTGTTGAGCCAACAAACCCAGACAGCCTTTGCTCCCTGACCGCCTGTTCGGCGTCCATATATCAGTGGAAGAGTGACAACTTTTTAAAGCTGAATAGCTGAATGAGGATAAAACAGAGATGCTTTTACTTTGACCAAAGAGACACACACTTTTCAGTAAACTCGGGAGCCTGGCTCACCAGACCAAATCACAAGTTAAAAGTCTAGGTGTCATTTTAGATTCAGATTTAAGTTTTAATATTAGTAAAGTGACCCAAACAGCTTTCTTTCACCTGAGAAACGTTGCCAAAGTACGGCCATTTTTTAACACAACATGATGCTGAGAAACTAATTCATGCCTTTATCACTAGTAGGTTAAACTACAATGCACCTTCTACTGGTCTCCCAAAACATCCTAGAAAGAAACTGGTCCCTAGACATTGAGAGCACTCCTATTTTAGCTGAACTGCACTTATTTTAAAGTCATTTTAATTTCCGACAAAGCTCTTAATGGCATAGCACCTTCATACATCTCTGACTTTTTAATATCCTATCAACCACAAGGCCACCTTTAGATCCTCCAATGCTGGACTTTTAATCATGCCCAAAGTACTCCACAAACGAAGCTGCTTTTATGTATTATGCACCAAAACTGTGGAATTCCCTGCCCATGTATATCAAACAGGCAGGCTCTGTGTTTTAATTTATTTTCATCTATGCTGTTGTATTTATTTGTTCTTGCCATATTCTTTTGTTCTTATTTTAATGCTTTGATGTAAAGCACTTTGAGCTGCATTTTATGTATGAAAGGTGCTATACAAATAGAGTTTTTTTTTAAAAATTATTATTATTGTTATTATTATTATTATCATTATTACCCTTTACATGCCAGATATGGTTGTCTGCACAATTGACTTTTTTTCTTTTTCTTTGATTCCCACAGATCGACGTAAGTCAACTCGAGCCAGAGATCGCCATGGCGACACGTTGTAAGACTGTGACCTACAATAAGGGCCTCTGAGTGATCTACATGAAGTAACTTCATGTAACGTTTGTGACGTTAGAATTATAAGGTTCTATCTAAATTTTTGTCAAAATTGAGTTTTTTACATAATCTGATCCATTAAGTGTTTATTAATGCCTGTGTGGTGTTATTTTTTAAATATTGAAATTTTTGAGTTAGTAATTCATAAAATACAAAGGTTCCCTCTCACAAAACATAATGGAATGTAAAAACGTTGACGCTCAATATCTCTGAACTGCCCTAAACGGAGATAGAACCTTATCATTCTAAGCTCACGAGTTAATGACGCGTACTCAAAGTCTTCCCCTCGACAATGTGATTAAATTATCCAATGAAGACGATTTAGAAATGATAGATGTGACAGAAAGCACTTGTGAATGAATAG
The DNA here is from genome assembly GCF_963989245.1 of Nansenia antarctica. Taxonomy (NCBI): domain Eukaryota; kingdom Metazoa; phylum Chordata; class Actinopteri; order Argentiniformes; family Microstomatidae; genus Nansenia; species Nansenia antarctica. The sequence continues at coordinate 24,221,741 of NC_137674.1, read as the reverse complement.
GGATGCATCATTAAGGTATACTGTACATCCGTGACGGGTTATTTATACTTTTTAAAATTCCCGTTCTACCTTCCTCTGTGCCTTTCCTGTATTGAATTTATGATTTTTTTTACCAGTGGACCAAATGTGAAAGACATCTGCAACATGTATTGTACCTTGTCTCGGCTGTACCATATGTTTACATGTTTTTTTACATGTTTGCATGCCTATTTTTATTTGATGTTATACAATACCTTTGCTTTATGGGTAGTATTGCCTTTGTCTTTGCTGTAATGCCCTTTCATTCACATAAACTTTTCACTTGGAAGTCTTATCTTTGTTATCATCTCTAGATATGAGCTGTGTGATTAGTTTCTTTACCTGGTTGTCAAGGGAACACGCCCTGGTTGACTGTTTTGAAGGGAAACATGACAAGACGCCACATGCAGGATTATTAGTAGAATACTAAATGTGTTCAACGACCGACTTCCCCGTTGTTGAACATAAAAACAAGGGCCTTTTATGAAGCGTAGGTCCACCTTGTCACACGTTACAGATCCGTGTGAACTTCAGGATCTGGAGGTTTATTAACTGTCTTGAGACTGTTGTTCTTTGTGTCTTTATTTTCGAGGCATTGAAATTTATCAACAGTTGAATTCCATGATCAACCTTATGTAACCTTCTAGATGTTATTTGTAAAGCAATGCCTTCCGTTCACAATCCCCTGTCTTTGATACCCCCCCTAGGGTCTGGATGACCAATCAGACCACCCCTCCCCAGAATCTTTACCAATCAGTCATCTTATGACTGTGGCGGCTGTGGCGCAGGAGGTAGAGTCGCCGTCTAATGATCACAAGGTTGGCAGATCGGCGGTTCGAGCCCCGGCTGGCCCACATGTCGAAGTGTCCTTGGGCAAGACACTGAACCCCAAAATTGCTCCCAGTGAGCGGGGCCAGCTAGCGCCTTGCATGGCAGCTTGCCGCCATTGGTGTGTGAATGGGTGTGTGAATGGGTGAATGAGAGGCTGTTGCAAAGCGCTTTGGAGCAGCAAAAAAGGCGCTATATAAGTGCAGTCCATTTACCATTTATTGGAGTGCGAATGATTCCATCCCCCCCAGCGTCTGATCTGTTCTGCTGACAGTGAATATAACTCTCTGAGTTACCGCCTGCCTCCTCCACCCCCAGGTTTCCCTCAACTCTGTCCATCTTTTCAGTTCCAAACTCTTAATGTGACTTCCTCAAGCGTCCCCCCACCCCCACCTAGTTCTCTGTCCTCACTCCTTTGCCATTCACAATCCAGCCACGTCTCTCTCTGGGGCTTTATTTGTTTGTTGTGTAATATAGATGGACCTGTCCTCCTTTCCCTTCCTCCCCTGGTCTCTCCTCTGTGCTGCTGACTCAGGTGACAGGGGACACAGCGTGCAGGGAGATGAGTGTGATTGTGGGTAATTGTTTTTTAACAGAGGCTCGGAGAGGTGTGGCTCTCGTTAGGTATCCTGCCAAACTCTTACCTGCCAGTGGAAGGGCGCTGGTATACTAAATCACACCTGCCTGTCAGGGAGAGGGTAGTGACCCAATCACAACTGTTCCTATGTGTTCCTCCAGTGCTGTCAAGTCAGTGTAAGCTCCAGCCCCAGTTAAGTTAGGACATATTTTTAATGGCTATTTCTTCCTGTGTGTTAAGGAAGAAATAACAGTTTATTTGACTGATTGGAAATGACAAAATGTCACCCTTTTTTTGGCCACATATTTGCACCTGCGCTGGGTATAGGATGTCCTGATAACTCAAAACAAAGCAACCAGCCTTCAGAAGTCCAGATGCTCCTTGTATTGTGCGCCTGAGCTTGTAACAGAATGATAATACTGATCTCTATTGTGCCCAGTCCTCTTTTCCTGTCCTCTGTGTTACCTTCACCTCTTAGCTTACCAAACAAGACTTCAGGGTCAAATATCAGGTCAGCCCCGAGACGCTGCAGGGTCATTAAGCACGGATTCCTTCCGTTTCTTTTGACAGGTGATCACTGGAGCGATGTATGGAAGGGGATGGCAAACAGTAGGAACTACTTTTACTGTTTCTTTGAGAGGGTCAGGCGGCTCTAAGGATGGGGATGGCCCTCCCCTTCTGTTGGAGGAGACGGAGGCTGTTCCCAGGTATCACACCTGACACCTGTCCAAACCCAGGGTGCCGCATGGCACCTTTCTCAAGGGGCATGACAGAGTACGTTATGAGCACACTAAACAGCTCAGAAATGATTGTTCATTAGACAATGGTTCATTACTTCTATGTTGTTCTTTCTAAAAACACCTTTATTTTGTTATTACAGATGTTGCTCAATATGTTTTTAAACTAAACAGGTGTTAATATGTCTGTCGGTAAACATTCAGCAAATGGAGAGGATGTGACACCACAGTGAATCCATCCATCAGACCTCATTTTTATTCATGTTCTGAATTGACCCCAGCCCAGTGTGGTCTGATGTGAGTCACTCCTCTTCCTGTCTAGCTTATGAATACCTCAGATAGCATAATGAGCGGATTACCAAAGACATGAAACGTTTGATGAAATTGTTTTCGTTAACAAGAAAAACTCAATGTTTTGCCCCTGTCGTAGGCTATGCTCAAGCCGGGCTGACGCAGCTCGTGAGCTTAGAATGATAAGGTTCTATCTCCGTTTAGGGTAGTTCAGAGATATTGAGCGTGAAAGTTTTTCCATTCCATTATGTTTTGTGAGATGGCACCTTTGTATTTTAGGAATTACTAACTCAAAAATTTCAACATTTTAAAAATAACACCACACAGGCATTAATAAACACCTAATGGATCAGATTATGTAAAAAACTCAATTTTGACAAAAATTGAGATTGAACCTTATAATTCTAACGTCACAAGCTATTGGATGACAAAGTAGCTTTCTCCGGACACCAGGGGGCTCTCTGAGATTATGCTTTCATTTGTCCCAGAAAATTGTACATGGCCGATACCGGTATGGAGCAGGGCTGAATGAATGCAGCCTAGACTGAGTATCATAATCACAAATAACTGGAGGACGTGATGTGAATGTCTCATGGTCACAATGACAGAATTAGGATTAGGGAAGTAATTTACTTGTTAATTATATATATATATATATGTTACGGTACATGTGGGAAAACTAGGGTTAGGGTTAGGTGCTACGTCGACTTGGTACATGCTGGCATGTCTAACCCTAACCCTAATCCTATCCCTAACCCTAACCCTACCCCTAATCCTAACCTTAACCGTAGCACCCTAGCACCTAACCCTAACCCTAGTTTTCCCACATGTACCGTAACATATATATATATATATATATATATATATATGGTTTTCCAGCTACTTACATTTTTAGAGAGGTTGGTTGAATTGGAAATGTGATACGTACATACATACGTATACATACGAACATACAGATTGTTAAGTATTTAACAGGAAATAAATGCACCTGGGACAGATGGTGTGTTCTAGTGGGGGAAGAGCTCTCGAGTTGGATGCATGCAAAACAACAACTAATGTAGTTGAGAATGACAGGAAGTCTGTATGGCATTTTACATATTAAGATTTAATATGATTAGTAATCTTCAAAATTCACGAAATCAGCCTTTTGCGTGAATGAGCTATATACAACAGTATGTAAAAAAAAAATGTGGATGCTTTCTGAAGCATCGGTACCTTTCTCAGCTTTGGCTGCAAGTGCCAAAGATCATTTAAAGCGGGAGGATCTTTAGGATGAGGTCAGAGATTTGCAGAGAAGTGCCGTGAAGTTATGTGTCTGTTTTTTTCTGCATTATCGACTCAAGACGCACCTCCCTGTTGTTAATGAAGAAACGGATGATCACATACTTTAGTCCTTTTGTTTTTTTCTTTTCTTCTAAACATGTCTATGTAATTATACTTAATAATAACATTACATAATAAATAGGGGTTGACGTTGGTCCACTTGTGCTCCAGAAGGGGACACACACGGGTAGCGACTAGTCCTCTGACGTGACGTCAATGTCCTCCGAGCTGGCCTGCTTGGTGGCCAGGCGCCATCTGTTGATGTGGTGGTTGCCCTTCTTCTTCTGCTGGCAGTCGGGACCCTCCTCTTCCAGCTTCTGTCTCTTGTACTTTGTCCGCCTGTTCTGGAACCAGACTTTCACCTGATGCAGACAGACTTTTTATTGGACAGGACTCCTCACTAAACCATGAAACCATGAAACCATTTACCACCAACCGTTTATCAATGAAACACTGGACAGCAATACATCCTAATAAGCATAATTTCCTTAATGCTCTAAGGCAGTTGTGTATTTGGTAACACTACATGATTTCAAAGTAGTAGTCATCATTACAAGTATCAGTTGACTCTGTTGCTGAAGAATGAAAAGTTGTAGACCTTTGTTTTGACCCATGCGCTATAGTGTTGGTGTGAACTAATTTAACCTTGACATCAATAAGACTTGGCTGATGATAAGATTACTATATAATGATGTGTCTTGGTTGCAGTTATTATAGCTTTTCAATACCCCATAGGCAACAACCATTTCAGTAACCATATTTCAGAGATGTACATGTAAATCATTACATGTTAGGTCCCTCTATTATGTAAATTATCTTCCTTGATTAAATGGCCAAATACTATCGTGAGATTCGCGCAGTGATGGCATGTGATGTTTTGCGCCCAAGGCAAATAAGTCGCTATTTGGTCTACAGTTATTGCACTGTGCAGGTCTGATCTTTGCAGGGTATTAAACTCAAACTCATCGAAAATCACAAGCTTGGCGGTTATATGTGTTTTTTTCATTTCCATGATTTTTTTCAACGCGCTAAATCCTAAACTTCTCAGTTTAACCGTGACAATCAACTACTGCAATAGCCTACATTTGACATTCTATTTCTATTAATATGGACTTGCGGAATAAGCAATTCATAAGACCTTTTACTTCAAAGTAGGCTTAGATAAATGTAGCCTAATAATGGCATAAACTATGCACCGTGAATATATTATCCAAATAACCAAATATCAATGTTAAATGTGAACATATAAAGTATAGCCTAAACAATGACGACCTGCATAGGCTACTAGCCAAATCAAAGCTCATTGGACGACGTTTATTATTTATTAAAATATAATAATAATCATTATCATAATCGTCACAATTAAATCCTAATAATAAGAGTAATAGTAAGATAATAACAATAATAATAATAATAATAATAATAATAATAATAATGACCAATAATTGCCATATCCTTAAGCATAACCATAACCATATTCATAATAATAGTATAGGGTTTCGGGTTAGGGTCATATAACAGCCAAATATAAACGGCATATAAAAGGCTAACATATTTCCAAGTTTGTCAGACTAACACATCTGAAGCATGTGGGCTATACTATGATTGATATCCCTGATCCGTACCAAGTTTTTCCAATTGCAATAAATTGTCAACTGATCAGAAAATAAAACTAATTGCTTGTTGTAGGCTATAAAATATTTCCTAGAACCAATGTGACGGTGTATAGCCTAAGATCAACATAAAATATCACGAATGAAATTCATAACAACGTACGACGCACTGATTAGCCTATATACGTTATTAAATGGTTCATATATGATTTGCTTTTGACTAGCTATTCAATTCAGTGTACGGCGTTGCTTAACTTTGCTTACCTGTGTTTCGGACAAACTGAGACTGTTGGCCAATTGTTTCCTCTCGGCCCCCACGACATAATGGTTCTTTTCGAAAGCTCTCTCCAGGCGCAGCAGCTGGGACGGGGAGAAGGCCGTCCTGATGCGTTTGGGTTTCCTGGCGAAGGGGCCGTGGAGTAGTAGACTATCTTGGGAAATATCATTTCCTAAGGGCAAAAGGGAGTCTGATTTAGTCAGCAATTAGCTCACAACTGGCGCGCTTTGTTGTTCAGTCGGGTGGAAAAGAGCCCAGCGCGAGTCTTAAATTAACCCAAAGGATTATTTGCCCGGACGATATAGTAGAGGGCAACTAGAAACTCTTGTTGGTGTATTGGACAAATGTTCAAGTAATGAGATCTTTATTCTGGCCCCAACGGGCCAAAAAGGCTCTTATACCTATAGGCCTATAGGCTATTTAAACACTATGCATTTGTAACGCCTTTCAGCGACATTATTCCGACTTTATTGGAGAATGATTTATCTGATCTGAAAAAAAACAAATATGTATATAATAGTCTATGGATTTACTAAAATGAACGATTTATGCAATGATAAATGATATTTCATTTAGGAGTGTCTTTTTCATTATCCCCAAGCTCATAAAACCTGTAGGCTAGCCTAATATTCCGCCACAAAATTCGTAATGAAAACAAAAACGTAGGCTATGATAATGTATTTACACTCAATTAGGTTGTCTACAAGGAGCTAACATGTAAGAACATATTTATTTACAAATTACCCGCCCGTGCGTTTTTATTCCACCCGTGGGAAAATAGAATTCGTTTTCGCTCTGTTAGGCTAATTAGGAGCCTATCAAACTATAAAGATCCACTCATGTTTTGTCAGCTATAAACACATTTACTGATTGATATAAACATTAAAAGGCTGAAGAACATATTGATGTGCCATTTGCCTTTATTAAGCACTGATAACTATGAATTATACGACTGGCGTATAGCTACTGTACGTTTTTTGGTCAAGTATAATTTAATGTTCTTTGTTTTGTTCGGAATATACGTCTTCTTAATGGAGTAAATATATATATAATTCTAGGTCTCATTCAGATGATGTTTGGTTGCATGACAAGTGCGTGCGTCAGTTACCAAATATCAAACCCCCACGTCAATGCTGTCAGGTGCAAAAAGCATCATGACTTAAAGTGCAATTTTTTTAAATTAGGCCGATAAATATGACCTAACATAACCACATGTTCACCTTTACGTTAGGTGACTTGGTTTAATGCAGACCTATAGACAGTTGAATTAGTCTTAGGCCGCCGTCAATAGACTGCACTGTATCCAACTCAACCGTATCATAACTAGTAACAAATATGTATTTTTTTCTCTCTAACAGTGTATTTGTTGCTAAGCAGAGATTGCTTTATTCGACAGTAAGGGTTGACGTGACCTAAGGCATTGGATTTTTCTGGCAACAAAACCATTGCAGCTCTATCTGATTCCCGCTGTCACGTTACAAAGTGTAGCCTCGGGGGTGAATGGAAAATAGAAATGTTTTAGATAAGTAGGCCTATAGGCTCCATATACTAAACATTTGTGTTCTCTTAGCCACCTGTGGCTGTTGAAAAACGTGTTTCTGTTTACATTGCCCAAATTAAGGTCACAAATAAAAGCAAGAATCCCAATGCCCTGGTTAGCCTGTTAACAATAGGCTAATGACAATCAATTGGTGTCTTTAAGTATATTGTCAATCATTAATCTTATTACTGTTTGGCAACTCTTCAATATAACACAAATTGTCTAGTAATACCGAGGCAAATGAATTGTATGCGTGCAAAGAGCAAAATATAAATATTAGCCTAATGATTAGATTTAAGCCTAGACTATTTAGATTCCATTCTGTTTATTATCTTTCTTTTTTCTCTCTCGCACACACACACACACACACACACACACACACACACACACACACACACACACACTCCCATCCACACACACACACACACACACACACACACACACACGCACACACACACACTCCCATCCACACACACACACACACACACACACACACACACACACACACGCGCGCGCACACACACACACACACACACACACACACACACACACACGCGCGCGCACACAAACACAGTTACCTTGCACAGCAGATACACACACACACAAACACAAACACACACACACACACACACACACACACACACACACACACACACACACACACACGCACACACACACACACGGTTACCTTGAAATCTGTGTCCGAAGAACCTATTCCGTAGAACCCAGGGGTAAAAATTAAGTGGGTCTCGATGTTGTGTCCCAAAGAAGTGCGGATGCTGTAGGTGCGACCCTCCTAACTGGTGGTGGTTCATGGTCAAGGTGGGGTGGTTTACCGTCTCAGGGAACACCAGGTCTGGGTTCTGGTACAACGATCTGCCTGTTGGCCCCTGATAACCGTTCATGAAGGCGTCTGTAGGGTTGGAATAACTTAGGGCCGTTGGCCGGATGGGATCTTCCGTCGTTAAAGGGTTTTCTTTGGCTACTAACGATTCTATCGTGAAGCAGCGTTTGCCCGCTGACGAAAACATTGCCTCAAACTCTTATGGTACAAATCCAGAAAAACCAAAAATAGAATACCTCGTTAGTTCCTCCTTGGTGCAGGTGAAAGGTTACCCTCAAAAAGCCATAATGACCAGGGACAGGCGTCCCAGACCGTTGTTTTGAAAGGGAAGCAGTTGGCTTACCTTGAATCAGTATGGTGATGTCTGATTCATCGAGCTGTGCATGTTCGGAGAATATGAGTAGAAATGTGCCTTAACGTCTGGAACGCCAAAGACTCACTTTTGGGCGACGCGAACCAGTGCTATAACTAGGCTGCGCTGATTGGACAACTACACTTGCCAATGAGTTTTCACAAGTACCTGGCTCATGGATCCCGTAGAAGCAGGACTGGAGTTGAAAGCAGCAGCATTAGCAGCAGATCAGCTCTAAAATGTTCATGTGAAAAGAATAAAGAACCATTATGTTGTCCAACTCATCGGGTTCCTCCATCCATTCTGGAAAATCAGTCACAAGCAACAATAGCAAAACCAAGTTCTCTGTTCAAATTTGCTGTTGTGATTTAAATGTAGCCTATATGCAAAACTTGAAATAGTGTAGAGCAAAAGTTAACTCACCAGAAAGCAAATGAATACGATTCAGATGATTGCTTATCCTCTATAGCCTAAGCACCAGGAAACATTATAATCACTGAAAAACTTTAGAATGGGTTATTACTAAGAGTATTGCGTCTAAAATCCCCCCAAAATATGCTACTCCATCCCAATATTTCTGTCTTTCCTGCTCCTTTGCGCCAAGATGCGCTTATACGCCTATGGGTTATTTCAAGAGCACTGTGAAAATGACATTTTCATTCTGTTATTCGATTGCTGTACTTAGAGGCTCTTTTAGTTTCATGAAGTCAACAAGCTTTTAAAATAAAGGAGGTAGGCCAAATCCTCAACTTAATCCACACAGTAAAGTAATGGCGCGCATAATGTTTGCCTATCCATAGTAGCCTATAGGCTAGCAAAATTCCAAAACTGGGAAATTTGGCAACCCACCCTCAGGCTATGAGGATACAAAACATTCAAACTGCCGTTGCCGTACAACTATTCTCTTGTCTCGTGCACATGTTAATACCAGTGAGTTGCACATATTTACAGATTAAATATTATTATTATTATTATTATTATTATTATTATTATTGTTGTTATGATTATGATTATTTCTGTTGTTGTTGATAATATAATTATTCCTCATAGTAATAGCCTACTTATTATGAATAATATTATGAATTATTTATATTATTATTAGTAGTATTGTTATTATACATACTATTATAAATGGATATTGCATCCTGTGGATTGAGTTTGAGAGCTTCATAGAATTATACATTTCTTATAATTTACGTTAGCCTACCTACCATGTAGACAGATTAAGTCAATGTTCTGAGAGTAAAGACGTAACATCTTGGTGAGGGCAAAGCATAGGTGTTTTTTTATTGGTTTTTATAAAAACACAACACCATGTATACAATCAATCAATCAATCAATCATCAAACAAACAATCCAACAGCATTTCAGACAATCAGACCTTTACATTCAACAACAACCAACATTTACATTCAACTAACTAAAGTGCTCAGTGTTCAGTGTAGTGTATTGTCCAGTGTAGTGTAATGTTCAGTGTTCAGTGTCCAGTGTCCAGGTTCCAGTGTCGGTAGGAGGCAGGGGTAAAAAACCTGTGCGCTGTGCATCCAGAAAAATTCCCCTGCAGCCCTCTAGTTGTAGAGCGACTACTATCCAGTTTGCCCACCAGTGCAAAGCCGTGGCTCCCCCACCTCCCTCCCCCGAGGGACCCCACACACCCACACACCCGTGAGGGCAAAGCATAGGCTGTCTATATTTAACATTATAGCTATTTCATTTCGTTTCTGCTGTGTAGCTTTCATATGGCCCAAATACAGTAGGCCAAACATCTCATCGTAGCCTAACCAACGGGATTCGAACCACTCTCGCATTCCAGGCGATCACCATGAAGTGTACCGGAACCCAACAGGTTTAATAAGAAACTATACCCCGTCTCGGCTGATCATATATTAACTCCATGAACTGCGGCTGAAGGGAGACATTTCCATCGAGCTTGGAGGCAGTCTGAGATAAACATCTAGACACTATATTACTACAGCTGTTAGAGGTCTGCACCAAATGTCTTACAATGTCTATGCAACCTGGTGCCAAATAATAAGAGCTCGCAAGATACTGATAATAGTGGTCCGTTAACAATCTATAAAAAAAACTTTAAATAAAATAATAACTCTCATCCTCTATCATCATTTTGTTGTCAAATAAGACTTTTTAAACGAATGATTTGTAGAGCTTAAAATCATGTTTAACAGACATGTCTAAAAAGCTGAGCTATTTGCATTTGCTCCATTGTTTTCCTTTTTGTTTGTCACCAAATCTGAAATTACTGAGTTTGTCTTTAGGTTTTTAGACTGGTTGTCGCTTTAGATAAAAGCGTCTGCTAAATGTCGAAAATGTAAATGTAGGCTAGACAATTTGCAATGAGTGTGTATGCCTATTCCTCCCAAAATCCTAGTGCATACAGGCGTAAAGCCATAGTATACTCTTCCAAGTTAATAATTACCCGCCTAATAAGCTCGTTTGAACAGAGTGTGCATTAGAAAATCATTACCGATGAAAATTATGAGGTAGAACAAGATGTTGATTGGGCGTTTAGACGCTAAAGGCTCCTAAACGCAGTCATTGGTTTTAGGGTCTTTTGAAGAGGGTTTGAATATGGCCTTTTTGTGTTTTAAAATACCAGTTACAAACGTTAACTGTATAAAGAAGACATATACGACATAGGATTTATAGGGGGAATAGTCTACGCAAATAATCGATTTATGCTGTGTCCTCCTATTCTATAACAGCAAGGGTCAAAGATATTCATAGGGATATATCGACATTCATTTCAGATTTATGGAAAATCTCTGTGATTTGAGCTTGGAGTGGGAGTTGTTGAATGGCAGTTATTTTAGGCCTTGTAGACTAACGAATGGGTCATACAATTTAGGCTACGGTAAAGTGATACGTGACACACACACATTTTAAATGCTTTATTTATGTCCACATACATGTACAATTCTAAAGGACATAAATACTAACAGTGCATTTTGATATCATGGAAACAATCTGTTACAGTAATGCTGAGCCAACAACCAGTTCTGCCACACACAGGATGTTATTCACACCAGATGATACCAGTGGGTTGACAGATACAGTATCAATACAATAAGACAGACAGTATCCCGCTCATGGGTACAGGAAGCACCGCCTTCTCCATATTGAGCGGCTACCAATAACAGTGGATACTGAGCAATATTTTGCTAACTGTTTGGCCCTTCTCTTAGGAAGACCAGCCATATGAAGGCCTCTAACAACACACACACACACACACACACACACACACACACACTCACACACACACGCACACACACACACACACACACACACACACACACACACACACACACACACACACACACATGTATACATTTGTCAAAACAAAGCATGACAAAATTGAAAGGGCTACACAGGGTACAGACTAGTTAAATGATTATGGAACCTCTTGACCTAACCGACGACCCAGAGGAAGGCTGGTTAATAGATGGCCAGGCTGCATGGCATTAACAACACAAGCAGCACACACACACGCCGTTTGGAAGAACAGAGAACAGAACATATACGTTGCGTTTCACATATGATGAACTTTTTGTTTTTCAAAATATGTAATGAAGTAGACTTGAGCCTTTACGGCTATTTTGACGTTGTTAGTTGAGGTTTGGGTAGGCAGGGTAGGCCTATGTATGAAGCTGTTTTTAATATGAGTGTTCTAGGCCTATGTACCTATAATATCTTCGTCTGTGTTTGCTGCCCTCTGGTGGAGTTTTTAGTGACCTCAATCGACCAAATGCGTCATGTAGCCTATAGATGGGGGGGGATTTGAAACACAACTGCGATTAATAGGACGGACGATCATGAAATTATTGTCAAGAATGAAACAACACATTATATAACTAATGGTATTATAGCCTAAAGACTCAATTGACATTCTCCTCGCACTCCAAAGAATCAGGTTTCCCTCGGAGAAGAGTACAAAGTTGACTCAAGTCAAGGACTTCCTCAAGTGTGAACGAATGAGGACCTCTGCTGGCACAAGTGGCCTTCTATCTTGCCTCAAATAAGGATCATTACATTGTTTAGTTTTCACTGATTTACCTATAGAATAGTCTGATTTCATCGCAATATATGAATCTATTATTTTACTATTATCCGGTTATTGAGCAAACATTTGTCTGTTTATCAGGCCAATATGGCTTTAAAACATGTTCATGTCAAAAATAATATACTTACGGTAATCAAATATGACCGTAAGTATAGGCTAGATGCACTTAAAAGCTACACTCCAGAGGGCTCAAAGTGGATGTCGAAATAATAGCAGCAGCAGACAGCAGCTCGATAGGCTAAAGCTCCCATGCTATGAGTGAAATTAAATAAAATTTAAAAAGTAAAAAAAAAAAGTAGGAGCCATGATCATGATGCTCATCTGCCTATATAAATAATACAATTAAGCAACTTATGCCGTCTATGCTAGGCTATAGGCCTAGGCTTTGTCGTTGAAAACGGAGTTGCCATGCAAAAGCATCACAGAAAAAGCCACAAGGTGTCGCTTGGATTCCTCCAATGACAGAATATTTATTTCTGCATGTAGCTATGAAGCAATGGACGTATCACTTTCGACTAAACATTGTCTAGTGGAGGACAGTAAATCGATTGAGGGACCATTGAGTGACAATTTGAGTGTGTATATCAGATTAATCGATTAGGCCTAGTAATAATCAGCACACACAATAATAGCCTATTATTATCATCAATAACAAAGCACACACACACACACGCACACGAATAGAATAACCTGTGGCTGGGGGGGAGTAGCTAATGCATATTGGAAAAGAAGTTCCCGTGAATTTTAACGGCAGCTGTTGGTCGCAGCAAACATTGAAAACGTCGTTGAAAGGGAAGCCCATCATTCGGTAGCTATAGCAGGAGCCTGGGAGAAGGTAGGCCTACCCCAAGTATTCCACTTGTTCACACCTGCGTTCATTAATAAACTAATTGGCCATTTTGTTCCGCGTTAGCGCTGTGTGTTCAACTAATCTATTCCACTTAAATACCTGAACATTTTCACCCCATAACGAGATGGCAAAAGTAGCACTCTCCTGCGTTTGTGCCACCTCGATGAGAAATAGAGACGTTTAACCACCTGTATGGGTTCAATTCCGTCAGCCCCCCCCCCCCTCCGCATAAACAAACCTCACTGTGGTTGCTACTTTCATTGAGCCCTTTTCACCTACTTTGATGTGACATAATCACGAATACAGAATATAGAAAGTATGGGAGGTTGTGCCTATGAAATACAGGTCGCTGCTGACACATGCGCGCATGAGACTTGCCTGAACGACCACCGCTGATCTCGGGGGTCTTTGAGTTGAGGAGGAAACATGAATCGCGCATCCTTTAGTAGCCTACCCTTGTCAATATGCCTTGTTTGTTTTTGGCACCTGCACTTGCTCTTCACGGTCGGTGTTCTCAGCCTGAATACATACCAGCACGGAGAACAGGAACGACACCATTTCCTGGGGGAAAGGACGCATTTAAAACGGGTTGTTCTCCAAACCTCAGATGGTAATTTAAAGCGGACTCTCTCCTTGTGGCCCATCACACGGCCTGGCCCGGCTTTAGAAGTCATTGTGCCATCCCAAATGAAACCGTTCACAATGAGACAAAAGAGAGCGTCCACTTCAAACGATTGTAATGGAAGATAATGACTATTAGATGGAGTAGAAGCCTCTCGCTCTGCAAATAAAATTCAAATGAGCATTCTACAATTGCCCACCCTAAAACATGTCCTTGCTCAAATGAACTATACTTTCCTATTGGACCTCGCAATGGCGGCAATTTCTTTCCATGAGAACTTTCACACCTTCTCCGGCTGCATTATGGTCTAGAGTAGACCTCCGTGTCTACTATATGACTCATGCTCGTGCGTTATGTCATCTTCACAAGCTAAATGAAACGGTTGGTTACCAGTTACTTATACAGGCATAAAGAATCAGACGTTATCTAATACCATTAGGGCCCTGGGCCCTAAACTGAAAATGGCATACAGTTTAATAAGCTCTGCTCTTCCAGTCCTGCATGTGAGCTCGGTCCCGAGGTAGTGAAGAAATAAGGTCTGTGTAAACTTAAGACCAATAAAACAAGCTGGTAAATGAAGATGTGACACTTACCCTTATTGGATTTAAGAAGCTCTGTTAAAACAAACCAGGTATCACCTCAGGTGATACTGGTGATGTTTTTCAGGGGTTAAGGTGTCCTACGCTAATTGGGATGTCGAGCCCAGTGACCCCTCCTCCCTCCTCCCTCCTGCATCCCTCCACAGGTTTTCCCAGGAGTCTGACCGCCTCATTCTGTCTCACAATGGGATTACCGGCGGGCAGTGCTGGGGGGGGGGGAGCTGGGGGCACCTTGCTGATCACATCAGAGCCGGCTTCTGGGGTCTTACACAAACTCTGCTCCCCTTGTGTCTGACCCATAATCAACAGAGCCAGTATGACCAGGGAGAGAGACAGGCAGGGGGTGGTGGAGGAGAGACAGAGAGCAGATCAGGTCTGCTACTGTTTCATTAAACCTCTCCCTTTGATACTGTTACCATGTCTTGTTCTGCCTCTTAGGGCTAATTTCTTTCAACATTCAAGATTTGGCTTCAAGACAGCTTGAGAAGATCATTCGTTTGGGAGATTTAATGTTTTCTGTTCTGTGAGAGGAGGGATTTGAGAATGTTTTTAGAATAGATCCTGTGCATTTTACAACAAGGGTTGTTGTTGTTGTTTTATTTGTCTTTCTAAATAAAGTGTTTTTGACTTGGTCGTGGTGGAGATAAATGTATTAATACATTGAAGCTACTCATGTTGGAACGGGTATCTGCTTTCTGCTAAAAACATGTTCCAAAACATCTACAGAGTCAAACAGTCCCCTTTTGCACAATTGACCATTTTCATGGTGGGATGCAAACCTTGGTGAAATATATCATTGAATTTGAAAGTATTTGAGGTGCTGTGCTTGATTGAGCTTAGATTTGTACTTCTGTGTTATTCCATCCAGTATTATATGTTAGAAATAATAATAATAATATAATTGCATAGGTGGCAAACAAAATCAAGTGAAGCTTAAGTATTTGAAAGTATTTGCAGGTCTTGTGGGGGGGGGGCCCAATAGCATACGGTTGTGGGGGGACGACGACGACTATGTGGGGACTTGACCGTGTCTGATAGGCTCTGTCTCCAGTGGGGAGAGGGGTTTCAGGTTGACCACCCCAATTAGCTGCCTTATAGGTGTAATCACCGCATCCCATCTATGGTCCTCGCCAACAGCCTGCCAGAGGAGCTGAGGGCTTCACAATCTGTAAACACCTTTAAAAGACATCTTAAAACATACATTTTTATCTTAGCATTAGTTAATTTTTTATTGTATTACTGTATTTAATTGTATTGTTGTTTATTTTTTATTTTATTTTTTTACTGTATTTGTATTTTATTTTCATCCTGCCTGTCTGCTATGTGGCTCTGTCCTGCTGGAAGGAGGACATTGTGTTTCACTACTGCTCCCCTCGTGTCTTTACAAGGAGGAGACGGAAGACAGGACGCCTGCTGTGGGTGGGTGGGTACAGGGGGGCTTGTCCACCCAGTACCATGGAGAACAGGTGGATTGACCATTTAAACAGATTAAAACACTGGGGCCCTGTTTATAGCCCCGAGACAGACTGACCCCTACTACCCCTGGTTATAGATATCTCTGCTAATCCCTAGGTAGTTATTTATTTGCTTAGCTTACTCAGGGTGTGGGGGGTATGGTCGGTCCCAATCTTGGACATAAACTGTATTGCGTAGATCAAACCCTCAGGCAATGTCTGCCAGAGTGTCTCTAAGTCAGTATGCTGGGGTACGACTAGCTGGGGGGCAGGATGAGAGACTGGGGGAGAGGGCAGACAGAAGGAAAAGAAGGAAAAGAAGAAAAAGTAGGCCTAGGCCTTTTCCTGTAGTTGCTAAAAAGCTCAACTGCTGACATGAATTGGATTCTGCAATATCTCTTGCCAATGAAGCCATGAAGGGATGCACATGGTCAGCGACAATACTCAAATTGGCTGTG
The DNA here is from genome assembly GCF_963989245.1 of Nansenia antarctica. Classification (NCBI taxonomy): domain Eukaryota; kingdom Metazoa; phylum Chordata; class Actinopteri; order Argentiniformes; family Microstomatidae; genus Nansenia; species Nansenia antarctica. Next base: position 24,205,280 of record NC_137674.1, on the reverse strand, counting down.
GCATTCAAGCAATTATTGATAGGTATTAACAGGCCCTATATGTGCTAAGAGTGTACTAAGAAAACATTCCCCACACCATTACACCTGAATGAATGAGGTGTACAGGTGTTCCTAAACAAGTGTTCAATTAATGTATTTTTAATCAAAAGATATAACTCACTAATTTCAGTCATGGGAATTGAGTGAGCCAAAAACAAATGGCTAATTATTTTTGAATTAGTTTTTGAATACAACTTTCAATTAAGTTCCTCTGAAAAAGCCTATTTCACCCTGTGTCTTTCAACCTGAATTCCAATCATGCAAACCTTATTTCAATGGTGTGTCAAGGGACTAGATTGCAGGCTGATATTCCTATCTTTTAGCTATGGACAGCCTTAAATGTTCATAGAACCGTTAGACAGGCACATGTAGTTTAAAGCAACATACAATAATTGAGGAGCTGACACAAGAGCACGTACATTTAGAAAATATATTTTGAATATGTCAATCAAATATACAAATACTGATTGTATAAAAAGAGCAATAAAGTAAGAAACATAGTTTAAATATAAAGCTATACATCTATTACTTAAATATGAATACAAATAGAGGTAGTGGGGGGTACCCTATTTTTCAGCAGTATACCGTATGTACAAATGTATCTTTTTTCATATTCCATAAGTCCAGTGGTTCTAAACAGATCAGCAACGATTCAGGGATCCATCGACATCCACATCGGAGCCGTCTGAGAAGTCGATCTCCTCATCCACGTCCTCCCCGAGGCCTTGAGAACCGGGGCTTTTCGGCGGAGCAGTAAGACCGAGTTTGGCCAACTTTGCCTGCTGTTGCTCCAGACTCTGCTTGCGCCATTTGATGCGTCTATTCTGGAACCAGACCTTGACCTGGAAAGAAAATTAAGAAAGTTAGTGGATGGGAAATACACGTTAGGCATTAGACCTATACCACTAGTTCAATAGATGTAATGGCCCTTGCCCTTGTATTTATTTTGAAGCAGAACATGTTTGTTTACCTGAGCTTCTGTTAGCTGCAAAGCTGACGCTAGAAGGAACCTCTCGGAGCCGACCATGTACTGTTGGCGTGCGAACTCCTTCTCCAACCGGGATAGTTGATCGTTGGTAAAACTGGTTCGCATTCGTTTCGATTTCCCTCCTTTGTGTTTAAAAGAGTGGGCAGTGACTCTTGACATAGTTGTATCTGTAAAATGGAGAGATAGGGGTCATGGTTAAAAACATGTCATAGCCAGGCCTGTGTTTCTGGAAAGGATTGTGTTAGGAAGCTGGAATCCAAGTTTGAAATAAGTATCTTACCGTGTGCGTAAAATGCCCCCCGGTATGACGCCTGGTAGGTGAAAGGTGGGCAGCAGTAGACGGAATAACCCGGTTGCTTGTGCATTCCCGTGTGCAGCATGTTCTGTGCATAGAGATACTGCGGTATCGGTGAACACATCTGTCCTGGGAGCGGAAGAAGAGAGGCTGCTTGTTGATAGTTTACTCCGAAATGAGTGGGACTCGTCCGGTCGCTGCATGATGTGTCCTCGGGCTTGGCGAGCAACGCGTCGATGGTGAATGACTTTCCACTGGCAGGCGGCTTCGTCGATGAAGGGCACTGGCTGCCCGACTGTGGATAGAGCGGTGCGTAATTGCGCACGGCATATCCGTACTCTGCTGGTCTATTCGGTATTTGCATGTTGTGGAGAAGTTCACGTATACGTCCAAGGCAAGGCTGTTTCTCCAAGTACAGCAAAGAGATGAGTACTGCCTGTCCTCGTAAGGAGTCCCCTTTTATACCCTATCGAAACACGGAGGTGTTAACAGCCCCCCGTCGCGTCTTTAAGCAGATGAGAGGAACGGGCGTCCCGACAACGCATCCAATTAATGGATGGAGTAGTCCAAACTGGGTCTGTCAAATATCCTAATAGTCCTTTGTATGACAAGGCTAGAGGAAGCTTAAACGTTGAGGGCGTAGGAGAACTCAGAGATTTAGCTACAAATTCTTGCATGGATCTGAGCTCCAAATTTAATCATTAACGCTGAGAGAGCCTTGATGTTCCCCAATCATCTTATTTGGTCTCTTTTAAATCAAAGCTAGCCGGCAGATGCTGCAAGCAGCGGAACAAATAGCTTCACCATTGGTGGGCGTCTTTTAAAAAAAGAAAAAACACTGGTCACAGCATCCTCATCAAGAAATTGCTCTAACAAGATGGATTTATTTCCTCTTAATTTGTATTACATATAATCTGCCTGCAGGGGAACATTATTAGACCTACTTGAATGTAGACATTAGTGAGTGATATAGGCATTGATTTATGCCAATTTGATCCCCACAAAGTGAACAGTGATCTGAGTCTTGTCAGCCAAACACTTTTTTTTTTCCAATTGTCTTTGAGTGGGAATGACCACCTATTATAAAACAATGCTTTTACGCATGCAGTAGCCTATGAAACCTGTGAACTCTTTTGCATAAAATGCATGAATATTGCTCTTTAAGCAAAGTGTGTCTTTTTACAGCTGTGGTGTTGCCCGAAAATTGAAAAACTGCCGGTGCCATCATCGAGGCGTTACATTCATCAGGTTGGGCGCGCTGACAAACTGGTGCTGCTGGTTTTACAAACTGCGATGTGAGTTAATCCCAGTCACCCCGATAATCCATCACTTGATCTCATCAATACATCGCTGTGACAGGGAAGGTTCTCTGTGCTTTCATCAAACATACGATATTTAGGAGTCTTTATTATCTTTTTATTAACTTTTTGTACGTATTTTGTAAATATAAGCCATTAGGCTATTAAATAAATAGGGGGTTACGGTTAGAGGAAATAAATAAATAGAGCTTTCCATTATTGGTGCTGCATTAGAGACTTGAAAGCAACAGATGAAAAGCAGAGCGGCATCTTAAAAGGAAGTGATTTGCTTTACACAACTCTAAGACAATACATCCCCTCTTTCAACCTGCGGATTATGACCAGCTCTGCAAACTTTCCAAGCTCATTTCCATCATTTGGAAGTAGCAGAGAGCGTTTCCCTGTGCGTTAAGTAACACATTTAACACTGACGAGAACCGCTATTCCCTTTGACTTCAGAGTGTTGTATTTATTCGCCTTAGCTGACACCCGATTGCCTAATGAACAAGACAAACACAGCGTTTCTCGACTCCGCCTGAACAATGGAGAGGCCTGTGATGCGTCACCGCCGGGTCGGACCACCCACCCCAGCCGCGAGTTTGCTGGCGTGTTTTTCCACAAAGGAAAAACGTATCTTTAGATATTTGAGCCGTATGTAGGCTATAGCACTATATTCCGATAACTACCATCCCGAATGCTGCTTGCTCAGAACATCTGGATTGGGTCAAATTAGGTCAAATTCACAATCGCAATGAGATGCGATTATTTGGAATGACGCTATAATCAAGAAGAAGTATGCTATAGTATGTTGTTTGATTTAAAAAATGATTCCTGCCAACGGCAAAGTCAAGACCTGTCCTCATTGTGTATTGGAGCCAGACAAGGAATACACTCTGCCCATTGTCCAAAAGTCCCCTTTTCATAGTCATGGCCACTTTGGCCAGTAGAGATTGAGGGGCCCATCCTTTCCAATTAAACCAGCCTCCTCAAAGGGTTGAAACTCACTGCTCAAGAAACCCCCCCCCTGGCTTACATGTTTTATGAGCACATGACAGTCGTTTACAGAGACACTGGTTTGAATACGGGCACAGGGGTTGTAGAGACCAAGACTTGTATTCTGTCTCGAAATCAATTTCACCTATATAGCTGTTAGTCACTATCACAACAAGGATAGTTTACTACTAAATTGAAATGATCTGGCCAACAATAAGCAATAGGCCTAGTGATATTGTGGTGTCCCTTTCTTTCTTCACTATAGAATACTTTTGAGTAACGAGTGAAACACAACAACAGTCATAAACATAAAGAATGTGTTGAACATTACATTTCTGTTCTCACAATAGAGACAAGTGTGATGCTGCTGATGCACACAATAATTACATCAAACAAATCTAAATGTTTTCAAATGTCTAAAACCTAACTGGACAACTATTCACATAAGGTTCAACACAACATCCTCTCTCAGAGTATTGACGCTAATACAATGTCATCTGCGCAGTGGGTAAAAAACTGAAGGCTTATAGCCAATTGAAACATAATTGAATGAAACAAAGCATTGAGAAGCACTGTAATCATTATTATTATTGAGGTGACAAGGGCTGGTTTTGTCACCTGATTGACACATTTAACAGGCACTGTAACCTCTCCCTTTCTTGTCCACAGCACACCTATCACTAATGACTTTATGAAGCCATTTACAAAACGTCCCAGAATGCCCAGCCTCTGTCACCCTGTTGCTGCGGCCCTTGGGAGTCGTTATGTTGCAACAATAAGGGAACCATTGGGCCTCGGTACTCACCTTGACTATGAAAAGAAGTCCTATGAAAGGCCAGGTATGTCCTGTCTGGCTCCAATAAACACCCAGCCTCAGCCCAGCCCCGGCATGCCCCTGTCCTGCCCCTGTCCCTCCCAGCCCCGTAGAACATCATGAACAGACTCAAGACTGCAGGATTTACAGCAAAATAAAACGGATTAGAATTACATTTTACATTTACATTTTTGGCATTTAGCAGACGCCTTGTTCCAAAGCGACTTACAATCGATACATTTGAAAACTAAGCTAAGTGAATCATCAATCCACCAGTCGTAGCAGGAAGAGTAATCCAGCTCAGGCCCGGGGCCATTGATAGAAGGGAAAACCTTCTTCTATCACCTTCTTCTAAATCTAGTTTTTTTTTACACTGGAGAAACAGAGAAACAGTACAAGGGGGGCAATGGAAGTTTTTAGGGGGGAAAAGCTGGTGTCTTCAGGAGATGCAGTGCTGGGGGGCAGTAGATGTCTCAGGAGGAGCAGAATTACCTGGAATAGTGCATACAGTTGTCATAGACATGTCACAGACAATATATAGAGCTTTACTTTATATATGTCTTTAGTTTTGATCACATTGATCACACATATTATGATTTGTGAAGGCTTTTCGTGAATGAATGAATGAATTTATGATCTGAACAACGAAATTCAAATGCAAACCCTAGGTGCTAACAAACAAACACAGTCCTAAGATAATAATACAAAACAAGAATGAGACATAAATAGGGGGGGGGATATAAATAAAAATAGGTGGATAAGTGGTCGGTAGACATCTGAGAATGTATCTATTATGTGAACTTCTATACTTCTATACACTATATGGCCTATTCACAGGGGGGTATATAGACAAGGGGGAGTTAGCATGTAACTGTGTACTTTTATAAACATATCATGCATGTAACTGTGTACTTTTATAAACATATAACATATGGACTAGTAGACTTATATACAGACCTAAGGCCTACATATATACTTATATACAGACCTACGGCCTACATAGATGCTTCACAAATTAGACAGTACTAACAAAATGTATGGGTGTTATAACAGGTCCTCTGCTGCCTAGCCATAAGCATAACCCTTTTGCCACTACTTGTATAGCATGACATATACATTGTTTGTGTAATGTTATATCAGACTGACACGGACTAAGAAGTGACTCTCATCCTAACAAGGAAATGGAATGTAAACGCATGCATCAGATATGACGTTGTAGAAAGGATTGTGTTTAAGATCTAAGAGATTGTGACGTTAGAATTATAAGGTTCTATCTCCATTTTTGTAAAAATCTAGTTTTTTTTTTACATAATCTGATCCATTAGGTGTTTATTAATGCCTGTGTGGTGTTATTTTTAAAATGTTGAAATGTTTGAGTTAGTAATTCATAAAATACAAAGGTTCCATCTCACAAAACATAATGGAATGTAAAAACTTTGACGCTCAATATCTCTGAACTGCCCTTAACGGAGATAGAACCCTATACCTAAGCTCACGAGATCTAGTTGACTACCCTCTGCCAATGATACCAAAATGATGGGCCATGGGGGTCTGGCGTACATGAAGCTGGGTTTTTTAGTTTGCAAAGCAGTGTCAAAACCAAGATATAGTTCCAGTTGTTAAAATGGTGGAACAGTGCACTCTACTGGTGGGAGTTGAGAAAAGCTTACAGCACCGGGTATTCCCATCCCAGGCGGTCTCCCATCTACTATCCCGGTGTAGGTACAGGATTTTTGGCCCGACCCTGCTTGGCTTCCGAGATCGGCCCGGAAATACATCAAAATGCATACATTTTATATTTTACAATTATTTACAAAAAACATTCAGTATCACACAAAAAACATAAAGACATCACTTAAAAGTGAAGGGCATGACACATGAGGGCACAAGACAACTACTTGGGGAGAGAAAAAGAAAAAAACTCTAGTCAACACCCGGAAGTAGCATACCAGGTTTTACACTTACCTGGCAGCCCTTGGTCAAATCAAAGAAATCAAACAAAACATAACAATGTGACGTGACGGAGTAACAAACAGTCTTATGACTGCCTGTATAGTAGGCCCTCAGTCAAATCAAAGAAATCAACAACCGATTACTTAAGCAAAACCTCAACTATCATCCCAGTCCCGAAGAAAAGCACGGTGAGCTGCCTAAACGACTACCGCCCGGTGGCACTCACACCAATCATCATGAAGTGCTTCGAGAAACTAGTCCGGGCCCACATACTCACACGCCTCCCGCCCAACCTGGATCCATACCAGTTCGCCTACAGAGCCCACAGGTCCACAGAGGACGCCATCGCGACGACTCTCCACGCCACTCTATCCCACCTGGAGAGGGGAAACAGCTACGCGAGACTGCTCTTTGTGGACTTCAGCTCTGCCTTCAACACCATCCTTCCAGACAGGCTAGTGACCAAACTACTAGACCTGGGACTATCACACTCTATATGTGCATGGATCAAGGACTTCCTGTCCGACCGCCCCCAGAGGGTGCGGGTGGGCTCCCACACCTCCACAGCCCTCAGACTCAGCACTGGGTCCCCCCAGAGCTGCGTGCTAAGCCCCATCCTCTACAACCTCTACACCTATGACTTCACCCCTGTCCACCCCAGCAACTCCATCGTAAAGTTTGCAGACGACACCACCGTGGTGGGCTGCATCTCGGGGGGGGGGGAGGCGGCGTACAGGGATGAGGTAGAGCAGCTGAGCAAGCTGTGCAAGGTTAACAACCTTCTGCTGAACAAGTCAAAGACCCAGGAAATCATCGTGGACTTCAGGAGGAAAAAATCTGAGATCCAGCCCCTGCTCATCGACGGAGAGAGCGTGGAGAGAGTCTCAACCCTCCGATTCCTGGGGGTGCACATACAGGATGACCTGTCCTGGAAGAACAACACAGTAGCCACCATCAAGAAGGCACAACAGCGGCTCTACTTCCTGAGAGTCCTCAGGAAGGAACACAACAAGCAGGAGATACTGGTGGCCTTCTACCGCGGCGCAGTGGAGAGCATCCTCACCTACGGCATCTGCAACTGGTTCTCCAGCTGCACAACCGCGGAGAGAAATGCGCTACAGAGAGTCGTGAGTACAGCCCAGAAGATCACCGGCGCCCCCCTCCCCTCTCTGGAAGAGCTGTACAACACACGCTGTCTCAGGAAGGCCTCCAAGATCTCCAGAGACCCAACCCATCCTGGGTACGAACACTTTGCCCGGCTGCCCTCGAAAAGGCGGTACAGGACCATGGCCGCAAGGACAAACAGACTGAAGCACAGCTTCTACCCCAGGGCCATCCAGGGCCTGAACACAGCAAAGACCTAGGTTCTGGGCCCTGGACAGTCTGGACGGATTGATGGCAGCTGCTGGATTGAAAAAATCAGGTGTAGTGCTGAGGCACAAATGTGTACATTTCAAGCCTGCAAACTGCGACACTTTAAATGAATGTGCAATAACACTATGTGCAATATGACAACCCTAGTCGTCTTACCTGTACAGTATAGTATAGTGGATAGTGTACATAGCCTTTATTTATGTAAACCAGCTCCTTTCCCTTCCTGTTTTTTTTTTTTTTTTTCTTTCCTAGCACCAGGGGAGCCACCCCTCCCAAATTTCGTTGTTTGGTACCTGTACTATAGCAATGACAATAAAGACCATTCATTCATTCATTCATTCATTCATTCATTCATTCATTCATTCATCACATGAGAGGGAGTGCTGTTATACTGAATATCAGCACGGCTGTGATTCGGTCGTAGGTACGAGGCCTCTCTCGTGTGATATTGCCTTTATACAACAGTTCTACAGCGCAATTTATTAGTTATTATTATTATTATTACAGTAATAAGTGACAACAGATTATGATTATTTTGTTTGTTTATATAATCATTTATTTTGGCTAATTAAAACAAAAAATTGTTACGCAACTGGACTGTTGCCTAGTAACCTGAACACAAACATCTGCAGGCTAGCTACTTTGTATTAACGGTCATTTCGGAGTGATACATATAGTTAAAAGTCCCAGTGCTGTTATACTGTATATCAGCACTCATGGAATGCCTCTTGTCCAATCAAATTACTTGGTCGGAACTAACTGTTGTAAAACAAATAGTGCCCAAACGACACATTAAATTCTAATTTACCGGATCCCGTTACCGTGACTAAAGTGCTCTTCCCTACGAAGAATGTATTAAAATCCACCCTAAGGGGGTGTTCACACTTGACTTCTTTTTTTTTAAGAAAAAAGTGCGGCCTTCAGCGCCTTTTTAGGAGCTGGAAGGAGACCATCCGCCAGGTCCAAAAGAAGATCTGTGAGTGGAGTGCACGGCCTCTCACAATGACAGGCAAGATCCTGGTCCTGAAGGCTATTGTTCTTCCCATTCTCCTTTACCTGGGCAGGGTGTTTCCCCCAGACAGAGCAGTATCCAAAACCATCGAAAGGATCATGTTTACCTTTGTCTGGGGGAGCCAGATGGAAAAACTAAAACGCACCACCCTGTACAAAACAGTGGAGAATGGGGGGAAAGGGGTCCCAGACATCCTAAACATCATTAGGGCACAGGGACTCTCCAACCTCATCAACAACATCAACAACAAAGATAGGAAAGCCAGGTTCTTTGAAATATTCTATGCCACACCCATCCTCCGGACACTCAGGGTGACCGCATTAATAAATCACACTGTGCCCTACAGCTGGGACCCCCCTCCAGTCTACAAGATATGGAGGGACTTTGCCTTCAAGACAGGATTGTCCGCGGCTGGGCTGGCCTCATGGAAATACAAAGACATTATGACCTTCATAAGGTCGAAGGAAACCATTACTCACCCCAAGGCCAGCACAGCCGTGGACTCCAAACAGGTATGGAAAAACATTAATCATAAATGTACTAACAATAAACAAAAAGACATTGCCTGGATGGCTGCTCATGGTTGTCTCCCCACTAGGGAATTCTTGCATAGGCGGCACATCGCAAAGACTGAGAAATGCCCCCACGGATGCACGGACACAGAACACATTAACCACCTGTTCTGTGAGTGCTCCGTGGCCAGGCGGGTCTGGGCCCTGTTTGTTCCCTCTGTCTCCCTAAACAGCCTGCTGACCCTGCCCCGCTTGACGGGCGAGAACATCCTGTATGGTCCTCCCGGGAGGAGAATCACCCTCTTCCTCAGGGACCATGCTATTGTTGACTTTAAAAATAACCCGGATCAAGCAAGAGCGGTGTGGGGGGTGGAGAGATGGAAGGACGTCATCCTCTAAACCGCCCCCCATGCCGCGCCGCATCGCCCAACCCCCCCCCACCCCGGGCCTACCTCACTACACCACCAGTTCCTGCACTATCACCTTCACCACCGTTCCAGCACAAGCCCTGGTCAGCAGTATCACCATCACAAGGACCAGGAGAGGAGCAGCGCACAACACCAACAGGGAAGTTTACTGCACCTTCCACCACCTACACATGTACACAGCACTGACCCACTTCCTACCCTCACCAGAATATCACCACACACAACCCACAGCCGAACCAGCCGTCTCTGCCAGCACCACCAGCACCAGGATGACCAACACCACTGGGTCACAGGGAAGTACTGATCACCCGCCTGACACCAAAATGCACACTACACAAACCATGCACACCTCCCTTCTCTCACTCCTGTATCTTTTCAGGCACATGTCATATCCAGCTCTGACACCTACCCAGGCTTCCAGACCCAGGAGCAGAGACCGGCGGGAACCACCACGTCACCCCAGCACCAACCCCAGGTTCCAACTCAGCGACCCCAAACCCCCTGTTCCGGCCCCCCCCCCCCCCAACTCCAGGCCCCCAGCTACAGGCCCAGTCCCCTACCCGCCAACCCCCAACCCCCAGCCCGGAACAAGCTGAGAAGAGCCAGGGAGCTTTTTCCCTGGATAAGCTGTGTACAGGTTTTTCGCCTCTGCTTGCCTGCCATGCGCCGAGCTCTCTGGGCCTCTCCTCGGGGGCCTCCGGTCGGCCTGCGTGCTCGATCTGCTCCGCCGCTGGGGCGCCTGGTCCGGCTAGCCTCGTGAAGGGCTACAGGAGTCTGAGCCTGGTGGGCTGGGCCGGATGCGCCGGTGGTGGGGCGGGTCGGGTGAGTCGGGTGTGTGGGGTCCCTCGGGGGAGGGAGGTGGGGGAGCCACGGCTTTGCACTGGTGGGCAAACTGGATAGTAGTCGCTCTACAACTAGAGGGCTGCAGGGGAATTTTTTCCCGGATGCACAGCGAACAGGTTTTTTACCCCTGCCTCCTACCGACACTGGAACCTGGACACTGAACACTGAACACTGAACATTACACTACACTGGACAATACACTGAACACTGAGCACTTTAGTTAGTTTAATGTTGGTTGTTGTTGAATGTAATGTCTTAAATGTCTGATTGTTTGATTAATTGATTGTATACACGGTGTTGCGTTTTTATAAAAACCAATAAAAAACACCTTCAGCGCCTTTTTACATACAACCCTATGGGAAAAGGGAAAAAACTGCCGCTTTTTTAAAAAAGCGGCCGCCTTTTAAAAAGCGTGAGAAAAGCGCAGCTGCCGCCGCCTTTTTCAGTTGAACTGAATTTGACTTCTTTTTTTTTTTTTTAAAGCGCAGCCTTCACCGTCTTTTTACATACAACCCTATGGGGAAAGGAAAAAACGGCCGCCTTTTAAAAAGCGTGAGAAAAGCGCAGCTGCCGCCGCCTTTTTCAGTTGAATTTATTTAACTTTTCAGAAATGCGCTGTGTGTCGTCAAGCGCCTTTCTGACAGCTGACCAATCAGGACGAGGAGAGTAGGTACGCGTGTACCTTCCCTAGTAACCTACTTCCCAACAACCGGTGCTCCAAGATGTCAGACCCATCAAGAGGTAGCACAATGTAGCACATGTTGTAGAATGTTGTAGAATGTAGAACAACTCGTGATTGCTACTGGTGTTTCATAACGTGGTTCCAGTGTTAGAAGAACATAATTTACTACTCAGAAAGGCTTCAAACACCATTGTAATCGTGTCAGTTCTTGTAAATTAGCCTGCACCATCATTTTATAGCCTACATACTTTTTTAGATGAGATTTTAGATTAGATTCAGACAACGAAATGCAGTAAAAAGTGTGTCGGAAGAGGGATTTGAACCACCGTCTTAAAATTATGAATAAATACTATGGCAGCGGTCGATACCACTATGCCACCGTGACATTATGATGGTTTGTAGCCTGCTGCTTATATCACCACAGTAGTAAATATATGGAGTCAGAAGCGACAACACCATCTTTGTCGCAGGTGGTGAGGACATCCCATTGCTGGCAAATCAACCCGTCCGCAGCCTGGGTCGAACCTACACAGCAGAGCTTTCTGACAGGCAGATGGGGGAGACGGTGAGGAAGCAGCTCGCAGATGGCCTGGCCAGGATCAACCAGAGCCAGCTCCCCGGAAAGTACAAAGTATGGTGTTACCAGTTCATACTGTACCAAAGGGTGATGTGGCCTCTGAAGATGAGCGAAATCCCCTCCTCAATGGTAAGCAAGATGGACGGGCTGGCAAACTCGTTCATCAGGAAGTGGCTGGGACTGCCAAGATGCCTCTCAGACGTGGGCCTCTTTGGTAGGAACACGCTTCAACTGCCACTGCGATCCATCAGCTCTGGATACAAGCAAGAGAAGGCTCGGTTGGTGCTAGAGCTGAGGGAATCCACTGACCAGCTGGTGAGAGCAGCGGGCACCCAGATAAGAACTGGAAGGAAGTGGAAAGCCCAAGAGGAGGTTGATTTGGCAATCGGCCGGCTGAAGCACCGCGAGGTGGTCGGCAGAGTCCAGGAGGGTAGAGCAGGCCTTGGAAGGGGCGAGACTCCCTTGTTCTGGTCAAAGGCTTCCAAAGAAGATCGAAGGGCCATGGTGGTGGCAGAATTGGCAAGAACTGAGCAGGAACGCCTTAACATAAAGGCGGTGTCCCAGGGCCAGCAAGGGCGCTGGACATCATGGGAAGGTCTCACAAACAGGCCCATGTCATGGTCTGACCTGTGGAAGATCCCCCAAGCTAGGCTCAGCTTCCTGATCAGAGCAACATATGACACCTTGCCTTGTCCCCGAAACCTCCACCAATGGTTTTCTGCCGAAGAGACCTACCCCCTTTCCAACACCATCAATGCGAGCCTCCAGCACGTCCTGACAGGCTGCAAGACAGCGCTGTCCCAAGGCCGCTACACATGGCGACACGACCTGGTGCTGAAAAAGCTGGCAGAGGTGGCAGAGTCATGCAGACAGGAGGCAAACAGCAGACCTTCCGCTCCAGACAGACATCCCATCCAGTTTGCAAGGGCTGGAGAGAGAGTCAAACCCTCCCGTCAGAGAGATACAGCAAGACTCCTCGCACCGGGTAGTGAGTGGACCATGAGGGTCGATCTGGGGAGACAGCTCGAGTTCCCCAGGGAGATCGTGGAAACATCGCTCCGACCAGACCTGGTCATGTGGTCAGAGGCTTGCAAGACAGTCCTTCTGGTCGAACTCACTGTCCCTTGGGAGGTTGGTTTGGAGGCAGCCAACGAGCGGAAGCGAGCCAAGTATGCAGATCTGGCGGCGGAGTGCAGGGAGGCTGGCTGGAAAGCCGTTAAGTGCCCTGTGGAAGTGGGGTGTAGGGGCTTCGTAGGTTCCTCAGCTGCTCGCCTACTCCGTGACATAGGATGCACGGGAGCAAGGGGTAGTGGTGGTCTAGTGGATAGTGAGTTGGACTTGTGATCGGAAGGTTGTGAGTTCAAATCCCGCCTGAAGCCACACCACTACTAGTGTGCCCTTGAGTAAGGCACTTAGCCCTCAGTTACTCCAGGGGGAATGTCCCTGTAATTCGTAATTGTAAGTCGCTTTGGATAAAAGCGTCTGCTAAATGGCAAAATTAATTAATTAAAATTAAGCAAGGCATCGGAAAGTCATGAAAGAGCTGGCTGAGGAGGCGGAGAAAGGCAGCTTCTGGCTGTGGCTAAGAAGGAAGCATAAGGGTTGGGGGGCGAACAACACCTAGGGCATCAGCAGGGGGTGGCAGGGAGAGATCCCTGCCATCGCTCCGCCACCAGGAGATGTACTGGGGTTAAAGGAGCGAAACGTCAATGACTGGTGGTCCCCAGCTGATGACCCAGTTAGGCCCACATAGGTGTTCAGTGAGGTGTCACAGCACACCTGTTCTAAAGGCACTGTTGGAGGTGCGTCAGGCAGCAATGCCCAGCAGGAGTACCATCACCTGTATCATGTTTTGTTCATTTATTAAAATATGAACATATAACAATAACTGTGGCTAGTATGACCTACGCATTTAATCGGTCAGCAATTTCTTGCCAAACCATTTCCCTTGCCTTGTTAATTGCGGCAGTATTGCACTATTTTACATCTTATTTTTCCGTCTTCATAAAGATCAATAAGTCGGAATGCTGCGCAAAAGTAGGACCCCTGCAGAGTGGAGTATCTTCATTTCGACAGATCGACCCTTCGGGGCTCTTTATGTCTGCGTGCACGCGCCCATATCGAGGATTTCTAAGCCGGTGTTCTGTGAACACTCATGACACAAGCCTGATCCTCGTTCGAGGAATCACCTGAGGCTTGAATTCCAATCCCGAGTTGCCTGATCGCCTGATTTATTTTTATTGCTGATATACTAATCAACGTTCGTGGAATAGCCTCCTGTATTCCACTATTGTGAGTTATTTTGAAAGATGGCATGTTATTATTATTATTTTTTAATTTTTAAAATTTAATAATTTTATAATAACTCAAGCAAGTTTAACTCAAGCAAATTTAATAATAACTCAAGCAAGACCCTAACCCTAACATAAGATAAACTGACTCTGAAATGAAAAAACACACACACTGACAGACATTCATGTAAGACCACACAGTAAAGGCGAGAAGGGGTGCACGAGAAGGGGTGCATCCTAGAGGTACTGCAATACCCAACTGCTGACCTTTTACAAAACAACTAATATAGAAAAGGCACTAAGAGTTATATTTAGCTGGCTAGGGGTGTATGTCTAATTTTTTAAGCACAAGCAGCAAACAAAGAGTGGTAAGACAATTGCTATTAGTGGTTAAAATCGTATGCGAGTTCGTCAAATCTTTAGTCAATAATAGTTCACCGCCTTCTCACCATCAATTTCACCCATTGTGCAATTCCCTTTTCTGTCCACTTGAGGGAACCATTGACAAGAGCATTTCTTTCCTCCCTCAACTTACATTTGACACAGAATGATGGTATTTATTGATTGATTGATTGATTGATTGAGTCCCAGTAAGGCTCCACCTTAGGCTGACTGTGCATTCCGAGCGGAGCTGGTCTCCGGGTCAGCCCATATAGGGCTCGTCTGAGCAGGGGGCAGGAATGCTGAGGAGCGGCGTTCCGGTAATAGCATTCTAGGGGATTTAGCCTCGGAATCTCAAACTCGCCCCGAACTGCTCCTGTTTCCACTGTAAATCTGGATCAGATACCTGCCAGACCCCTGAGCATCTCTCCCTCTCTCTGTCTCTCTCTCCAGCCATGCCTCCCTCCTCCATCCCTTTTGCTACATCCCTCCCACCCCCCTCCTTGTACGCTCGGATCACCTATTCAGATCTTATTGCTTGCTGTACTTCCAATGACTCACATAGGCCTTCAGTATGACCGATGAGGGCACAACCAAGGCAAACAACATGGGTATTCCTCATGCTTTTGGCACATTCATCAGGGGAAAACTCTTGATTTTTTTTACCCTTTGTTGGCACACACTTAGTTGGTTCACCTGTGTGTGTGTGTGTGTGTGTGTGTGTGTGTGTGTGTGTCTGTGTGTCTGTGAGTGTCTGTGTGCTCACTGAGTTATGGTGATACAAGCCAGGAAGTAGTCGGTGCTTGGCCTGATCCTAACTGTCACAATGTCTGCATTCCCTTTGATGGGCACTCTGGTATTAATCAGATACAGAAATAGAGAAAGAGTGGAAATGTGAGATGGCCAGTATGCTGTGATTTTCCAGGGGGTCTAGTGAGAGACACATTTTACCAAAATATTCCTACATATAGTAATTGATAAGAACCCCACTCATTGAACTAATATACTAGGGTTGCGGAACCAAAAACCAGCAGTGAACAGGGACGTAGACCACAATTATAGGAGGTGTTCCACAAAACGGAAGTGACGTACACAATTCAATGTTGTCGCTTGGGTGTCGACGTTCTGCTGCAGGCTCTTCAACTGTACGTATGATCTGTTAGGGGTATTAATCAGCCAATAGAAAGATATTTCAACTTGCTATGTTTTTTTTTATCAACTGTGGGTTCACATTACCGACATCGCGTTTTTATGACGTTATTCAAGACAGCCTGCAAGCAGCTTGCCAGTAAAGCTAACGTTAGCTAGCGGGCTAGCTCATATGCAAACTCCTCAAGGTGTTCTCTCTTTTCTCTCTGCTTTTCTTTGAATGTAGCTTGCTAGCTACATGTAGTCGTAGCTGACTAGCTATTCAGTTCGCTAGCTGAATTTTGCTAGAAACGTTGACTGTGATGTGGTTTGTTTCTCAAAAAGGAAACTTAAGACCCAGCCTGTGCTCACCTCCCAGGTTTCAGACGTTCTCCACCACCACCACCTGCTGAAGAGGACCTAAAAACAACAACAACATGGTATGCAGGTTATCCTTGTATATATATATTATTATTTTTTACATCTGGCTTAGCTGCAAAATCTGAAATATTATGCTATTTTGCTCTCAGGGTTATACAATTTGATGGCAGCTACTAGATTGTAATCAAGTGCAATATTGAAATACAACTGTGAACATTCTAAACCTGCTAACTGCGACACTTTAATGAATGTGCAACAAATACTAGGTGCAATATGACAACCCTTGTGTACATAACGTTCAGATATAGGAAAAGTTAGGATATTTATAGCATAGCATAGAGTACAGCACAGTGTTTTATTGTATAGTAGTAGTATAGTATAGTAGATTGTGTACATAGCCTTTATTTATGTAAACCAGCTCTTTTCCCCTCTTTTATTTTACCCTTGGCTTTCTTATTTTTAGTCTTTTTTCCTAGCACCAGGGGAGCCCCCCCCTCCTAAATTTCGTTGTATGGTACCTGTACTGTATTAATGACAATAAAGACCATTCATTCATTCATTAATGACAACTGAATCTGTACAATGTCCACTGTCTCATCTGTCCACGTTCCCACGTCTTCTCTCTCAGGGTGAAAGGAAAGGAGTAAACAAGTACTACCCTCCAGACTTCGACCCTGCCAAGGTCAGTATGCCCACCCGTCACACAGGCGGGTGTGTTGGACAGCACATACTCGAATGGTGAAAGTGATTGAGTATAATGACCTGGTTCTTTCTCTCTCTCTAGCATGGCTCTCTCAATGGCTACCACAACAGCCACCCTCTTCGGGAGAGGGCCAAGAAACTGTCCCAGGGTATCCTCGTCATCAGGTCAGACATACATACATACATACATACTGTACATACATACACACACACACACACACATGCATACATACACGAGATTCATTGATTATTGGAAAATGACATGACTCTGTGGGTGTGCTTATAGATTTGAGATGCCCTACAACATCTGGTGCGATGGCTGTAAGAATCACATTGGCATGGGTGAGTGTGTCAACGTTTTCGAGTCAAAAGACTCAATTCCTGCGAATGGGTTTTCAATGGGGTTTTTCATATGATATTGCATGTCAATGTGTCTATAGGGGTACGTAACAATGTCAATGTGTCTATAGGGGTACGTTACAATGTCACTGTGTCTATAGGGGTACGTTACAATGTCACTGTCTATAGGGGTACGTTACAATGTCACTGTGTCTATAGGGGTACGTTACAATGTCAATGTGTCTATAGGGGTACGTTACAATGTCACTGTGTCTATAGGGGTACGTTACAATGTCAATGTGTCTATAGGGGTACGTTACAATGTCACTGTGTCTATAGGGGTACGTTACAATGTCACTGTGTCTATAGGCAGGGGTGCACATAACTTTTTGGGGCCAGTGCTCAGAGGAGCACCTAGGGATGCTGCTTGGTGCTCCCCGAGCTCGCGAGTCACGACCCGTCCCACAGGATGGATAAAAAAGGGATACATGGATAACTTATATTAGCAAAACGACATTTATTCATAAATAAAGATGAACGAACAAATGATTGTGTGCAAAACAAAAGAAACAAATGCAAAATCAAATGACTGCTCTTTAAGCATGAAAGTCTGTCAGACTCCTTTAAACACAATGAAATCAACTGACATCTCTTTAAGCACTAAATGAATGTCTGTTCTTTAAACACAATGAAATCAACTGACATCTCTTTAAGCACTGCTCTGTTCTGTAAACACTGAAATCAACTTTTCAACAAAAAGTTACAGCCTAAGCATTTATTTATGCTACAAGCTTAATCATCATCATCACTGCTCTCTTGACTGCTGTAAGTTATCACTGTCCTCAATTTCAACCATGGTAGAGGATGTTGTAGGCTATCACTTTAAATAGCTCATTATTTTGATTGTGCAACAAAGTCTTCTTTTTTTTCTAATAGAATTCCCAACCATATTCCCTGGGTCAGGGGTCTAGGTGCGATAATGAAGCTGTAAAACAAACGTCTGAACGTTTGAAAGCTTCAGAGAAAAGAAACGTGAAGTTCCTTGGTGTTGTTTTTCCTTTTAGCGACGAGTCGTTCGGGACTGAATTGTCACGTGTCGGCGTGATAACCATGCGATACGCGATACGCGGAATGAAAGTACAAGTTACGATACTTTCCGAATGTTTTCGTGAGGGGAGTCGCCGTGGTCGTTGTGATGGCGTTACGGGGCTTGCAATGATGCAGCAGTCAGCAGTCAGCAGGTGGATTTTGAGGAAGTAAATTCCTCTCCCAGCGCTCCCAGCTGTTGGTGCGCAAGAGCGCGTTCATGCCGCTGATCTTCCGCGCAGCATGCATTTTGGCGACGCATGCGCACTGGCGCACCAGTTATGTGCACCCCTGTCTATAGGGGTACGTTACAATGTCAATGTGTCTATAGGGGTACGTTACAATGTCACTGTGTCTATAGGGGTACGTTACAATGTCACTGTGTCTATAGGGGTACGTTACAATGTCACTGTGTCTATAGGGGTACGTTACAATGTCACTGTGTCTATAGGGGTACGTTACAATGTCACTGTCTATAGGGGTACGTAACAATGTCACTGTGTTTATAGGGGTACGTTACAATGTCACTGTGTCTATAGGGGTACGTTACAATGTCACTGTGTCTATAGGGGTACGTTACAATGTCACTGTGTCTATAGGGGTACGTTACAATGCAGAGAAGAAGAAAGCGGGGAACTACTACACAACGCCAATCTACAGGTAACCACGGATACATGGTGTTCATGAGTCGGCAGTTATTGCTTATTGTCTTTATTATCTGCATTTTGTATGGTATTTATATCCACATGTCCACATATAACCATATTGATTGATCCTGTGTGTGTGTGTGTGTCTATATATATGTAGGTTCAGGATGAAGTGCCACCTGTGTGTGAACTACATCGAGATGCAGACAGACCCGGCCACCTGCGATTACGTCATCGTGTCCGGGGCGCAGAGGAAGGAGGAGCGCTGGGACATGGCCGACAACGAACAGATCCTCACCACAGGTAAAGGACCTTTCACTTTGACTCGTAATTCACTTCAAACAGTAACACAAGGTGTCAACGAACCGTATCTTTGTGCTCCAACAATTCCTTCATTCTGTGTCTGTGTGCGCCGTCATTTCCTATTGTCTTTCTCTCGCCACCTCTCCCTTTCTCATGCCCCATATCTTTCCCTCGACTCCCATATCTCTCTCTAACCCTAACTGTGTCTTTTTCCTCCCTCTCCCTGCCTCCCACCCTCCTCCAGAGCGGGCTGAGAAGGAGAAGCTGGAGACTGATCCAATGTACAAGCTGGACCACAGTGGTAAAGACCAGGAGAAGCTGAAGAAGGCTCTCCCCACCCTGTCTGAGCTGCAGGAGCACAAGTCCACCTGGAAGGACGACTTCCAACTCAACAGCTCCCTCCGCAGGAAATTCAGGGTAAGAGAATTCCATTTCTCATTCTATGAAGGGGGCTAGATGGATAAGAGGGTGTCATCGTTGTTTGAATGTTTTACATAGAATATATACTGTATACCTCAACAAAAATGTATAATTCCTTATTCTGCATGACAAATACTATCGCACCATATCTGTTCGAAAGACATATTTCTGTCTGAATATTCTGTATTGTACCCTTCTGAAGAGACGCACCAGTTTGTGTCGTTTTCTCTGTGAAGGAAGACAAAACAGTCATAATTAATATTAGGACACCAGGTGCCAAAGAGAAAACTCAGGTTCTTCTTCTCCTCTCTTGCTTACTGCTAATCTGATGCGCCTCCCCTTCTTGTTTTTAGTTTTTTTTCCTAGCACCAGGGGAGCCCCCCCCTCCCAAATTTCGTTGTATGGTACCTGTACTATATCAATGACAATAAAGACCATTCATTCATAATCTGATGCGCAGACTGAGAAGAAAGTGATGGCAGACGAGGAGGAGAAGGACAACGCTGTGAGGAAGCGGACCAATCTGTCAATCCCTCTGCTGCCAGAGCAAGAGGAGGACAAGAAGCTGGCAATGCTGCTCACCTACCAGGCCCCTGACTGTGAGTGTGTCCACGCAGACACACGCACTGACAAACACTACCTCACACATGCCACACACACACTCACACACACACTCCTTATTGTTTCGGAAACATTTTCCTAATCAATTGCTCTCCTCCTCCCCCCCCCCCCGTCTTTTTAGCCTACGACGACAGACAACACAACAAACGGAAGGAGATCTCGCACCGCTCCTGGTTCACTTCCCCCACCCTGCCACAAGGGAGCGCTGCAGGCAGCCTGCTGCAGAAGCTGGGCATGCAGGGGAAAGGAGCCGCCGTAGCCAAGGCCCTGAATCCCCAGTTCTCCCCCAGCCCCCACAGTCTCATCCGTAGGAGGACCGACGGCCCCGTGAACAGACCGGAAGCCTGCGCTAGTGCCAACATCGCACAGAGGAAATCAGACCCTGGAACCAATGGCGCCGGCCTCTCGCCAGAGGGGAAGGAATTGGAGGTGACGCCGAAGTCGGAAGGGACCGATTTGGATGTTACAGAGCCTCAACAGGGACAGGAAACAGCAGAGACGCATAGTACAGGAGCTCAGAGCACCGCAGAAGAAGAAGAACAGGACAGAGGACTATCGAGAGCAGAGGATTGTGGGACAGGGGAGGGCAGTGAGAACAGCTCGAGAGCTCTGAGGTCTCTGGTAGCAGACTACAGTGATTCAGAATCAGACTCAGGACAATGAAGAGAGATCTGTCAATGGTGTTACCTTTTGACTATTGACTTTTAATAAATTAATATGAAAGGTATTGACTGTGTGTGTGTGTATATGATGGTGTATATACCCCAAATAATTAATTAGATGACTGTCTTGCACCGATTGAAAGATATTTTTTGTTGTTAACTGCGTTGTCCTTTCTGAATCAGAGGACATGATTGAAGGTGTATTTCAGTGGGATGTTGTCAGTGAATGTGAATACATCATCAAAATAGTTTATTTAGATTAGATTTATTACAGAAGGTGAAAATTAGGTCAGAAGTGAAAATGCAGAGAGTCACAGATCGAGGGCTGTTTATCAGACTGCTCGGGAGACCGTTTATCAATGTTTTCAGATAGCCTACCAGCTGCAGGATGGTCTGATGGGGAATGTCAACAGCTGTGAGATGGGTGCTTATTTTCTTTCTGTATTTGGCACATTTATCACATCTTCATAATTGCAATTACTTATACTTGTACATAATAATAATAATAATACATTAGACTTATATAGCGCTTTTCTAGACACTCAAAGACGCTTTACAAACTGACAAGATTGAGTAGTAATAATAAAAAGACAAACATTTTATTTTTTTCTTTAAATAAAAGAAAGTATAGGGGCCAAATTAAGGTAGTGCTGGGGACACATGGGAAGGGGAGGGGGAGACGGTTAACTGGTGAAGGCGAGCTTGAAGAGGTGAGGTTTTGAGGGCCTGTTTAAATGTTGGCAGGGTGTTGGCCTGTCTGATGTGGTTGGGGAGGGCGTTCCAGAGGGACGGGGCTGTGGCTGAAAAGGCCCTATCACCCCAGGTCCGGAGCTTGGTCCTGGTGGTCTTGAGGGTGGTTTGGTCGGAAAGTTCGGAAACGTTATTTTGGTTGATTATTCCTCCCCTTTAATAATACCAATTGGTATTGTATTTTATATCGTTGGAAAGCCTGATTAGTCACCTTTACAACGAGGTACAACTTGTAAGGATCATGCATTCGTGGAATGAGCAACACAGCTAAACGTGTGGGTAGCGGCCCAAAAATATTTGCCAAAATCCCCTATATTCTTCTGTTGGTATTCACTCTCGTTTTGAGTTGCTTGGTGGATTGGATGATTGCACTCTCCCACAGTAATAAGGAAAAAACAACACATATTGGCCATTTTTACACTTTATTAATTTTACAGTGTCAGGGACCTCAGTAGCGTGTGGAAGATCCATACGGAGTCACAACAGCTTGGCACCTCCTCATGCAGGTCACCAGCCTGGTCACACACTGCTGTGGGACGGCATCCCATTTCTCAACTAGGATTTGCCGCAAGTTAGCCAACATGGTTGCGTTGGTCACTCTGGCACGTACAGCACCCAAGCTGATCCCACAAGTGTTCAATTGGGTTGAGGTCTGGACTCACGGCAGGCCATTCCACCCTCTCCACTCCCAAATTCTGGAGGTGCTCTGTGATGATCCTGGCTCTGTGGGGGCGAGCGTTGTCCTCCTGGAGGATGGAGTTAGGTCCCAGATTCTGGAGATATGGGATCGCCACTGGCTCCAGAATATCATTCCTGTCAATTATGTGCCATTCAGGTGCCAGCACTTGAAGCTCAAAACGAGAGTGAATACCAACAGAAGAATATTGCAGGGGATTTTGGCCCCAAAAATTGGGCCGCTACCCACACGTTTAGCTGTGTTACTCATTCCACGAATGCATGATCCTTACAAGTTGTACCTCGTTGTAAAGGTGACTAATCAGGCTTTCCAACGCTATAAAATACAATACCAATTGGTATTATTAAAGGGGAGGAAGAATCGACTGAAATAACGTTTCCAAACTTTTTTTGAGGGGTTTATATAATATACATGGATAATACATGTCTAATCGTTTTGATCCCCTTGCATGAGTGTCAATTTATGGTCAAATAATGTTTCCTACAAGCAAATGGTTGTGAAGCGCAATCTAATTAAAATCTTTTAATCTATTATCCAATCCTTTAATTTACGTTTGCCTCCATATAACAGGACTCACCCCAATACCCTCTTTTGGATTAATTATAAAAAATAATTAAAAAATACAATCCCCTATGATTCAAACACAACTTTTTGTCATAACATGAATTATTCATTTTTGTCCATTTAATGTACTTAAGTGATAAAGTAAGCCAAAAGTGAATCAATCAATCAAGTGTTGACAGACCCTGATAGCCTGCGGTAGGGACAGGTCCGTGCACGCGGCTAGGATGATGATGCATGTGGTGTCCACCAAGCTCCAGGAGTTCGGGATCACCGAACCATTAGTGCCAAAGGCCAAGTTCATGACCTCTAAGGCGGACCTGGGGCAGATGACGGATGACGTGTTGACTGCTGTGGTGGAGACGGTGGAGTCCTGTAGCACCGCTGAACAGGCGGGCATGCAGGGAGCGGCTTACATGCTCAGACAGTTCAGGAGAAAAACATCTAAACAATCGCTTATTGTCATTCTGGTCAGGAGGGCTCCTCTGCTAGGGCGGAGCAAAGACGTGTGTCCTCCCCGGGCATTGTGGGAAGCACCGTGGCATTATTACTAGTGAGGAGTTTCATTCCAAAGACACCAAGGCTCACCTCAAAACTCACTTGTTTACGCAGGCGTATGCCCGTTGACTTACTCTTCCCGTGTTGCTCTGCTGCTAGCTATGTATATACTGTATATTTCTCTGTATTTGAATTTTGTAACTGTTTTTTAAATTTGTTGTACGGCGACCTTGAGTGCCTTGAAAGGCGCCTTATAAAATAAATGTATTATTATTATTATTATTATTATTATTATTATTATTATTATTATTATTATTATTATTATTAAGGCCGTGGGTGCGATTCTGTGGATTTTGTTCACCCTCCTCTAGTGATGTCACTGGCCAGGCCAACATGGCCGCCGCAATGACTACCTCCCCCACTCCTAGGGATGTAGACTCAGAGGCATCCCACGTCATCCACGCTTTTGTGTCTGACGTTAAAGATGTAATTCAGACCACCGGTTTAGATGCGTCTATTACAAATGATAATAAAATCTTCTCTGCTGCTACCCGTAGAATGTTTGTGAATATGCAGAGGAGATTGGCTGGGTTAGTCACAAGAGAGTTGGTCACTAATGGAGTGTAACCAAATCTGGAATTACTAGACATCAGTGATGAGGAACTTGCCTCCATTCAGAGTGCTGGTAGTCAGAGCTCCACATCCCTGAGGTCTGGTAGTGTCTCTCAGGCAGGGCCGGTCCTAGGCATAGGCGAACTAGGCGGTCGCCTAGGGCGCCAAATGGCAAAACAATTGTTTTAATAGTTAACATTTAAATAGTTTTATGTCTCTATGACTTTCATGTCTCTATGAAAATATGTCTCAGCCTACTGTCTCTATTATGTTTCGCGATTAGTCACACTCGCCTCTTGCGAACCTCCCCCCAACCTCCCGCCCACCTGCCCGCAACTAACGTGCGTGCCCTCTCTCGAAGGTGGCTTACTGTTGAATGTGTGGGTGGTGATGAGGCAGTACTGGTGGTGGCGCCCCAAAAATTTGGGGGGAGGGGGGGCATCAAATCATACTCTCACCTAGGGCACCTAAATGCCTAGAGGCCAATGCACACGGCGTGCGATTTTTGTCGCCGGACAAAATTCGATTTTGAAGTTTGAATTGAAGTCTATGAGAAAATCTCATCCCAATGCACACAGCCCCAATTTTAATCGCACCGCGAAAATTCGATTCCATTCGTTTTGAATGGGACAAAGCACACGACGGACGATTTTTGTCGCACTGTCACATTTTTTTAAAGTTTGTGGTGCGACGGATTATTGCATCACAATGGGACAATTGGGAAAACTTCAACTGGTCTATCTAAATTAATTGAGTCACTCATAACGGGAGAGAGACTGGAGCATCATTTTACACGCGTCTTTCGGTCATAGACAGCTAGCTTGCTGAGCATCAACTGACAATAGCTGTGTCACACTCCACTTCGTCCGTGCGGAAACAAACCTTATGTTTTAATACAATCCTATTGTAACAGGATTCCGTCGAAGGACAGCTCCGGTGTCCAGCTCCACTCTGTAGGATCTGTGGTCCACAGGCTGCACCACTGTCGCCTTTCTCCAGCTTGTGTGTGGTTCGAAGGGTTGAATTCTGACATGCTCTCCTGCTTTCAGCGTGTCCAAATCACTGGCTGTTCTGTCGTAGTACTTTGCTTGTCTCATTTGTCCTCGTCTCATCTGCTCTGGCGTTGTGCGTTTCACCTCCTGCTGCAGAAGACTATCCCTCGTTGGTAGCAGGGTTCTGGTCCTCCTACACATCAGTCTCTGAGCTGGGCTTGTATCTAGCCCTTGAGATGGAGTGTTGCGGTGATCCAACATTGCCAGGTATGGGTCCTCCCCTGCCACCTTGGCTTTCATCATGAGTCTCTTTGCCGTTTTGACCGCCGACTCGGCTTTCCCGTTGCTTTGAGGGTAGCCAGGGGATGACGTCCGGTGTTGAAATCCCCACAGCTGACTGAACCTATCGAACTCATGGGAAGAGTACTGTGGCCCATTATCTGAAACCACGACATCCGGGATCCCTTGACGAGCAAAGTGAGCCTTCAGCTTTCTTATCACTGTACTCGATTTTGTGTCAGGTAAATGGTCGACCTCCCAAAAGTTAGAATAGTAGTCAACCGTCAGTAGGTAATCCATGTTGTTATGGGTAAACAAGTCTGTCCACACCTTGGCCCATGGCCTGCTCGGCACCTTGTGTGAGTGCAGTGTCTCTTTCCGCTGCTTTGTGTCCATTGCTCTGCAGATGTCACACTTGGATATGGCTGTCCTGATCTGCTCGGTCATTCCTGGCCAGTAGACGTATTCTCTCGCCCGTCTGAGACAACCCTCTACTCCCAGGTGAGTAGAGTGTATGCGGCGAGTGATGTCGCTTTGTAGTGTGTCTGGAATCACAACTCTCTCTCCTCTGAAGACGATTTCGTCCTGAACACTCAGCTCCTCTTGCACCGAGTGATAATGTCTGATATCTATCGGTGTGTCTCTCTTATTCTTCGGCCATCCCTTCAGTATGATTTCACTTAACCTCTGTAGGGTGTCATCGTCTCGGGTCGCAGAGCGTATTGTGCTGAGTCTCGCCTCTGAGATTGGTACGTAGTCCACCATATTAACTGTCTCTATCTCAGCTTCCAATGACCCCGCGCCTGAGCTCTCAGGCAGGTACGCTCTGCTCAATGTATCTGCGAGCACCATGTCACGTCCGGGAACGTATGTCACCTCTATCTCATATGACTGAAGCCGCAGCAACATCCTCTGCAGTCGCTTGGGTGCACTCAGCAGTGGCTTCCTGACGATGTTCTCCAGAGGCTTGTGGTCGCTCTGTACAGTCACTTTCCGGCCGTACGTGTACTGATGGAATTTTTCTGCGCCAAAGACGATGGCCAGACATTCTTTTTCAATTTGGGCGTAGCCCTTTTCTGTCTGAGTCAGCGCCCTGCTCGCAAACGCCACCGGTTTTCCACCTTGGGTCAGTGCTGCTCCGAGTCCCGTTTCTGACGCGTCACACTGCAGCGTAAGTTCCTGCTTGGGGTCATAGTACTTGAGTACTGGCGCTTTGGCTATCTTGTCCTTCAGCCTGCCGAATGCTTCCTCTTGCACATCTGTCCACTCCCATATGCTGTCTCTATGGGTGAGCTGTCTCAGTATCCCACAGTCGTCTGATAGGTGTTGGTAGAACTTAGCCAGGTAATTCACCATGCCGACTAGTCTCTGTATGCCTTTCACGTCTGTGGGCCTCGGCATGTCTCTCACTGCTCGAACCTTCTCAGCGTCGACTTTCAGCCCCTCTGCTGTCAGTACGTGTCCGATGTATGGTACCTCTTGCTGTCTCAATCTGAGCTTATCTGCATTCAGTTTTATGTTCCTCTCCCTGCATCTGGTGAGGAACTGTCTCAGTTTCCTGTCGTGGTCTTTGTCAGCCATCTCTTGTGTGTCCCCTTCTCCCGTGATGAGGATATCGTCTGCGATAATGTATATGCCTGGCAGTCCCTCCAGCGCCAGGGTCAGCTTCTGCTGGAATATCTCCGGAGCCGGACTTATCCCCATTGGCATCCTGAGCCACCTATATCTGCCAAATGGTGTGGCAAACGTTGTCAGATAGCTCGACTCCTCCTCCAGTTTCACATGCCAGAATCCATGTTTGACATCACAGACTGTAAACACCTTTGCTCTCGACAGGTCTGGGAGAACATCTTCTATGGTGGGCAGGGGAAAATGGCTGCGCTTCAGTGCCTTGTTGAGTGGTCGCGGGTCTATGCACACTCTTGTCTTTCCATTCGGCTTCTGCACCGTAACCAAACTACTAATCCAATCTGTGCTCTTTTCCACAGGAGTGATGATCTCTCTCTCTTGTAGATCTCTCAACTCTCCCTTGAGTGATGTCATCATAGCCACCGGAACTCGTCGTTTGGGGAGTTTAACTGGCTCCACCCTCTTGTCGATCTCGATTCGATACTCTCCGTCCAGGCAGCCGTCGCCTGTGAACACATCTCCATACTCCCTCTTTATTTGTTCCATAGTCAGTTCTCTCTCAGGTGTTGTTTCGTCCCTCACAATGCTGTCGATGGCTAGTATGTTCTCGTATTCCACTTTTATCAGCTTCATTGCTTCGCTCGCCTTCCTGCCAAGCAGTGGCAATTTGCAGTCCTCTTCTACTACTACAAACTCCAACTGGTACAGTTTATGGTTTCTTGGGTTCCTCACCTTAACCTTACATTTTCCCAGTGGGTGCAGCTTGGACTTGTTGTACATCACCAGCACTTTCTTTGTACTTTCTAGCTTTGTGTCTGGATTAAGCAGGTTAATCGGGATAACATTACATGTGGCCCCACAATCTATCTGGAACCTCACAAGCTCTCTGCCTACTAGCATTCCTGCAAACAGCTGGCTGTGCCTGGCCTTGTCATTTCGGTCTTCAGTAGTCTGTCTCCCTCTTGTGGTGATACTCATGACGTCCTCATATTCCTCTTCACTATCCTGGTCAGTCATCTGGTGCACTTTCCGTGTTCTTTTGTCCTATTTTTTCTCTTTCTCCAGTTTGGATTTACATTTAACTGCAAAGTGATTTTCTTTACCACATTTCTTGCAGCTCTTTCCGTAGGCTGGACATTTTGCCTTGCTCCTTTCATGTGTCATCCCACAGAACTTGCATGACACTGTATCCAACTCCTGCCTTTCTGCCTGTTTCATCATGTGTACTTCCACGCTATTCCCTGAGAGGGTTTTGCTATTTTCACGAGACAACTCTGTGGCCCTGCACATGTGTAGACATTTTTCCAGTGTTAACTTCTCTTCTCTTAGCAGCCTCTCTTTCAGCCCTGCATCGTTGCCAGCACATACTATTCTGTCACGTATGAGCGAGTCCTTTATTTCTCCAAAGTTACATGTACTGGCTAACACTTTGAGATCAGTAACATACGAGTCAATGCCTTCTTTCTGACCTTGATTTCTTGTGAAAAAACGATATCTTTCTACTGTCTCGTTCACTTTGGGATTGCAGTGTTCATCAAATGCGGTGATCAAGTCCAACAGTTTCCTCCTAGCCGAAGTGCTGTCACTCATCAACGTTTCACAGAGCTCCCTACCCGCCTCTCCAATGAGGTAGTAGAACAGCTTCACACTCACATTTTCGGTCGCATCTGGCATAGAAAGTTCCAAGTAGAGTGTAAACTCCTCCTTCCACGATTTCCACGTCTTCGCCAGGTTTCCAGAGTCCAAGCATAGCGTCTGTGGAGGTCTCAGTCCTTCCATCTTTTCCGCTTTTACTGGAATCACTTCTGAATCTGCAGGAGTTTCTTCTTCCCCTCTGTCCATCCGCCGTTATTGCTAACCAGCTAGTTAGCTCCGATGCTAGGCTATTCCTCACTTTAGCAAAGTTCGGTTTTCTCACGTCAGGAACGTGTCCACCTCGCTGTCACCATGTTAAATTCTGCCTAGTCCTATACTGTACTCTGACTAACAGAATTGACGATTAAAGCATTCTCTCAAGTTGCTTACACTTTTATTATAACTCCGTGTTGACCTTCTACATCCAGCTCTCCACATAGCTGTGTCACACTCCACTTCGTCCGTGCGGAAACAAACCTTATGTTTTAATACAATCCTATTGTAACATCCCTTTTCTTTTACTGAACTAAAATATCCTATTGTAACACGGCCCTGCTCTCAGGCCAGCAACTATGATGATGTCACAAAGAAGTCCTTGGTGAACTTGCAGCCACATTCCGAACTGATCACATGAATTCATTACAGAGCATGAACTTTGAACTTGAAAGATTAATTTATCTTGGAACATTTAAAAACCTTGTGAGTAACTTGGAATCAGCCTCGTATCGTTCTTGCCCGTTTTATATAAATCCCATTATTTTATTCTATTTATTCATATCGTTCTTGCTCCTGTTTTATATTTTATATGAAGTCCCATTATTTTTTATCCTATTGCTCTGATCAAATTGTATTTTGTCTATTTTTTGTTGTTGATCTGGTGTTGTTTTATTGTGTAATTGTGCTGTTTGTTTTTAACTGTTGAAACGTTATGTTTTTAAGCTGTTGTCTTGGCCAGGCTTCCCTTGAAAAAGAGATCATTGTATCTCAATGGGACCGACCCTGGTTAAATAAAGGCTAAATAAAAAAAAGAAAACATGGACCCTGTGATTCTCCAAGACGGCACCTCTCCCGACCTCTCTGAGGTGGTCTACGCCTTTGTGGAGGAGTCGGTGAAGCATTTGCTTCTTCCCCAGATAGTCCCTCCCTCCAGGGTATACAGGAATCTTGAGGTTAATTTGAAAGTGACAGTTGGATCTAAGTAACAGTTGACACTAGAACAGCCGTGTCTATGTTACCTACTCAGGGTATATACAGGAATCTTGAGGTTAATTTCAATACCTTTCTAAGACTTTTTAAAGACCTTGTCAATATTTTTCCAGACCTCACAGCCACTTCGAGCTGTAACCGTTTACCTCAGTGACACCTTTAACTTAACAGTTTTAGTTTGCAATAGACTAGACCACTATCATACAACAAGAATTTCCGGTTCATCTTTGTTTTTAATTAAAACTAATAAATTCACGAACTTTTACTAAAAGTTTTTAGGACTCAAACTCTTTGGACAGAGTCTAATTCAGAAAAATACCTACAAAATTCAAGACCTCATAAAATCGTGATAAGACGTTTTAATACTAGGTCTTGATTTTTCACAAAATGTATTTATCAACTGAACTACTTTTCAAGACACAATTCTGCTAGCAGATACCCTGTCCCTCATCATGGAGGATGGAGGAGGACGCCTCCAACACCGAAGCCCTGACCAGAGCCTCCAGCCACAAGAGCCTGCTGTCACTGTCCAATAGCTCTTCACTGATTTACGATGAGACAGTGAATCTGTCCACCAGGTGATGGACACCCTGTCAACTAGACCAGCTCCAGGCTCACTCACAGAGCCTCAGATTGACGCTACTGGGCAGGAGGAGACAGGGAAATGTGGATTCCTTTCAAAGTTCAAGAGCAAAGTCAAACAGAAATATACAGCAAATGTATAAGAATGCCACATTCCATTCAAGACCAAACAGCAGTCAAACTGTGCCTAGAGCAAAAAAATACCAAATTCCAACAATTGATTGACACGTTTATTGCATGGCAAATAAAACATAATAATAATAATAATAATTATTATTATTATAAACTGTGCATAATGTTGTTGTAGGAATGAAGGAGTTTTAACAGTAAAGGCCAATGCACGTGGCGTGCAATTTTGTTGTGTTTGTTTTGTCTAACCCTATCTAAATGAATTAAGTCACTCATAACGGGGAGAGAGACTGGAGCATACATTTTACATGTGTCTTTCGGTCATAGACAGCTAGCTTGTTATGTATTATTATGTTAATCAGTTATGTATTTTTAATCTAATAAGAGGTATACATTAATCCATATCAATTTATACCAATTTTCTAATTGAATATTGGGTTGCTGTGTGTAATGCAGTCAGATCATGTCATTTTGACCTTACCCTCTCACATGAAAAAAAGCTTATGTCTATCTTATATTATGTCTATAAAAAACAGACATTTCACACAGACAACCGGAGTGACGGTTTGTTCCAATGCTTCAATCCACTGTCCATATACTGTAAATATACATTATGGTATTACCATAAAGCCCAATTCTAGCAGAATAAGAAATATTGTCCACTTTAACTAAAAGAATAAAGTACATCCAGTTAACTCTTAAGCTGGCAAGTGTACAAGAAGGCTAGCTCATCTCATCACCTCTGAGCTAGCTAGCTAGCTTGGCAGTTCTTTGACACTACTCACACCATGGAACTATAGTCAGACACTTTCTAGTCACAATTATAATGTCCAATTTGAACCAACTTCAATCTCTTACACAATTATATTGTTATTATTAATGTTAAAAATAATAATAATTATTGTTTGTTTCAACTTGCTTACTTTCATCTGCAGATATCTCACCCTGCAAAAATTATCTTGCGTCGCGTGCTCACACTCACACAAAAACTAAAATAATAGGGTTAGGATTATAAAATAAAATTATCTTCAGCGCTGGCACAGAACGTGTGGAGAGATAGGTCTGGCTATGCGAGACTACTGGCGGACTAACGTTACCAATACAACGAGCCCATGGGCTTGCCACTGTCGCCAGATTTAGATATTGTGGATATTTTAGCCTGCTTGTCAGATGTTTGGGGTCTACGTCCGTCCATTACTAAAACTATATTGTGGGCCTTTATTTGACTTGTATTGCACTGACAATAGAGACGAATGGCTTGTCTGAGATTAGCTAGGTCAGAGAGTGTGTGTGGAGGGAGCTGAGCCTCGCCCTACAGGGGGCGAGAGAGAGGTACCGAAATCTCTGTTGCAATTCGGTCCGGTAGGTACCGGATGTATAGGTACTGGTACCATATTGTTACCGGTTTTCGGTACCCAACCCTACTCATAGCCCCTCGCCATAACCGGAAGGTCCGTAGGTGGTGGACCACCGGTCAACGAACGAAACTGTCAGCCTGGATTCAACCTTTGGGAGTTTAGGAGGGGGCTGGAGGAAGATTTCTCAATTTGAATGTAGGATCCAAAATCTAGCAAATAAGATTGCTTCCATTGAGGAGGCAGGGGTGGAGGGGGTTCTCCCTATGAGGAGAGTGGAGCTGTCCACACCAATACGTTTTTTTGATAAACATGGATTTTTATATTCGTTTTGGGGGGTTCGTCCACACGATCGTCCACACGAACTGAAAACTAACATTTTGAAAAACTCTGGCTACGTGACGTGTGGACGAGATAGACTTTTTTTTGTATTCGTCACGTCATCATGAGCGTAGATTTCTATGATCATGCGCACTGCAGCTGTTTGCTGTTCCCTCCAACGTCACAACAGCATTCCATTCATTTTGATTGTGTAAGTTTATGAACTTATACTAAGGATTGTGTAACTAGTTAACCTTCCTCTTCCATTTGTTTCATTTTCCAACTTTGCTACTTTTGGTCAAAATTGACCAGTGTGTTTTGCACAGTGATATCTCTGGAACCCCTTATCCAATTTTGATGGTTGACATCTAATTTGAACAGTCAAAGCAAGTAGAATCAAGGGGTGGCAGAATGGCACCAGGGGTTAATTTAATATTATAATTTTGCAGCAAGTTAAAAGTTAGTGTTTACTGTACATTACTGTGTATTATAAAAATGCCTGCCATGTAGGCTGTGTGTACTGGATGGAAATTATTTAGTTAGTGTTGTAGCTGGGATTCTTCCCGTTCCATTGATGCATGGGATGTATTGATTTGATACAGGCAAGCCAGTGTTTCATTGTGTAGCCTACTTTCATCTTTCATTTTCCAACTTTGCTACTTTCGGTAAAAATTATCCTATGGCGGTCAATTCTGACCGGAAACATCATAGGTGTGACACGGTTCAATAAATCCCCCAAAATGCAATGCAATTCAATGCAATCAAGTGTATATGCTCAGGGGCCTAGGGTGGAGGATAACATAAGGTCTTGAGGCAATGGGATAAAAAACACAATATTTATGATTACAAACAAAGTCATTCGGTCAGATTTGACCGTGAACACAAGAGGGAGGTTAAGTGATGTTAAATTATAGACATAACATTACAGCAACAAATATAGTAGCTAAGCATGTTTACAGCTAAGAAGCAATATCCCAATAGATATGTAACCGTAACATAATCATATTGTTATGTCCGTAGTGTGTTTGTGTGTGTGTGTGTGTTCTGTTTGTTTCCTGTGTTTCTCCCAGGTGATTGTCCTTCCTCCCTGCCTATTGCCATGGTGACGGCCTGATTGGGCACACCTGTGCTCAATCCTCAATCAAGGGTGGAGGGAGGATAAAAGCCTGGGAGAGACACTCAGATGGTGCCAGTGGCCATTCCATAACTGTTGTGTGTGCGGTTAAAACTTTAAGGTCATGTTCTCACATGAAAGTCTGAATCATGACCCGGAGCAAGTGGATGAGATTGCAACAGTGTTGCATAAATAATTTCTCTGAATAGCGTTCTCACAGCCCTTTATGTAAACGAAGTAACATACGCAATCGAAGCAACAGACGTGGTAGTTGATTGATCAGAAACATTTAAAATTGCCCGTTCGTCCCGCTCTTATCCAGATCAACACGCATGCGCTGTTGTTTTCCTATGGACAGCCTCGATGCGTCGTTTCTAACCCGAGCAAAACCACTCTTTTCAAGCGGAGCATGCGTTGGTTGTTTGCTCCGGGAGCGACTTCGAATGCGCGTTCTCACAGCTCCAAACGACGCAGAGCAAAGCAAATGTTATTCTTAACTCAGATTCCAAGTGAAGCAAATGTTCTAGTAAGAACACACCCTTAGTTTGTTAGTATAGTCTGCTACTGTGTGTTCAGCTGTAGTATCTTTCTCTGTGTTTGGGTTAAAGTTCTAGTCTGTCACTTTGTGTTCTACTATAGTTTGCTACTTTGTGTTCTTCTGTAGTATAGTTCTGTGTGTTTGTTTCTAGTTAGCGCAAGCTACCCCCATAGTGTGCTACGGTGTGTTGCTTGCTAGCTTTGACTGCCAGCCATGTTCAGAGCGGAGAGCTCCACACTGCCAGACTTTTGGGGCATTTTCGCTGAACTTTGAAGACCCACCAAATATTTACTTTTCGGACTACATAAACATTGAACATATCTACCAAAACTTTAGACTCTCTTCTTTCATCAGAAAAAGAAAGTTTGTTTCTACTCTTTGAGTGTTTAGAAATCGGCCGTAGAACATAGGGTGGTTTCAGCAAAAACACCTGATTTTGACCAATAAACAGAGAAAACGAGCTTTTTCTGCAGAACTTTTTATTTATTTATTTTTTTCTGCACTTTTTCTGTATCATCCGACTCTGAACTGTTTGAAGAGTCGCGCGATGGCCGCGCTGCTCCGCGATGCTCCGCGCCGCGTTTGGCACATACCCTGATCCGTTTCGCCATTACTACAACCCACAGCAAGCCACTTCCTTCTCCAGGCTTTTATCGAACTACTGCCCCCATCTGGGACCGAAATACATTACACCCAAGTCTGAAATTCACTCGCTAGGTGTAGAACATGTCAATAACGCGATCCCCGCGGAATTTTTTTTTTTCTCTATAAGACGCCAATTGGCGTCTTTGGCAGTCAACGTTACTATTCTATAAGACGCCAATTGGCGTCTTTGGCAGTCAATGAGTTAAGCTACTGGTATAGTCATTGTGTTGCTATTACTTGTAGTGTGTGTGATTTTGACTCCTCCATGCTGAGGGAGTGTGTCTGTTAGCCTTGTGTTTTGAGTCACTTTAAGTTAATTGTTTCACTCTTGTTTAATTGTTAACTGTTTATTACTTGGCTATCTTTCTAATTTACTTTATCCTTTATTACTATATTATATTCATCCGCTCTTCGTTTTATAGAGTACTTTTCAGTCAGTGTTTCACGGAAACCTTTTTTTGTTATCCTTATACAATAAATCTTATTTATATTCTCCCATCTCCTCTGGTTCTTGTCCCCCTGGTTTTATCTAATTGTTACCCCCCATATCCCTAGACCTTATATGGGGTCATAATAATATACAAAGTCATACAGGCAGACTCTTGTGACCTGCACCTTGGCAGCAGAAATGTCCATCTTCGGTCTCCCCTTCATGGTCATAAGCAGTGCACTGGGTAATCAGGCTGCCTCACATTGTACCATGTGACCTGGATGTCAGGGTCAGAGGTCACCTGTATCTCCAGGGTAACCTGATCCTATCCCTTCCCTACAAAGTCAAACACATTAAACAATGTATTCATTAGAATGGGAATTTGTTAAAGAAGGGAATAAAACTTCCTTTCAATAATAGAGTTGGCTTCAAGCAAAATACTTCCACAATACATGTTGACTTACTTGACTTAATGCCGTTGAATCTCTTGCAGAGCAAAGGCCATCAACGACTCTTCTCCATCCATCACGGCTCTGGGCTTTCTTTTCCACCTCTCCCCAGCTGGTACCCTGCCTCTTCAACTCCGCCTCAGAGTCCCGCCTCCAGCTGTTTCTGGGCCTTCCTCTTTTCCGCTTTCCCTGTGGGTTCCATGTCAGGGCCTGTCGTGTGATGGTAGCTGCTGGTTTGCGCAGGGTGTGACCAATCCATCCCCACTTCCGTCTCCTGATCTGGCTCTCTACTGGCTCCTGGCTCCCTCTCTGCCACAGTTCCTTATTAATGATTTTATCTGGCCACCTGATTTTGAAGATGCGCCTCAGACAGATGTTGATGAAAGTCTGGATTTTCTGCAATATTTTCTTTGTCATTCTCCATGTTTCTGAGCCATAGAGAAGGACACTTTTGACATTAGTTAAAGATGCGCACCTTCGTTGGAGTAACTATTTCCCTTGAGGCCCAGATGTTCTTCAGGATGATAAATGCTGCTCTGGCTTTGCCTACCCTAGCAGTGACATCACTGTCTGTGCCACCCTGCTTGTCAATGACGCTGCCAAGGTAGGTGAAGGAGTCGACTTCTCTGATGGGTCTGTCGTCTATGATGACGGGGGTGGTGTTCGGGGTGTTGATCCTCATCAGTTTGGTCTTTTCCTTGTTCATCCTGAGGCCTGCTGCAAGGGATGTGATTGAAAGCTGGGTGGTCTTGTCCTGCATGTGGTTATAGCTGTGTGACAGGAGTGCCAGGTCGTCAGCAAAATCAAGGTCATCAAGCTGTGACCAGAGGGTCCACTGTATGCCTTCCTTATTGCCCGCTGTGATGGTCTTCATTATCCAGTCTATGACCAGGAGGAACAAGAAGGGTGACAGTAGACATCCCTGTCGCACTCCGGTCTTGACCTCGAAACTGTCTGACGTCTGGCCTGCATGTAAGACCCTGCAAGTCATTCCCTGATAGGTGTTCTGGACCAGGGAGATGATCTTCTCAGGGACTCCGTAGTGCCTCATTAGTTTCCACAGTGTCTCTCTGTCCACGCTATCAAAGGCCTTTTCGTAATCTACGAAATTTATGAATAGGGAGGAGTTCCACTCTATAGATTGTTCCACTATGATGCGTAGTGATGCGTGGCAATCTGGTCGGCACAGGATCTGTTACTCCTAAAACCTGCCTGCTGGTCTCGAAGTAGGGGATCAACTGCAGTTCTCATTCTCTCCAGTAACACTCTGTTCAGGACTTCGCCTGGTACTGAAAGAAGCATGATTCCCCTGTAGTTGTTGCAGCAGGTTAGGTCTCCTTTCTTTGGAATTTTGATAATAACTCCTTCCTTCCAGTTTTCCGGCACCCTCTCCTCCTCCCAGATTGTTGCGAAGAGGCTGTGGAGCATCTCCGTGGTGGTTGCGATGTCGGCCTTGATTGCTTCTGCTGGTATTCCATCCGGCCCTGCAGCCTTTCCTGACTTCAGAGCCCTGATAGCCTGTCTGATCTCTGCCCTGCTTGGTTCCTCACAATTTATTGGTAGAGGTGTATCTGCTGGTGGTATGTCTGGCCTTACTACTGGGTTTGGTTGATTAAGAACTTCTTTGAAGTACTCTGCCCATCTTCCCCGCTGATCCTGAATGCTGGAAATTGGTTTGCCCTGCTTGTCCTTCACTGGCTTACCAGACTGGTGGAACTTGCCTGCTAGCTGTCTGGTGATACTGTATAGGTCCCTCATATTCCCCTGTGGTGCTGCCTTTTCGGCCTGTGAGGCCAAACTGTCCATGTGGGCCTTTCTGTCCTTCCTGAAACCCCTCTTCACCTCCTTATTCGCCTTGCTGTAAGCTTCCTGTGCCTTTCCCTTCGCTGCTCTTGTCTTACCTATGTTCATCCTTTCCTTCTTCCCTTTCCTCTCCTTTAGCTTCAGCAGTGTTTCGGCCGAGACCCAGTCCTGGTGTTTTGTCTTCCTCCTCCCAAGGACCTCCTCGCATGTGTCCAGCCAGATCTTCTTTGACTGCTGCCACCGGGTCTCCACATCTCCCTTTCCCTCCATTCCTTCGTCCTGCAGTATCTGGAATCTGTTCTTGAGGCTTATCTGGAAACTTTTCTCAACTTCCCTTTTCCTAAGAAGTTCCAGGTCATACTTTGCTGTTGTGTTGCTGGTGTTGTGGTGTCTTTTCAGACGGAGCTTTGCAGTCATCAGAAGGAGGTGGTGGTCTGATGATACATCTGCTCCCCTCTTCACTCGCACATCTTGGCATGACCCTCTGAACCTTCGACTGATACATATGTGGTCTATTTGGTTTTCTGTTACCTTGTCAGGGGAAATCCATGTGGATTTGTTTGTGTGGGAATCTGCTGCCTCCTATGACCAGCTGGTTTATGGAACAGAGGTCTGCGAACCTTTCTCCATTTTCGTTCATCTGGCCCAGCCCATGTGCTCCCATGATATCTTCATACCCAGTGTTGTCAGCTCCGATCTTGGCGTTGAAGTCTCCCATGAGAACAGTGACATCGCCCCCTCTCTGTCTGTCCAAGACACCCTGTAGCTGGTCATAGAAGTTGTCTTTGTTTTCCTCTGTGCCTTCATTGGTTGGAGCATAGCACTGGATGACATTTAGCTTGATGTTCTCTCTCTGGGTGGCAAACTGAGCAGTGATTATTCTTGGGCTCACAATACATGTTACATGATAATAAATGGTCATTTTGAAATCAATCATTATAAAGGAAATGATATAAGTAAATGAGATGAGAAAAGGAGACAGGGAAAGGTAGTATCATGATTATTTTTTTTATTTAAAAAGCGAACAAAAAAACCACAAAAAACAACACGCCCAATTTCGTCCGATCTCGGAAGCTAAACAGGGTCGGCCGGGTTAGTACTTGGATGGGAGACCGCCTGGGAAT
Source organism: Nansenia antarctica (assembly GCF_963989245.1). Classification (NCBI taxonomy): domain Eukaryota; kingdom Metazoa; phylum Chordata; class Actinopteri; order Argentiniformes; family Microstomatidae; genus Nansenia; species Nansenia antarctica. The sequence continues at coordinate 24,167,162 of NC_137674.1, read as the reverse complement.
ACCCGGTGCTGTAAGCTTTTCTCAACTCCCACCAGTAGAGGGCACTATTCCACCCTTTAACAACTGGAACTATGATGTTTTTTTACACTGCTTTGCAAACTATGAATCCAGCTTCATTAGAATCAGAATTGCTTTTATTACATCCAATGTACAGGTACACAAGAGTAGGCTTAGGTTCTTAGGCTTAGGTTCTTCAACATTGACATTGCAGTAAGGTACAAAATCAACAATAATAGAATAAAGTAAAAAATAAGTAAAGTAAGTAACAATAAAGCATAATAAAGTAAGAAAGTGATAAACTCATGTACGCCAGACCACTTGCTTCCCATCATTTTGGAATAATTGGCAGAGGGCAGTCAACTAGACTACTATCTCTCAGATCTTCAACACAATCCTTTCCAGAATGTCATATCTGATGTACTGCCTCTGTTAGTTGGTGTTGATGATAACATTCCTTTTATTTCAATTTCCCGTGAACAAAAGTTCTCATGCGTTACGTTTCATTTCCTTGTTTGGGTGAGAATGCTGCAGTCACGTTTGTTTGTTTGTTTGTTTGTTTATTTGGATCCACCATTAGATACAGCAAATATGCAGTAGCTGTTCTTCCTGGGGTCCTCATACCATACTTTCAAACTTTTTCATCTTAAACATTTAAATACAGACAATACACTTCCATAACATTCATACATACATACATACATAAGCTCTATTATTTACATGTTAGTCCCCGTCAGTCCCATGTATCAAATATTACATTTGGGAAGATGCAGTTACAGCTCATTTCCCCTTAAACAGGTTGCCTGATTTAGTTTTTAGAATTATAGTTTTTAGTTTTTTTGTGATCAAGATTTGTTATTGCTTTTAACAACACATAACAATGACAATACAGAACAAGAAAGGAAAGGAGGGGGAAAAAGAAAGAAAACAGAAAAGAAAAGGGCTAGACATAGCAGACAAGTCATAGCCAAATAGTAGAAATAGAACACAATCCGGATTGGGGTAAATGGAAAATCAAATTACAGAGTAGTCAGGTTTGTCAAGTTGAATGAGTAAGCCTTCCACGCATCAACTATACTGGGCCTCGCTTTGTTCAGTCTGGCCATTGTGCATCAAGATCCACAACCCTCTGTAGAGAGTAAAACCAAAACGTGTTCATACAGAAATCAGGTGTCATCCAATGTTGAAGAATAGTCTTTTTTGCAGAGGTGAACCCAGCAAATATATAATGATAGTTTTTGAAGATGCAGTCGTTATTTAGTTTTAGTACAGGAAATGTTAAAAGACCACTCCTGAGCCAGTCGCATTTCACATGAAACACAACAGTCCTTTACCCACAGCTGTGCAAACGTAACAGTGCATTTAAATGCTCCTAAAAGTGACTTCAAACAGTGTGAAATAGCCCAAGTACTCAACCAGGGTATATACAGGAATCTTGAGGTTAATTTCAATACCTTTCTAAGACTTTTTAAATACCTTGTCAATATTTTTCCAGACCTCACTGCCACTTCGAGCTGTAACCGTTTACATCAGTGACACCTTTAACTTAACAGTTTTAGTTTGCAAGTGTTTCTCAACCCTCTCCTCGGGGCGCCCCAGCCGCACCACATATTTGATCTGTTCCACCACCAGCACACCTGATTCAACTAATAAAGTGCAAAGCAATTATGGTTTGTACTTGATTAGTTGAATCAGGTGAGCTGGTGTTGGAACAGATCAAATATGTGGAGCGGCTGGGGCGCCCCGAGGAGAGGGTTGAGAAACACAACACAATTTCTGGTTCATCTTTGTTTTTTAATAAAACTAATAAATTCACAAACTTTTACTAAAAGGTTTTAGGACTCAAACTCTTTGGACAGAGTCTAATTCAGAAAAATACCCACAAAATTCAAGACCTCATAAAATCGCGATAAGAGTTTTTAATACTTATTAAGGGTCTTGATTTTCCCAAAATTGATTTATCAACTTTTAATACTTTTCAAGACACCGCGGATACCCCGCAAGTACTCAACCTCTGAGGCTGAGTATGAACTCTTTTTCAACAGGTTAATATCGGTCTCTGCGGTCCTCAAAACGTGATGTTTACACTAGGGGCCAATTAGCGATTTGTGCTGGTCTTTTGCAGCCAACCACTGAGCAGTTGCCATGCTTAGCTCTTAGCTTTGATATAATGGGGCGGCTGTGGCTCAGGAGGTAGAGCCGCCGTCTAATGATCGCAAGGTTGGCAGATCAGCGGTTCGAGCCCCGGCTGGCCACATGTTGAATTGCTCCCAGTGAGCAGGCCGGCGCCTTGCATGGCAGCTTGCCGCCATTGGTGTGTGAAAGGGTGAAGGAGAGGCCGCTGTAAAGCACTTTGGAATAAGGTGCTATATAAATCAGTCCATTTACCCATCAGGGACCAAAATGAAGGTGCATTAGCACTGAAAACGTTTTTCAGAACGTTGGACCTTTAACCCTGCAAACAAAATGTCCACCCGCCTCCCCCCCACGCCCCCAATGTGAAGATAACCTCTATGCTCTTCAAAGTCAAAGTCAGCTTTATTGTCAATCCAATATATCTACAGACATACAGAGAGTTGAAATTGCGTTTCCCTCTCATCCACGGTGCATAGCAAACAAAAACAATAAATAACAATATAATACGACAAGATTAAAAAAATAACTATATGTACAAAAATACTAGATAAAAGATTTGAAATGTGCGTTACAATGTACAGGGGTGGAATACAATATGAACAATGACAATAGTGCAATAGTGGTAATTGGCTCAGTATAATAGAGTAAAGTGGCTAAAGTATAGGTATGCTTGTATGTAGGTTGAGCCTCACAACACCCCATAATAACAGCCCAGTCCTCCACAGCTGTGTTTTTATGAGTGGCGTGCCCGTCTACAAGACTCCAAACACTACAAAGGTAACCCCATGGGTCCTTTATTTACAGTCCTTGGTTTCCTCTTTTCCTATTTGTGTGTATTTGTATTTTCTCAATACATTCTTTCTGCTTTACTTCAATGTGTGTGGTCCATGCCATTACAATATGTTTTGTTTTAGATGGTAAATGATTCCATTTGCTTGGTGGTGTTTGTTGCACAACAACTCGCAATTCTTACTGTCACCAGAAATGGTGCAGACTATATTGAATTACAATTTTTCAGTCCTAAATTATTTTGATTGCTCCAGATAACTGTGGTTAATAAGTGCACACTAAGCCACTAAAGCTACTTGCCTCTGCAATCAACTGTGAGGACAAATTCAGGTCAAATAAAACAAACACAAGTTCATTGTGAGCAAAGCTTATCAAGCAAATACAGTTCAAGTTGAAAGCTTTATTGTGGACTTAGAGTAAGGAAGATATTTGCCTATGGTCTCCATTATAGACAAAGGGCAGATACATAATCAATAAAGTCAACAGTTTGGTTCACAATCAGATTTCTTGTCAGGCACAATGGAACCAATGGAATAGTCTCAGAAGTGCAAAAGGTGCCTGCCACTCAAGCACAACCAGAATGCGGAAACATAAGGTACCTGCCAGGTGTTGTCATGGCTTCTGATAGTGGGTGGAGGTGTTACTTGCCTGCATTGCCCTCAGAATGCCCTCATAGCGGGCCAATGTTGGCATGCCTGCTGTGTTGTGGTAAGAGACAAAAGGGCACTGAAGGTGCATGGCTGAAAATGTACTGTCACTGGTATCTTATTTACCACACCACTCTCCCTTGCCCCAGGGATTCCACAGGTGGACCAGATTTTCCGGTTTACATTGGCTCATGATCTGTGGAAATGAATCAGCGTTTATATAATTAAAGGGCGTATTGATTCAACACTGCAACCACCCACACACACACACACACACGTACACACACACACACACACACACACACACCATACAATAACAAACGTTGTTATTGTTAACTTTTATTAACAAATCTTTGTGAGTTAAGCCTGTCCCTTTCACTCAGAGCAATCTATCACTGTCAAAAGGAAAAAACAACAGGTACATTGTCAGTACAAGTGTCAAATAACAAACCTTGTTTCTTACATAACAAGTTTCAAGTTTCAAATATATTGTTACGTCCCATTATACAAGTATAATAGAGTCAAATTCTGAGTTTTAATCCTGAGGCTACGGAAGAGACTTTGTCTTTTGAACGGCGTCAGTTTGAACAGACTGTGATTGGGGTGGCTGGGATCTAACAGACTGTGATTGGGGTGGCTGGGATCTAACAGACTGTGGTTGGGGTGGCTGGGATCTAACAGACTGTGATTGGGGTGGCTGGGATCTAACAGACTGTGATTGGGGTGGCTGGGATCTAACAGACTGTGGTTGGGGTGGCTGGGATCTAACAGACTGTGGTTGGGGTGGCTGGGATCTAACAGACTGTGATTGGGGTGGCTGGGATCTAACAGACTGTGGTTGGGGTGGCTGGGATCTAACAGACTGTGGTTGGGGTGGCTGGGATCTAACAGACTGTGATTGGGGGGGGCTGGGATCTAACAGACTGTGATTGGGGTGGGGCTGGGATCTAACAGACTGTGATTGGGGTGGCTGGGATCTAACAGACTGTGATTGGGGTGGCTGGGATCTAACAGACTGTGATTGGGGGGGGCTGGGATCTAACAGACTGTGATTGGGGTGGGGCTGGGATCTAACAGACTGTGATTGGGGTGGCTGGGATCTAACAGACTGTGATTGGGGTGGCTGGGATCTAACAGACTGTGGTTGGGGTGGCTGGGATCTAACAGACTGTGGCTGGGGTCTAACAGACTGTGGTTGGGGGGGGGGCTGGGATCTAACAGACTGTGATTGGGGGGGGGCTGGGATCTAACAGACTGTGATTGGGGTGGCTGGGATCTAACAGACTGTGATTGGGGTGGCTGGGATCTAACACACTGTGGTTGGGGGGGGCTGAGGTCTAACAGACTGTGATGGGGGGGGGGGGCTGGGATCTAACAGACTGTGATTGGGGGGGTGGCTGGGGTCTAACAGACTGTGATTGGGGTGGCTGGGGTCTAACAGACTGATTGTAATGTTTGGTAAGACCTGGATTATCTAATGAGGAGATGAGCCCCAGGTCAGGTGTACACTAATTGCTGCTCTAGTCGTTAGTTGAAAGATAGAATTTAACTCTAGTACAAGGTAAGTTAAGGATAGTACAAGGCTGTCATAAAATGCTAATTTGCATGTTTCTGTACTGCTGAATCTGCACGTTTCCACAAAGGACTACTAGGGGTTAAAAAAAGTTTCGATTTGAAATCAAACAATTACTATGAGGTTAAATTAGAGATTCTCAGCTTGCATTTCTCAGCTCACTCTCCACTGGTCATCAATAACTCCCCTGTCACAATAATGGATGAATTCAAGTTTCTGGGCACTACCATCTCCAACACACTAAAATGGGAGAACAACATCACCCATCTAGTTAAAAAAAAGGCCAGCAGCGCTTGTTCTTCCTCCGTCATCTGAAGAGACTCCACATCAGTCGTCACATCCTGGTCCAGTTCTACAGGGCCGTCATAGAGAGCATCCTGACATCCTCCATCACTGTCTGGTACGACTCTGCGTCTGCCCGATCCAAGGCCAAGCTACAAAGAGTCGTACGGACAGCTGAGCGGATCATCGGCTGCCCCCTGCCTCCCATCACAGACCTCCACAGCTCCAGATCACTGAAGAGATTGTGGCAAGATTGTGGCTGACCCCTCACATCCATCTCACAGCTTGTTTGAATTACTCCCTTCTGGACAGCGGTACAGGGCCACCAGGGGGCCGTTCCACTAACGTTGATTAGTATATCGGCGATTAAAATAAATCAGGCGATCAGGCAACTCGGGATTGGAATTCAAGCCTCAGGTGATTCCTCGAACGAGGATCAGCTTTGTGTCATCAGTGTTCACAGAACACCGTCTTAGAAATCCTCGATATGGGCGCGTGGCCGAAGATATAAAGAGCCCAGAAGAGCCGATAGTCGAAATGAAGATACAATGGCAAAAAACCCAGAAAAAAGCCCTCGCGCCTGCTCTTTCAGTAGGGCAGAGCAACTTTTAATTGTTGATCTATATGACGAGGAAAGGCCCGTAGTCAATGCATGGCTGCGGTGTGTGTGCCTCCTAATTTGTGGCTCCAGCAAACTACATAAATAAACTATGGTTGGCCTTCTGAACCTATACCTCTCCCACAGGTCTGCGCCTCTAAATGCACAGGGTTGATAAGAAATGGACATGCCATAGTTGTCTAGTTGTCATAGTTGTCTAGCCTATAGGTATATGAGCAGGCTCTGCTTATATAGCATAGGCCCATGTCAATTAATTAATTAACTAATTAAGCTATTAACCTACATGACACTGTGGCAGAGCAAAGTCATTCCTTTAGCAAGAGATTAGTGGTTATGCTGCATATGTTTCATGTCTTTTGTGTTTTGTGTCTTTTTTTCCTTATATTTTGTTGTTATCTATCTATCTATCTATCTATCTATCTATCGCACAATCAAACTATCTATATCTATCTCGTGTGAAGTGGGAACTAATATTTCCTAAAAGCAACGATTAAATAAAATAAAATAAAAAACGTTCAATTAAATCAAGTCTCGAACACGCAACCTTTGGAACTCTAGCTGGCTGCCTTAACCACTGCGCCAGCCAGACCGCTGTGATGACAGTAATGCAAGTTGAAACACATACCTATTATTATTTATTTTTTTTACACTTTTTTATTTATTTATCTATCGATCTATCTCACACTTTCAAAATATCAAGTTATCTATCACACAATCAAACTATCTATCGATCGATCATACTTTCAAAATATCAAATTATCTATCTATCACACAGTCAAACTATCTATATATCTATCTCGTAAAAAGTGGGAAACTAATATTTCCTAAAAGACACTTGATGGAACTGTCGTTCGGGATATAGTTTCCGCCTGTGAGACAATTTTGACGCACGTATTACCTAAACCAACCTCTTAGCCTGCTCGCAACCAGAATAACTCGGGAGGCTAGGTTGCATAGCAACCAAACAGCGAATTATTTGAGCCACATTGATGGAACCGCCGATTAGAACATTATCGCCGATTAGAAGATAATCTCGCTTAGTGGAACGGCCCCCTGGACATAAACATCACAACACTTGAACAGTTTCTTCCCCAAACCCACAGCCCTCCTCAATAACTCCTGATCATTGCACCTTGCACTTTACATGTTCTTGCACTTAGTTGTACAGTATATTTATTCACTCATATTGGTACTGTATATACTGTACTGTGTCTTGAGTATTGTTGTATTGTCGTCTTGCTTGTATGTACTGTAGCTTGTTCAGCATGGTAGAATACCAAGTCATGTTCCTAGTGCACTGCACATGGCGAATAAAGTTGAATTGAATTGAATTTGATGTCCAGTAATTCCGACCTGAAGTCTGTGACCCGTTGACCTTAACTGACTCTGGTTATTCTCTGGTGATGCTCTGCCAGGCCTGTACTCAGGGTGCGAAATAGGGGGGAGCTCGGGGTGCTATAGCTCCCCTAGTGGTGACATGAGCTCCCCTGGAAACATGGTTTGTGAAATTTTGGGGGAGCTCTAAAATATTCCAAATTGCGATGGATTTATTCCAAGTTGTGACGGATTTTACCTGGTGTAATATGATTTGTAGAGGCATACAATCTATTTTGATGTTGGTATTAGGTATATACAGTAAATGATGTATAATAGCCTATATAGCCTACATATAGGCCTTTATTGGCTACTACTATGCGACAGTAACAGAGCGGGGTGCACTGACGCTGAACGCCTCATAGTGAGAAGTAGGTGGACAATGCGTGGTGCTGAAATAGCCGACATGCGGTGTGTGGTTTGAAAAAAGTAACGCCAGCTCAGTAAATCATTCAAACGTAATGTTTACTTATAGGCTATGTGAATGTGACTGCACCACACATGTGAACAGTAACAAAGCAAATGCAGTTTAATTTTATGAAAAACATTGACAACTAAATCGGCGCAAAAAAAAGAAAAAGCTGAATCCGCTTAGCCTATATGCTCCTGAAAAACATTTAATGACAGAGCAAACACGCTACATTACTATGGATAATAATTACAATGAGCCATTCATTAAAAATAGAAAAAATTATATTAGGCTATTAAATCTCACTTAATGAGAAAACTGGCATCTCCCATCGGTCACTATTTGTTGGCTATCTGGTGATATGGACGTCTTTGAGTGTCTAGAAAAGCGCTATAAGTCTAATGTATTATTATTATTTATTATTATTATGGACGTCACTTTAATCCGGCAGTTCTCAAGGTTTTTACGCACCAATCGATTCCTCTAGTCCGTCTTTATCACATTCATTGACGAAAAGGACGACTCGCATGTATAGGTGGAAGGGAACATTCATTGTGAGCACGGAAAATGTGAGTCTCTCACAACGGCTTTGCATTGATGAAACCAGCAGTGGCGGCTGGCCGATAGAGGGCGCTGGGGCGCCGCCCCCACCTTCACTTCCTTGTTGCGATTTGTAAAAGTTATTTTTTTAAATAAACATTGTTTATTCACAAAATGTGGCTGATATTCTGTCGGCGCCTATCAGCATTCATTAAAAATCCTCCAATACAATAAACATTTTTATCTGTGTGTGTGTGTGTGTGTGTGTGTGTAAAACTCACTGTTAAAATACATAGGGGGGAGAACGCGGGGCGCCGGTCAATGAAAGTCTATGCCAGGACGAATACTTTTGGCTTACACGTGAGCTGTAGCAGCGCTCCAATTGGCTGTCTCTATTTCTTGGCCAGGGCGCACAAATGTGCGTCCCTGAATCTCCGGTTGTATTGCAGACAATGCATTATGCTGAGGACTTTCGACTTCCGGTTTTCCGGACTTCGGGCTTCCGGAGTATTTTAAATGAACATTCGTAATGTCTGTCTCTGATGTTCATGGTCAATTAAATCAGCCTATTTTGTGCAACTAATAATGTTCCCGCTAATGGGTTAACCAAGCAGCCTTGCACCTAACGTGCAAGCACCTATCTTCGAACTATTCATAGCAATATGCGCGGGGCAAGGCGGAGGTACGGGTAAACACGGCTCATGTTCTGTCATCAAAGGTAAGAGTTGGTTTTCTTTAACTCAGCTGATGCATTGTTGTGTTTCTGACATGGTCTGGTTGTGTTTCTGACATGGTCTGGTTGTGTTTCTGACATGGTCTGGTTGTGTTTCTGACATGGTCTGGTTGTGATACATCATTGAATGTGTTGACCTGCTGTGATGTGTTGACCACCATCACTCTCCATCATCATCCATCATGTGTCTATGAAATAGATAGTTACTGTACTACTGACTGCAGCATTCATCTCTGCTCATTGATGTAGCCATGTCACACAGACACATAGTACACATATTCATCTGCTACCTTTATTAACCTGAGTGTAGCTGTGAGGCCTGTACTAGCCTTGTTGACTAGACTTCCTCCTTGTCTGACACTGGGTATTGGACCGTACCGACGTCCATAGACCGGTCACTCTTCCACCTCAGTGTCTGTAGTTGACAGGGTAACTTCTCCATGGCCCACACGGTCATTTTAAGGGTGAAAGTTGAAATTATACAGTGGTTGTAATGCCAGTGCGTGTTCTATGCGCGTGCACGCGAAAAAAAGTCGTGCACGCGGAAAAAAAATCGCGCGCGATGCGCGCGCGAAAGACGACCCCCACGCCACACTGCTGTGCCCCACCCAAAATTTTGGGCACCAGCCGCCACTGGAAACCAGGTAGGATGAAAGCATAGTTCGCTGTCCATTCCTCTTTAAATGCCCTGTTTTCACCGTCAACTTTCCTCTTTAGACCTTTGGAGAGTGACATGATGTTTCTTTTGCTAGCTAGCAGGTTAAATGTTTAGCTGACTTCACCCAGCACGCAAACAACCAATCTAATAATAATGTGACCTTGTAAGTCTGGGAGGAGGGGGGAATCATTATCGGAATAAAACTATGTTAAATAATTATTAGAATAAGTTAGGCTGCGATACATCGTCAGTCCACACATTTATTATTCAAAACTATGGAAAAGGGTGAAACTACGTTGTTGAGAATCACAACACAAACTCGCTAGTCAAGCCAAAATACTGCAGCGAAATGGATTGGACTGTTACCTAGTTAACTAGAACACTACTTTACATTGTTAGCAGGCTCACAAAACAAGCCGTGTTAGTTGACTAGCGATGTGTCATTGATTTTCGACAACGCGGAAATGTGTTCACATTTTTCGAAAGAAAAGTCAAAGCATTAGAACGTAGAACGGAAAATCGCACGCGCGCTTTGCGGACGGAAAGCCACCGGCCCCGATTTGGCCAGTTTTTTTTTTTTTGCTTTAATCCCAGGGCTCCCCCGCACACCGTGATTTAATTCGCACACTGCCTGTACTGTTCTGCAGCCATCTTCAGTTGTTGTTTGTTTTGAGATATATTTGCCTAAAATCAAGTTAAACGCATAAATGTTGATGTTAAATTGGATTGAATAGATCTGAAGATTGATTTGGCCCGTCAATAACTTTCCACTTTCTTTTCACTGTTAAAAACTCCCTTGTTGCTATGGCAGTATGGTCGCTATGGCAGTATGTTTGGGGTCATTGTCTTACTGTATGATGTAGGACCATGGAATGATTTCTTATGCACAGTCCATGACTTACCAGAAACACCAATTGTCCCAATAGGGCACATCCTTTAATTTCGACACTCAAAAGGGCACTTTAGTGCAACGTTTTTCAACTGTGGGGGCACATGGTCAAGTTTAGACCATTGGAGGGGCACCGATAGGGCACGTCCTCTAATTTTCGCCACTCAAAAGGGCATTTTTGCCACTCAAAAGGGCACTTAAGAGAGACGTTTTTCAACCGTGGGGGCATCAGGAGGGGCGGTCGCCCCCCCTGAGTCCGCCAGTGCATTACACTCACTATAATTGTTTTAACCAAACTTTTGTGTAGAACCAAAAGAAGATTAGATTTCTAAAAACCCTGAAAGGGTCACTGAGAAATGCAGAAAAAAAAAATGTTTTGGACTATGTAAAGACCTTGACAGTTGTCCCAGAGGATGGGGATAACTAATGCTATACAATGGCAGAAATGTTCCTCATCTATAGGCTGTAAATAAGTACACACCGTGTTAACCGTTTAGCAAAAAGTGCTTAACATTTGCATTTAATGTGAAAGCAATGAGAAATGGTTAGTGTTTTTGTTATGTTGTGCTCATGTTTGTTATTGTGGTGGGCATGTGAACAGGTTCATACACAAACAACCTGGAGTGGTTACGGTAATAGGGTTAGGGTTTGACATTAACTACCAGTGGAAAGGTACGGGGATGTTGTCAGGGAAAGTTATTGCATTATTAACTAGAATTAATAAACAAAAACACTAAAAGCACAAACGTGTGGATTGCAATTCTTGGTTAGACACTGTTGTGGATTTAATTGATTCTTAATAGATTGAGCAAAACTTTTAAAGCACAAAGAGCTTAGATCAATTGTCTCCAAAGAGGCCTTTTATTAAGCAAAGTTACATGAGCGCAGAGAGAAACGAGCAGACCAATAAGCAAGAAGCGAAAGCCAAAAAGCCAAAAGCCCCCAACGATGGGTCGGACTCATATTTATAGAACTGTCCTTGGTCATGAGGTCACTATTCTTGGGAACCAATCATATTTATACAAATCTGTGATTACACAAGTTATGGGCCCTGTCCATAGTCAGAATTATTCACTGCGCAGATCTTGGCCCATCCCTTACAGGAAGGAAATGGGCCTTCCTTGAGTGCTGCTAGATTCACCAAACTGTAGAGAGACTTACATTTCTCAGTATAAAAGGATATAAAACCACAACAACACCATCTCCCACCCACAACACACCACCTTGCAACCTAAGCACCTAGTCGGTAACTGTATTGTGTAGGTGCATGTATCCTATAAGTGACTGGCAGGTCATGTTTATTTCAGATAAACCCTGTATGCAATTGTCAACAAAGGCACCTGGAGAATAAAGTTGAATAGTAACTATATATGTATTTTATTTCACCAGTAAAATTCAACATTGATAGATTGCTAGAATAAAACAACTTGACTTTAGTTACTATGGTCTGGTTACACTGAGATAGCTCATATATTGATAGAGTGAAGATAAAAAAGGAAAAGTAGTACATGCAGAATAAAACAATAAACAAGGGACAACTTATCAAAACATTTGGCAGAATCACCGTTCATATACAAAGGTGGTACTGATTAATATACTAGTATTACTACTACTACTAAACTATTATTTTGTAGTTCTTGACAAATGTCCTGATAAAATGCTTACATAACACAATTAGAAAAGCACTGTTGTGCGGTTTGCATGAATGTATGACTTGTTTCCTCACGATGTCTCACAATCCCAGCAGATTCTCTCTGTCCGACCTCTTCTATAACGCCCGGTAGTTTATGTATACATTGAAATATACATCCACTGGGAAAAAAGCAAAAAGTGATGAGAACATTTAATGAAATAGTTTGGCAGCAGTATACATGTGAAAATGTATGTAAAGAACATTTTTAGCTTGAATCAAGGAATATTGTGTAACACTTTACTATACAGGTGGTGATAAAACTGCCTACTACTGTCAGTTGATACAAATATATGTCCTATTAGATGATTAATCTACTGAACATTCCAATAGATTATGACAAAAAGGAGTTAATCGCTTAAATCAAGTTCATTCAAACTTGTTCACATTAACTCACGGTGCACTCGATCAAATTTCAGGACCCTCCTTTCATGACTTTTCCTAGATATGTGCGTTCTACCACCCAGTATCCTTACATTTTCAAAATCACTTCAGGATAAGATAGTATAAAGCTGTTTTGCAGTTTTTCTGTGTAGGAGGCAGGCTAAAAAAAGAAGCGCCCTCTAGTGATCTCTGTGTGTAAATAGCAGATTTACATTCTAAAAAGGGGGTCTATTTGACCCCCAAGGCGGCTCTACTAGTAGGTAAAATAGACACGGCTGTTGTAGTGTTAATCAAATGGTGGATGCCTTTAACAATATTATGTCTAGTGCTCTAAACAGTGTGGCTCCACTCAAGGTTAAAAAGAGATCAAGTGAGAAAACCGTGGGAACAAAGTCAGGAATCGTGAAGTCAGTTTTTACCTCAGCCTCCTGCAGAGACATGTTCACTCCATCTGAGAGTTGTTTGAATATTTCTGTTGGGAAGAACATTCAGTTTGTTACTTGTAGTATAAAAAAAAGAAGAAAAAAAGAGAGAAAGAGAAAGAAATACGTCAAAGAAAATGGCCTTGAGAAATAAAAGCAGTCCCTCCCCAATTCCGACGTGGACTTACTGGCCATGCAGTCCATTCGCAGGACGAGGCCGATGAAACTGTCCAGCGTCAAGTTTCCATTGGCGTCGCCGTAGCGCAAAGCCATCAGGTTGAGCATGTCGTCGCTCACTCTCGTACCTGTGTTGGAGACACACACCTGGGATTATCTCACATGTATTTGTGTGGTGGCCTGGGAAAACCCGTCGGATGTCGCTGGCGTTCGTTTGTGGCAAAGAGCAAAAATAGATGGAAATCGCGATTTTGGCGATTTTGATATTATGTGGTATTCTAGTACTTTGAACTCCATACTACATTATGGTGAATAAACATTTTAAGAAAACAAAAGAGAAAGTACTTATTTTTATGTTTTTGTGGTGGGTAGTTTGCTAGCAAAACAACGTCACGTTGAACGTGTCTTATTCTCAGTTAAGCAACGCACGCACACATGAGCGAAAGGAGAGACGATACTTCCACCTGTGTTATTGCCAGTTTACTGATGCTCACAATAAGCATAAAGTAATAACATCTTAACTAGAAGACACACAAATGGATCTGTCCCTCGCATACCGACGAGGTGAGCAGACTAACACCGCATCACAAGCAGACAAACGAGACCGGCCGATCTGCATAGGCTCCTCCCCCGACCCGGAGCCATTTCTCCCCTTTCACTTTTTTTGACATGATACATTAAAATGCTCATAACTTTTTAAAATAAAGGGCTATCTCAGTCATTCAACCAGTTATGAATAGCTGAGAACTTCTAATTTATGAAAATATAAAAAAATGAAAATGTCAAAATGCCACCATGTGAAGGGTTTTCCCAGGCCACCACACATTTTATCTTTATCTTTGGTTTATGTTATGTTCAGGGGCAGCTGTGGCGCAGGAGGTAAAGTCGCCGTCTAATGATCACAAGGTTGGCAGATCAGCGGTTCGAGCCCTGGCTTGCCACATGTCGAAGTGTCCTTGGGCAAGACAAGTGAGCGGGCCGGCTGGCGCCTTGCCGCCATTGGTGTGTGAATGTGTGTGTGAATGGGTGAATGAGAGGCCGTTGTAAAGTGCTTTGGATAAAGGCGCTATATAAGTGCAGTCCATTTACCATCTTTATCTTTGGTTTATGCTATGTTCATCTCATATTTATATTTGTAGTGGCTGGACTAATCCATACTAGTCGATGAAATGCAATGAAGTTCTGCACAAGAATGTTTCCTGACTAGCATTGTTTTTTTACCGCATCGACTATGTTGTTACACAGAGATAAATGAGAAGACCCTTTAATTGTACATTCACAGGTGCACAAGTGTTGCTAGAGTTGTCATTTTGTGTCATGCAAAAACATAGTGCTCCTTGTGTTAGAGGGATAGAGGGATCAGTTTGTACACCTCAAACTTTCACCCACACTTTCGCAAAGGCTCATGGGATAGTTCATTAGCAAAGGACTTTTGCGGTTTAAGATGCAGTCGTTATTTACTTTTAGTACAGGAAAGGTACCCGCTAAGCCAGTCACCTTTCACATGAAACAAACCAGTGCTTTACCCTCAGCTGTGCAAACGTAACTGCATATAAATGCTTCTAAAAGTGACTTCAAACAGTCTGAATGACCCTAGGACTAAACCCCTGAGACTGGGTATGAATGGCCCTAGGACTAAACCCCTGAGACTTAGTATGAACCAGTATTAACCCTGCAAGCAAAATCCCCCCCCTCCAAAGTGAAGCTGACCTCTACACCCATGAGTGTCACAATACCCCATAGTGAAAGCCCAGACCCCAAAGTCTCTTTCCACAGCTGCTATGTTTTTATGAGCGGTATGCCACACTACAAGACAAACACAAAACGTGAGCTTAGAATTATAAGGTTCTATCTCCGTTTAGGGTAGTTCAGAGATATTGAGCGTCAAAGTTTTTACATTCCATTATGTTTTGTAAGATGGAACCTTTGTATTTTATTAATTACTAACATTATTATTATATATATTTTTTTTTAATAACACCACACAGGCATTAATAAACACCTAATGGATCAGATTATGTAAAAAACTAGAACCGTATAATTCTAACGTCATTCTAACATTCAATGTGTGTGGTCCATGCCATGTCAATGTTTTGGGTTTAGAAGATGGTAAATATTCAATATGCTTGGCGGTGTTGCACAACACCTTGCAATTCTTAATTCTTACCCGTCACCAAAAATGGCACAGGCGATGTTGTATTATCATTTTCCAGTCCTACATAATTTTGATTGCTCCAGATAACTTGTGTATATGCTGTGGTTAAGTGCACACTAAGCTGTTCTCAGGTGTTGAATGTATAGTCAACAGTGGCGGACTCAGGCTGTTTGAAGGGCAGGGGCGAAAAGGAAAAAAGGGCACCTACTGCACAACATGGGACCCCATCAGTGCACATGGTCAAGTTTAGACCATTGGAAGGGCAGCCAATAGGGCACATCCTCTAATTTTGCCACTCAAAAGGGCACTTTAGTGCAATGTTTTTCAACGGTGGGGGCACATGGTCAAGATAGACCATTGGGGCACCAATAGGGCACGTCCTCCATTTTCACCACTCAAAAGGGCATTTTTGCCACTCAAAAGGGCACTTAAGAGAGACGTTTTTCAACCGTGGGGGCACCAGGAGGGGCGGTCGCCCCCCTGCCCCCCACCCCTGAGTCCGCCTGAGTGATAGTCAAAGTTACCTGAAGCCATGATTGCGTTCCTCAGTTCACCCAATTGCAAAGTTCCATCGCCAGAGACATCTGTACGAGCGAAGATCTCCTGGTAGAGACAAGAGCAAAAGAATACGTCACAAACACAAAATGTTCTCTACATTAAACAGGAAATAAATTAGTTTATACAACAGTTAGTTCCGACCAAGTAATTTGATTGGACGAGGCATTCCATGAGTGCTGATATACAGTATAACAGCACTGGGACTTTTAACTGTTATGTATCACTCCGCCGCACAGATGTTCTATTAAATGACCGTTAATTAGACTACATTGTTTGTGTTCAGGTTACTAGGCAACAGTCCATTTGAAGTTCAGTTGCGGAACTATTTTTTGTTTATTTTTATGATTAAATAAACAAACAAATCATAATCTGTTGTCGCTTATTACTGTTAACTAATAAATTGCGCTGTAGAACTGTTGTATAAAAGCAATATCACACTCGAGGTCGTGCTGTTATACTGAATATCAGCATGGCTGTGATTGTCTTCTACTCAGCCTGCGGCCTCGTACCTACGACCCAATCACAGCCGTGCTGATATTCAGT
Source organism: Nansenia antarctica (assembly GCF_963989245.1). Classification (NCBI taxonomy): domain Eukaryota; kingdom Metazoa; phylum Chordata; class Actinopteri; order Argentiniformes; family Microstomatidae; genus Nansenia; species Nansenia antarctica. The sequence goes on along the minus strand of NC_137674.1, from coordinate 24,150,587 downwards.
ATAACAGCATTGCTTAATTATTGGTTATCAGTACATTAAATAAAAAAACGACTTCAGGCTACAAGTTACAGTAGCAGTAGTTAAAACTGCCGTGATAACAATCTATCCCACATGTAGTGAAGATAAGGGGTGGAGATTAATGAAACTGTAACATACTGTACATTCCTACGCTTATGCTCCTGGGTGTGGAGGTGTGTGCTCCTCTGTCCAATGAGATACCATATTGGGAGGACGCACTTTTACTATTTTACCATAGTGGCCAACCATGACCAGACAGAAATTTGAGGTTTACCGCAGGCTCATTAATTTACCTTATACATGGAAGCTTTCTTCCACAGACGAACAAATTCAGATCCATTCAGTTTTCCAGTGATTGATGTCTTGAAAAGGAATGGTTAAGGTCGTTTCTAAAGAGCAGGCACTGACACGATAAACACTCCCATATTCATTGACAGTTTTGGCTGTCACATGGGAATGGGAGAGAGCTTTTTATTAGTATTGTACAGAGCCCCCCTGGGGTCACATGGTAGAAAAAAATATTTGATGTGTGATTCTGTTCCCTCGGTTTAGTAAATCTGTTCCCTCGGTTTAGTAAATCTGTTCCCTCAGTTTAGTAATTTGTTAGGGTTAGGCCCTACGAGCCAGAAAGATCGCAAGGATTCTAACCCTAACCCTAACCCTAATGAATTACTAAACCGAGGGAACAGATTTACTAAACCGAGGGAACGGATTTACTAAACCGAGGGAACAGATTAACACATCAAATAATTATTTCTACCATGTGACCCCAGGGGGGCTCCGTAGTACTGCAGTACTGAAAAAAAGGGGCAGTGTGAGAAAAAGATACATCCATCAGGGCAACCATGCTTCGGCAGGAGTCCAAGCTAAAACCTCCATACTTTGTGTCGTCTGTGTAAAAAGTAAACATGTAGAAGACTTAGAATCATACAGACCCCCCCCCCCCCCCCCCCCCCCTCTTAGTCTCGTTAGTCTTATCAACATACAGTATATCCATACCCTCTTCATTGTATTTCCTTTTATACATGGAAATACATCTCCATAATAATAATACTTCACTATCATCAAAGTAATATAACAACTGTGAATCATGTATTACGGCTTGAACACACCGGCAACCTCTACCACAGCAGCTCGTGTGCTTTTCATTTCGGCCGTACAGCACGTGTGAGGTGCGCGTCTCATGCTGGCTGCTGCGACACACCATCTACGGATCCCCGTATATGAAATGGCTTGAAACGTACTGCTGTTATTTACTTGTTTATTTCTTTCCTCTTACAATCATTCAACTGTGAAAGTCCACATGTAATATATTCTATAAAGTAACCAATTCCACCGTAAGAACTTATGGCCTCATACGGGTCCATTAAACCTTTCTTCTTTTACGTTATCCTTTTGTGACCAGAGCTAATAATAAACTTGACGAGAGCTTCATCATTACGGAAGCCGAATAAAACAAAACACGTACATTTGGCCCGAAGCTCTTCGCAATAAAAGTCACGGATATCCTGCTGCTGAGATGGAGGTCGCCGGTGTGTTCGAGCCGGTACCCTTACCGCATTATCATATGGTAGAGCCTACCTTTTCACTCTTTTTTTTTTTTACTAATCTTTTTATTGCAAACAACAGTCAGTGGCAAGTGTAGTAATAGCAGTCTTTGTTTACATTTGTTTAAAATTTTTGTTTTTGCCCCCACCTCCCACCTACAGGTATGCTTGGGCCACAACTAAATAAATAAAAAGATTAAAATAAAAATAAATAAATAATAATAAATAATAGTAAAAATAAATGTCAAGAAAATAATAATTATTATAAATAATAATAATAAAAGCAATCTGTAAGAATACGGTATACAGGAAGAAAATGAAAGTGAACATTGTTGTCATGGTGAGAAATAAAAAATTAAATAAAGGAAGAAGGTAATTTCATTAAGAGGGAAAAAGGGAAGATCTCGCCTACCTTTGAGAATCTGCTCATTCAGGATCTTCTGCAGCTGCTCAGGCCCCACCTCCTCATACTTTTAAGTGACGACAAAATGAAAGTATGTTATTAATAAACAGTAGAAGATTAAACAATAGAATAGAAGACTGAACTTAGTGATGTTCTCATACTGTTTGTTACATATCTATCTCTGTCCATTATATCTGGTACTGCAATGTCTATATTGCTTTGTGGTTTAGACTTAAATTAAGACTAAGTTTGCTTAAGTTAAGTGGTAAAATGAAGACTTGCTGAATCAGAGTATTGTCGGAACAACTTTTTCTTGTCCTCCTCAGTTACTCCGTCATCTGCGGGTTTGGGCTGAAAAATGTAAAATATTGTATAATTAGATATATAAAACTGAAGGAAATAAAGCTAATCAATTTACAGTCATTTCATTCAACCACATTGACCTGTCCTTGAAAAGCCAATAAATACAATGATAAAGTTACTACTAGAAGCGTCAAATAATGATTTCCTTCTCAGTCCAACTTAAAGCTTTTTTTGCCTTTACCTTTGTGACTACTTCATGGTGGTCATGGTCACCAGAATTTTCACTTGGGGGAAAAAAAACAAAGATTGTCTTGTCATACCCTTAGGCACTGAGCAATAAATCCAGTATACATTTCAATATTATCAAGGCATTCATTATCAAGACATGATACATTACATTATTCAACACATTCATTATCAAATTCTAAAATATCGTGAGTTTAGAATTATACGGTTCTATCTCCGTTTAGGGCAGTTCAGAGATATTGAGCATCAAAGTTTTTACAATTTATTATGTTTTGTGAGATGGAACCGTAGTGTTTTATTAATTACTAACTCAAAAAATTTCAACATTTTAAAAACAACACCACACAGGCATTAATAAACACCTAATGGATCAGATTATGTAAAAAACTCAATTTTGACAAAAATGGAGATAGAACCTTATAATTCTAACGTCACAATAAAAACAGAGCTGGATAAAACAATATGTTTTATCCAGCTCTGTCTTATCAATGTATGGGATAAAGATCCCTTATACATTCACATCACCACAGATATGATTTAATTGATTGGAGAAAGAAGCTGTGCTCACTGAGTATGGGTCTCCGCCTTGGAGAGGATGGTCAAGATGAAGGAGGCAGTTTCGTTTGGTTTAAAGGTGGATGGCACAATCAGGTATTCACCAGGACTGAGCCTGAAGAACTCCATCACTTCACGAGCATTCATGTAATTCTTCACTTGGGCCGCAACCGGGTGGGTTTTGAAGAATGTATCAGGAAACTTTCCTTTCTGATTCTTGAACTAAGATCAAATAAAGTGTATTCATATAATGCACTGTAGATCTTTGAAGTTCTTGTGTATACAAGTTAGTTCTTTCAATTCTGATTCTGATTTTGATTCAAGTGTACTCAGATTTGTTCTTTCAAGTGTCTATTCAATGGAATCCATGAAAGTTACTTACCTCTTCGGGCACCTGTAAAAAAATAAAACAAACACAAGTTCATTGTGAGCAAAGCGTATCAAGCAAATACAGTTCAAGTTGAAAGCTTTTGTGCATTTAGGGTAAGGAAGAGATTTGCCTATTGTGCAATTGTGCATACTTTCTTTATGTGCATGTTCTCCTATTTAGATACTCCTGTAAACTATTTCCAAGTAGTAAATAATATACAAGTGTCACCTCCTCACCCCCTATAATTGAGGTAATAATAGTTTAAATTCTAACCTTGAAGATGGTGAAGCCGATGTGGATGTTCTTCACCATGCGTCTGTTCCTCTTGTCAGGCTTCTGCATCAGAGATACCAGCATGTTGTTGTCTCCTCCTTCGTCCTCACACTCCCCCTCGAGCCCCTGGATCTCAATCCGGTACTGAGGGTTCGTCCAGAACGTGTCTAAGAGACAAGACACAGAAACATCATGTGAGGACATGTTGCCTGTAGCAGATCTGTCCCAGGCGGTAAGTGATTCATTACAATTCGTGGCGTCAGAATTATAAGGTTCTATCTCCATTTTTGTCAAAATTGAGTTTTTTACATAATTTGATCCATTAGGTGTTTATTAATGCCTGTGTGGTGTTATTTTTTTAAATGTTGAAATTTTTGAGTTAGTAATTCATAAAATACAAAGGTTCCATCTCACAAAACATAATGGAATAAAAACGTTGACGCTCAATATCTCTGAACTATCCTAAACGGAGATAGAACCTTATGATAGAATTCATGACCTGCAAATAATTATTCTTCCATTGAAAATAAAACGTACATAAACAAAAGTTTCTTGTCGAGTCGTGGCTTAAGTCAGTTGTGATTGACTTAAGTCATCTCAATCGTGGTCAGTTGGAGGTCTGATACTGATATATCTGGTACTTGTACATAAACAATGGCATGCCAAAATAGTACAAATTACTACATCTCAAGATTATTTTCTTACCCCATAGATATTCATTTCAAGAATGTCTACAATATATGTCATACATATGATAGTCCTTGTTTGAACTATAGTTCATGTTTCAACTATTATTATATATATATAAATTAAAAAAAACTAGGTTTAGAAGAAGGTGATAGAAGAAGGTTTTTCCTTCTATCAATGGCCCCGGGCCTGAGCTGGATTACTCTTCCTGCTACGACTGGTGGACTGATCTCAGTTTTGATACTACTAGATCTTAGTGCTGCCTTTGACACTGTAGACCATGACATTCTAATAGATAGACTAAAAACCTGGGTAGGACTTTCGGGCACTGCCCTATACTGGTTTAGATCCTACCTACAGGACAGAAGCTACTATGTCTCCATTGGCAACTTTGTATCTGACCAAATTAAAATGACATGTGGGGTTCCCCAAGGGTCAATCCTTGGCCCCCTTCTATTCAATCTCTACATGCTTCCATTGGGACACATCATAAAAAAGAACAAAATTGCCTACCACAACTATGCGGATGACACTCAAATCTACATAGCCCTCTCACCGAACGACTATAGTCCCATTGACAATCTCTGTAATTGCATTGAGCAAATAAACGCCTGGATGACACAAAACTTCCTCCAACTAAACAAGGACAAAACAGAGATAATTGTATTCGGTGCACCTGACAAAAGATCGAAAGTCAGTGCAAAACTTGATTCTCTCTCTCTTCACACTAAAAAACAGGTCAGAAATCTTGGTGTAATTCTAGAATCCGATCTAAACTTCAACAGCCACATAAACTCGATAACTAAATCAGCCTACTATCACCTGAAAAACATAACAAGAATGAGAGGTTTCATGTCCAAGCAAGACCTTGAAAAACTCATCCATGCATTTGTTTCGAGTAGACTTGATTATTGTAATGGTCTACTAACAGGCCTATCTAAAGGAGCTGTTCGTAAATTGCAGCTCATCCAAAACGCCGCTGCTAGGGTCCTAACAAAAACAAAGAAATTTGAACACATTACACCAATCCTGAGATCCCTGCACTGGCTACCAGTCTCTCAGAGAATTGAATTCAAAATCCTCCTAATTACATACAAATCACAAAATGGTCTTGGACCAAAATACATATCAGATCTCCTCCCACCCTATATTCCCGCAAGGTCCCTACGGTCAGCTGAGACAAATCAGCTAATAATTCCAAGAGTAAAAACAAAACACGGTGCAGCAGCTTTCAGTCACGCTGCTGCATGCTCCTGGAACAAACTCCCTGAAGAAATCAAACAGGCCCAAACCCTTAAAATATTTAAATCTAAGCTTAAAAACCTTCATGTTTTGCACCAGTTATGATTAAACACAAACACTTCTATCAATGTCTTTTTTCCATTAACTATTGTCTTTTTAAATGTTTTATCTATTTACTTCTTATATTTGCTTTTATTCATTGTAATTTTTATTTTCCTATGCTCCTCTTGCTGTATTTTTAAATAATGCATGTAAAGCACTTTGAATTGCCCCTGTTGTATGAAATGTGCTATACAAATAAACTTGCCTTGCCTTGCCTTGATGATTCACTTGCTTAGTATTCAAATGTATCGATTGTAAGTTGCTTTTGGAATAAGGCGTCTGCTAAATGCCAAAAATGTAACATTTTAATGTTGTGTGGTGCAATAACAAAAGCCAAATGTCAACCAAAAACCAAAGGTGTCTCCGGGTGAAGAGCACACCGCAACTGGGCGCCCAAGAGACTTTAAGTACACAGTCACCCAAAGCCCAGGTGCTGCCAATGCGCTAACGACCTCTGCCACCCCCACCTCCAGTACCAGCAAGGACAGCAAACAAAAAATGTAAATTATAATACCAAAATTCTGGCATCCACCAGCAGTGGTCCCTGCCACCCATCTGCCATCATGGAAGGAGGACTTCCAATGACAGGAGGAGTTGCCATCCAGGAAGTCGGGACACAGACAGCAGATATCCACATCTGAGTAGAACTGACTGAAGTCGCTCATAGTCATCCTAAGAAGACCATAATATTGTGAATTTTACAGTATTGAAATCATATACATTATATGCAATACTGGCAGATTAATCATTATTTTTCATACACTTTTCAATGGGGCAGATTAATCATTATTTTTCATACACTTTTCAATGCGCAGATGAATCATTCTTTTTCATACACTTTTCAATGGGCAGATTAATCATAATTTTTCATAATTTTCATGCACTACGACATGAAGACATATACATGAAATGTGATGATTTGGATTCAGTTCACCTATCTCTGCTCTGTGGCCTCCTCATGGACCATTATCAGGTACTGTATAGCACTATAAACCCTGTTTAACACTAGAACAGCTGTTTTTACCTACTAAAAGACCTACTCTTTACAATGGAACGCTGCTATTTACACACAACGACCACTAGCTGGCCGCTTGTAAATTTGCCTGCTTCGGACACAGAAAAACGGCAAAATAGCTTTATACTAGCTTATCCTGATGTTATTTAGAAAATGTAAGGATACTGGGTGGTAGAACGCACATATCTAGGAAAAGTCATGAAAGGAGGGTCCTGAAATTTGATTGAGTGCAAAGATATAACATTTTTCTTTACTCACAGGGGTCAAACCTGAACCCTCATGGCTGTTCTAGTGTTAAAAACCTCCCCATCCCTCCTAGCAGCACTGTATCATCAATAGTGCATCTGCAGGGTCTCTGTATACGGCATCATTATTTGAAATGTGTCAGTTGCAACAAGATACACGTGCATCTGGCAAGCCTGTTAATAATGTTGTGCAAGCATTTACCAGAATTCTCCATCGTCACGCACGGAAACACAGGTTTGCTTATCCACAGCACTCACAGTTTCCCACTTGGAAGACCTTATGAAATAAAATAATAATAATTATTATAATATCATTATTACAATAATTCAGTGAGTGGACTGAATGGAGTACGACTCCTTGGAAAATAAGTAGTAGTACAAAATAATCTACGTGGCGAAAACTAAATTATCTGTGCGCTTTCAGATTTGAATATGTGTTCGTTTGGTCCTCTCCAGTTTCCCAGATTCAAAAAACGTAGTCTTATCAGTTTCTATTAATCTTAGGAGTAGTATTATTGTAGTGTATACAGAAGCGAGTAAAATGCATGTTCTTCAGTTTCTTCCCCAAAGCCATAGCCCTTCTCAATAACTGCTGATCATTGCACCTTGCACTTTACATGTTCTTGCACTTAGTTGTACAGTATATTTATTCATAATATTCACTCATATTGGCACTGTATATTTTGTCTTGAGTATTGTCGTGTTGTCGTCTTGTTGTTGTATGTACTGTAGCTTGTTTAGTATGGTAGAATACCAAATCATGTTCCTAGTGCACTGCACATGGCCAATAAAGTTGAATTGAATTGAATTGAATTGAATTGTACAGCAAGAGGGACAGAAAGAGCAATATGCAACTAGTTGTTCACAACTTTATGGGTGTGTTCCAAAATGCTATCTAGTGTATAACATACTTGGTACATGTTCTCTACACAAAGTGCAAGAAGGCACGTTGGAACACATCCTCTGTAGACTAGAACCATACGCAGCACTGCAAGTTAAGGTCAGGTGTGATTATCAAGCTTTTGTCACACTTGAGGAGCTGTCACGTCGTGACTAAACATGTTCTCTTGGATAAAAATTCTCGGATCTCGGATTAGCTATAGAAACTTGGCAAGGTTTTGATCCAGAGAAGAGATACACAAACTCCTAAGAATACTATTCTATTACTTGGGATGCCGCCACATAAGGTTAAGGTGCTAAACAAACAAGGCATGTTGAAGAGTGTGACATGTGTCATGTTCTTCACTTTCTGTCCCAAAATAGTTTGCTGGCTGGATCATAATTATGATTTCAACTGCAACTGCAGTTATTCAAACTGTAAAAGGTTACTTCTGTTTCAAATTACTTCAAATGAATAGAAATTGTGAGCACTCTTACGTATCACTCCAGTCTCCCTTCCACTCTCCCGTGCCCCAGGGGTTCCACAGGCGGACCAGATTTACTGGTTGGTTATTGCTCATGACCTGCGGAGTTGACCATAATGACACCAGCTATTATCATCACCAGATTATCCAGAGCAGGGACAGGGTTTCATTTGAGTCATGGCAGAAATGTGTTAATTTTGCACTGATGATGTTGGTTTGCACTGTCTTGTCCTGTCTTGCACCTGTCCTGCTGTAAACCGTGCTCCACTGTCCCAAACAAAATTCCCCATGTCATGGCAATAAAGTCTTCTGATTCTGATTCTGATTCTGATTCTGAAATTATACCTTCCATGATCCCTCCCACTCTACTCCAGGTAGAATCAGGGGTGGGGGATGGAGAGGGGTTGTGTGTGTGTGTGTGTGTGTGTGTGTGTGTCGGGGGGGGGGGGATAAACATCATTAATCTCATACAGTACCTTTGTCACTCCTGTTACAGCGTAAGCATGGCCTCTCACTAGTCCGTTAGAACATACTGTGTTCTCAGATGTTTCCTGCAGAGTTAAAGGACCAAAGAGCTTAAGTCACAAAACAGGTCACACTATAGTACCACTCACACATCATCTCTTTTGTGTTAACATTTTGGTCAGATCCTATCCTGAGATAGCAGACATAAGGCCAATGCACACGGCGTGCGATTTTGTCGCACGACAACATTCGATTCTCAATTCACACCACCGAAGTGTGTGGGTGTAAATGGAGAATCGAATGTTGTCGTGCGACAATATCGCATCGCACGCCGTGTGCATTGTCTCATTCAAAACAATGGAATCGAATTCGGCGGTGCGACAAAATCGCAGCTGTGTGCATTGGGCTATAGAGTCTTTTTTTCACAAATGTTTTCACAAATATTCAATGCCAGATTTTCACACAAACATTTGAGTTACTGTATGCTGCATGCTTATTTCCAGTAAGGATTGGGCCCTTAGTGGCTGTATGTCTTTGAAAGCCTCTACATAGAGGTCTGGGACATGCCCGTAGGTACTCACCCCTTGAGGGGTGCCACACCCCATCAGAGATTTGGATGCGGCAGCTCTGATCATGAGATCCCACAAATTTGGCGGTGCTTCTTTAAGCTGGAAACTCATGTGGACCCCTCCAGTGAAATCCATCAACGCCTCAGCACAGGTCCCGGCGTTCATGTCACCGTAGGAGCCACACACCCTGACAGAGGAGGATAGGGTTAGAACCTGCAGTTGATTGATTGATTGATTGATTGAGTTTATTCATTGTTGGAGTAATAACAGTAATCCAAGCGATGACATGTGAAAGTGTGAACACTTATTTCCAACATGGTCCTTTGATATTAACATACAAGACTACAACAATAACATCAAACAATCTTTAAATAACAACCCCTCCCTCCCCCCAAACAAAAGGATTAGGAACTTCTAGGAATAAAAAAAAAAAGAAAAGAATAAAAGAATAAGAGAATAAAAGAGTAAAAGAAATAAGAGTAAAAATAAGTAGGCTTTAAGTAGGCTTTCCTCTCTGTTCACCTTACTCCAGAGGTAAGCTCTAACCTGTCTTCTAAAAGCCCTCCTAGTTTCTGCTTGTTTTATATTAAGTGGAAGGCTGCTCCACAGTAATGTTCCAGTATAGAAGAACTGCGAGCTGCACTATTCACTCGTGGAACCTTACAGGAATGCGCAGTTAAGGGGGCATTGCAACTGTTTGACAACCAATACACATGGCACATACTTGGCATAGGCTTTCTCCAGCAGGGCAGGCCAGAACTCATTGGGGGTTTTCGAATGAACAAAAATGAGCCTGCCATCAACTGTTGGTAGCTTGTCGTCAATCACAACATCCACCCACTTTCCGAACCTCCAGAACTGAAAGACAGTGACAGTGGTTCTTAGACAACTATTGCCTCTGGGCTTTCAAGAACGTACATCCTTGGAATAAAGGTAGAGTAGTCACTGTTGAATTTTTTCAAAGCACTAACAGCACATCTGAACATGGTTTAATGCTTTTTATTCAACATAAATATCGTGAGCTTAGAATTATACGGTTCTATCTCCGTTTAGGGTAGTTCAGAGATATTGAGCGTCAAAGTTTTTACATTCCATTATGTTTTGTGAGATGGAACCTTTGTATTTTATGAATTACTAACTCAAAAATGGCAACATTTTAAAAATAACACCACACAGGCGTTAATAAACACCTAATGGATCAGATTATGTACAAAACTCAATTTTGACACAAATGGAGATAGAACCTTATAATTCTAACGTCACGATATCATGACAACTGTTTTGTGTATTTCTGTGAATGATGTTAAGGATAATATGTTGGGATGTCTTTTACCTTGAAATGGAAGAGTCCAGTGTACTCCTCAACAAATGATTGCTTCATGGGAACGACTTGCTCCAGGATGTGCTTTTGAAAAGTCAGTGCCCCGATGGAAGCAAGGAACCAGCAGTTTCCTAACAATTGCATGCATGACAAATGTAAGTAGTGTGCAACACACTATGTGTAATGAATAAGGGTGGTGAGTTGATGTTGCTTTTAAATAAAAAATTAAAACCACCTACCAAGGATTCCTTGACCAAAGTCGAACCTTGAGACTCCATCAACAATGAAAGCGGGATTATCAGACATGTCCTGAAAGGCAGGGAATGAATAGCCGTCAGCCCTATATACTGTATATATATATATATATATATATATATATATATATATATATATATATATATATATACCTGTATATATACACATACACTGAACAAACATATAAATGGAACATTTTTGTTTTTCGCTCCAATTTTTCAGGAGTTGAAATCAAAGATCTAAGACTTTTTCTATGTACACTTATCCTATTTGTCTAAAATCTGTGTTAGTGAGCACTTCTCCTTTGCCGAGATAATCCATCCACCTGACAGGTGTGGCATATCCAGATGCTGATTAGACAGCATGATTATTGCACAGATGTGCCTTAGGCTGGTCACAATAAAAGGCCACTCTAAAATTTGCAGTTTTATCACACAGCACAATGCCACAGATGTCGCAAGTTTTGAGGGAGCGTTTTGCAATTGGCATGCTGACTGCAGGAATGTCCACCAGAGCTGTTGCTGTTTAAAACAACTGCCAACATGGCCAGGTCAAGTTCAGACCAAGAGCAGACCGCAAGATGCTCTTGCGGTCCTAAAATGTCATCACAGGACCTACAAGTGCATGCATCTACCATCAGAAAGAGATCGCATGCACAAGTTTGATTTCCATGGGTGGTGTGCAAGGAGGAAACCCTTGCTGTAAAAAGAACATCACGGCAGGTTTGCCAGACAACACGGCAATGATCCCAAACATTCCAGTAAATCCACCAAGGAATGGCTCAAAAGAAAGAAATAAGAGAATTCTGGAATGGCCAAGTCAAAGCCTGGATCTTAATCCTATTGAGATGCTGTGGAGTGATTTTGAAAAGGGCTGTGCATGCAAGACACCCCTCAAACATCACACAGCTGAAAGAATTCTGCATGGAGGAGTGGGAAAAACCTTCTCCCAGTCGATGTCAGAGACTGGTAGACAGTTATAGGAAACGTCTAATTGAGGTTATTTCAGCCAAAGGGGGCAGTACCAGCTATTAGGGCATAGGGTGTCCTAACTTCTTCTTCAGTAGGAATTGGCATCTTTGTTCATTTTTGGTTAAATAAATGATAACAAAATTAAATTCTCATAGTTTTTGGTGTGTGTGTGTGTGTGTGTGTGTGTATGTGTGTGTGTGTGTGTGTGTGTGTGTGTGTGTGTGTGTTTGTTTGTGTGTGTGTAATTCATGTGTAATTCATGTTGATATGAATTATCAATAATTTTCGGCGCAGGAAAACCAATAATAACCAATAATAATTAAAATCCTGTAGAATATTGTAAAAGGCCCCGCGGTGGTGTAGCGGTCTAAGCACTGGCCACTAGTGCAAGCTGCCCACCGGGGCCGGGGATCGTATCCCGGCTCACCAGATCCAGATATGGCCGAGGCACACGGGAAGCGGCATATTGGCCGGCCGCTTCCGAGGGGGGTATAGGAGTATTTCTGGACTAGGATCCGTCGCGCAACACCGCCCCCTGGGCGCCGGAATAACGGTACTGGGCTCGAGGAGCCAGTCAGCCTAGTCTGCCTGGCGGCCTCCTCTGGGACTGCCGGCCACGGGGTCGTGCGGCGGATCCTATGCAATAGGCAGGGGATAATTGGATGCTACGTTGGGTTGAATTGGCTACCAAATTGGGTGAAAAAGGGATAAAATCTAAAAAAAAAAAAAAAAATAAATAAATATTGTAAAAGAGAGCAGGCCTTAAACTTACCCTCGGTCTCAGCCACTTCACACGACTCATTGTATCGTCATCCAGTGTCCCGGTGCCAATGGAGTTATGGTCTGGGGGGAATTCATCGTCGATGAACCTCACCCCCCTGACCACACAGAACTTCTTCAGCTGTTCGTAGTCTTGGTTGCGAAACCTCACCGAGTTGGCCAGGCTTCCAAGACCATTTTTCTTGTGACGCTTATCCATGATATTTAGACACACACCTGGCGGAGGCATTTTTGCTGCTGTAAGAGGATCTGTGTGAGAAACGTGAAAATAAGATACCGTGACGTTAGAATTATAAGGTTCTATCTCCATTTTTGTCAAAATTGAGTTTTTTACATAATCTGATCCATTGGGTGTTTATTAATGCCTGTGTGGTATTATTTTTTTAAATATTGAAATGTTTTAGTTAGTAATTCATAAAATACAAAGGTTCCATCTCACAAAACATAATGGAATGTAAAAACTTTGACGCTCAATATCTCTGAACGGAGATAGAACCTTATCATTCTAAGCTCACGATACTCAAGAATAGAACAATGGAAAGGTTGGAGAACAAGAAAGTGGTGACATGGTGTCATTTAAAGGGATAGTTCACTCAATTCCCATCACAATAGTATGCTTATCTGAATGATATATCTGTTTTGATTGTAGAAAAGTGACTCAATTGTGCTAGAATCCACTTTTGTATTTTGTTGCTGTGATGTCATCAAAATATGCTAATTCCAAAGCGGATTACAGCACATTCATTCAGAGGCATATAATGAGCTGTAGGCGGTGTAAATCAACCTACACCTGAAAGCACAGAGCACTAGAATATCTTGAATCAAGCCTTAAACCCCCATTACAAATTAGATTGTTTTATCATCTCATCCTTGATGAATAATAATATAATAATTGTTTTATTGCCATGCAATGAACTTGTCAGTTAATTGTTGGAATTAGGTATTTTATGCTTTAGGCAAGGGGTCCGCCATAGACAGCGACCCTGGAGCAATTAGGGGTACAGTGCCTTGCTCAAGGACACCTTGACACATTGCCAGCCGGGGTCAAACCGTAAAACTGCCAAACTTTACAACCATTAGACGCCAGCTCTACCTCCAGAGCCACAGCCGCCCCACAGATGATAGATGAGATGATATTAGTCAGTATCACAGGCCCATATCAACCCTGCTACATCGACAAATATTGATTATGAAATAGAGTCAATATAAACTGTGATCCTAAATCCTAAACTAAGATGCAACTTCAATGGAGATTTTCTCAAATTAAATGTTATTCCAAAATGTAGTCCAGGACTAGAAACCACCCCAATATATAAACCAATGTTGATCAATATTTGTTCATGACATCACAAACCATGACAGGTTCTGGAATTAATTTATCTGGTTCTGAGTCTGCCCCAAAGACCTTATCAGTGAGATCTGACATTCTAGATTTCCATTCCCAGTGGCGGACTCACACTGTTTGAAGGGCAGGGGCGAAAAGAAAAAAAGGGCACCTACTGCACAACATGGGACCTCACCCCATCAGTGCACATCTAAACAAGTTTAGACCATACGGAAGGGCAGCCAATAGGGCACATCCTCTAATTTTGCCACTCAAAAGGGCACTTTAGTGCGACGTTTTTCAACTGTGGGGGCACATGGTCAAGTTTAGACCATTGGAGGGGCACCAATAGGGCACAACCTCTAATTTTCACCACTCAAAAGTGCACTTAAGAGAGACGTTTTTCAAACATGGGGGCACCAGGAGGGGCGGCCGCCCCCCCTGCCCCCCCTGAGTCCGTCAGTGTCCATCACTATCCCTCTAACATTGTTCACATGACACATAACTCATTACCCATTATCCATTTGAGTGATATACATAAAAAAGAAAAAGAAAAGTATTCCCCTTCAACAAGTTTAATTATTAGTTAGCAGCAGCGCACAATTTAAAAGTATTTTTAGTTTTGAGGTTGTATCTTCCAGTTCCAGTTTAGTTTAATTCAATCAATTATTATTCGCTGCACTGTTGTATAGATGTAGGCTATACTTAGCATAGTCAAATGTTCTGGCCACATTACTATCCCAATGGGGACGAGTCCGCTGTCAAGCAAAATAGCTGTGTTGGGACTTTTTAAACTGTTGAAAATATCCCAAATAATGCTAAATAGTGTAGAGGAGAGCAGGGTTAATTGTCACACTGGTAAGTTGTCAAACTGTTAATAACTCAACACTACAGAGGCGACCCCTCAAAAATCAAATAGCTACTTTGTGTGACTATACGTATGTTCTGTGGTGAACTTATTTTTCTTTATTTTTCCCCCTTCAAAAGTAAAAAACTGGCACTTGACATTTTCTGCAATAAAACTTTTGTTAGGTATGAATGTTCAAAATTTTAGTAGAGGAGACATTTTTTGATACTTTAGCTGCAGTCCTATGTTGAGCTAACCTTGAGATTTATCAACATTGGCACACATTGTCTGTTTGGGGCAAGCTGTCACATGCGACACCACATACATCCTGTGTGATGTGAGGCATGAAGATAAACAAGCAACTTGGCTGTGATTCAGATCACACACACACACACACACACACACACACACACACACACACACACACACTACTTCATGAATTTAGTGTGGTGTTATGAATTGCATCGTGGCAACAAGGATAATAGACAGAGAGGTGTGTGTAATAAGCTTATTTGTTGATAATCCAATGTGACAACTTGCCTGAGGTAGTGTGATAATTTATGGGCCAAATTGCCACAAGTGCAACACTCTATTTAACAGACTACGACTCCATACTTAAATAACACATGGAGATATAATGAATATATAAACAAAATATGTGCTCAAGACATCCTTCTTCATTTGGTATGACTTGTATACCATTGTGATGAATTGTTGTGCCCATAATAGACAGAGTGAAAAGTGTGACAACACAGCCTACCCTGCTCCTCCCTACATTTACTTGTCAGTTCATGTTATCATTAGCCTACACTTACTGCAGAAACCGACCGTTCAGAACAACAGAAACAATAATGTATAAGCAGTTAGCATTTGTTGACGAGCAAAACGGATGTGCTTTGGGGAGGAAGCAAATCAAAAGACGAAGCGTAATAATAAATACGTAATTTATAACCAGCAATTCATGTGTCTTTTTTTTTATTTTATTTTTTACATACATTAGCCTACATTTACAAAATAAATGTGAAATGAACCAGTAGAAAAACATCCGGTTTAAAAAGGCACCATAAACACCGTGCCATTCTTGACACATTTAGAAGCAAAGTGTCCAGAGAAATATTTGTCGCTCACCTTATTCAACTCAAAAGTCCCGACCACACTTTCTACTGGTACTGTTACGAACCAAGAGGCCCGTTACTCTCCGTTACTCTCCTGTCCACTGTCAGACAACCGCTGTCTTGTGGGAATTTGATTGAGTTAGGGGTGAACTTTTTTTTATTTTACCTTGACCTCAGTGGCCACTCCGGAATTAAAATCCCTCAAACCTAATTTTATGTGTTTTCGTCAATTCGTGACGTTAGAATTAGGCTATAAGGTTCTATCTCCATTTTTTTTCTAAATCGATTTTTTTTTACATAATCTGATCCATAAAATCCAAAGGTTCCATCTCACAGAACATCATGGAATGTAAAAACTTTGAAGCCCAATATCTCTGAACTGCCCTAAACGAAGAACCTTATCGAAGCTCACGAATTGTCTACAACAAACTAAAAACCGCTAACATTTTTCGTTTGGGGCAGAATCCTATAAAAAAAACAATCCAAAATCCTATAAAGCACCAGAATATCTGAAAGATCTTTTGCTATCATATCAGCCCAATAGAGCTCTCAGGTCTTCTGACGCTGGTTTTCTCTGTGTACCACATGTACAAAAGAAGAGATTTGGTGAGGCTGCATTCTCATTTTATGCACCCAGATTGTGGAATGCACTGACAGTTTACATTAGGGATGCAACCTCAGCAAATTATGTTCAAGTCAAGACTAAAACCCCATCTTTTTAATATTGCCTTTAAACGAGTAAATCATTAAATTATGATTATATAATGATTGGAGCACTTTGAGCTGCAACGTTTGCAGGAAAAGCGCTTTACAAATAAAAAGTTATTATGATTATAATTCAGTTGCGCGCGAACACTCGAAATGCAGCATTTTAATTTCATTTTATTAAAGTAGACGCCTGTCATGCAAATTGAATTTAATAATTTTTTATCTGGTCGATAAACGTCCCTCTAGGTTCGACCTTACTTTACATTGCTACTTTACAGGGTATACCCACCTAAGTGGTATATTTTGCTTTCGCTTATAATGCAGCAATAAATCACTACTGACAAATGAGTCTAACAAATACAGTACAGTGTGACCGTGCATTTAACAAAACGACATCTTACCCCAGTTAAGTCGTGTGAAATAATCGGACGGTGAATCTTCTGTAAACAATCTCGGTTGTGCTGTCTTCTTATAGCCTACCTGAACTCACCGGAGTGCTGACGTATGACACTACTGTACAGGCAGCGCGTTTGATACGTCAACGACAGTAGTGGAACTCCGCCCACCTCGTGTCTATGGAATGAAAGAATACACCATATGAAGTGGGTTCTGATTGTAGTACGTTATTGTGAATAATTTGCCAAGACACTAAAATATGACTGTCAGCATGGGAGGATCATTTTCCGAAAACAGTATTACTGTTCTCTTATGTTTATTGCAAGACTTGCCCACATTGGTATGTGAATGTACCAGTAACTTACCGTTTTTTGTCGATTGCTTACTCTTTGTATGCAACTGAAGTTCACATGCCCACAGCAATAACATGAGCAGTACAACAGTAACGTTTTCAGAAACGAGTTAGTGATTTCTCATTGCCTTCACATACACAATTCAAATGTTAACACCTTTTTGCCAAACAGTTAACTCTTAACTCTCTAAATCAACTGAGTAAGTAGCCTAAAGTGTTATTAAAATATTTCCACACAGCATAGGGGGATATCAGCTAAATTGAGCCATCAGGTAAAATCAGCCATTTAATAGGCTGCTAATAGGCTGTGTCTCGATGGAGACTTTATCTAACTGTATTCATGATGGGGGATGTGTTTTGTTTGACGGTGGTTCCACTGACATGCATGGGAGCATTTCTGACAGTGACCCACCAAAAACTATACCAAAAACTATACTGACCAGTATAGTGTCTATATGCCACTGGTGATGTCAGTACACTACAGTGTCAATGCTATCTGCTGATTGAAGCCTTCGGCAGTTGTCTTGCTATTATAATTTTCTTTAACATATGAGCATTTCAAGGTGGTATTTACAGTTCCAGCATAAACAATGCATACACTTTGAATTCATGATGACTTTGTGTAAGTAAATATGGTAGGCTATAACAATGCCCACACCCATTTACTAGTTTCTCACAATCATTCGATTTCTTTAGGTTTCTCATTCTCACACCATAAACGGGAATGGGTTTGGGCAAGAAATCTTGGTGTGGTTGAAATGCAATCGTTATTTAGTTTGGAAAGTTCAGTGGAATCAATGAGCCAGCTAATCCCCTTACAAAAATCATCTTGAATTGAGGATGTTTCTTGGCTAGCACTGCTGTGAGTGTTTAACCTGGGACATACGTGTGTGGCTCATTAGCTACCTACTGTTGTGCCTGGGGGACGTTAGCATTTATCAGTGCTGGGAGTCGACTTAAGCGATGAAAGCCATTGTGTTAAAGGCTTCCATTGCTTAGGTCGACTCCCAGCACTGAGAAATGCTTTTGTAAAAGCATATTTTGGCAGAACAGCAGAATCTTGGCAGATGATTCAGCATGGCATGGGGCGGCTGTGGTGCAGGAGGTAGAGCTGACGTCTAATGATCGCAAGGTTGGCAGATCGGCGGTTCGAGCCCCGGCTGGCCACATGTCGAAGTGTCCTTGGGCAAGACACTGAACCCCAAATTGCTCCCAGTGAGGGGGCCGGCGCCTTGCATGGTAGCTTGCAGCCATTGGTGTGTGAATGTGTGTGTGAATGGGTGAATAACAAAAATAACCTTGCATTGGTGTGTGAATGCGTGTGAATGGGTGAATGAGAGGCCGTTGTAAAGCGCTTTGGATAAAGGCGCTATATAAGTGCAGTCCATTTACGAGTCACACTATCACTAATCTGTGGGCTGTGTTCAGATAATACAATTAAATAAATCACAGTCAATGTGTAAGTCTTCATGAACCAAAAAGGCTCCCTCAAATCCTTGGGCTACTTTTCTCATTTAAAAAACTTGACGATACAGAATGCTTGAGCCATGCAAAGACAACAATAAATCAGTAGAGACAGAATAGTTCCCCGATAGTCTAGCCACCAAAGACTGAAGACAGTATTTGGATTTTAAAAGCATCTGGTGACTGTCACAAACCGGGCCGCACGGTCATGACAAAAGAGGGAGACGCACACAACCAAGTAAACTAACAGATTAGTTATTTAACAAAAGAATAACATAAGGGAAGATATCAAGCGTGTGTAATCAGTAAAGTCAGTAGTGTAGGTGTGTGCAAGAGTGTGTAGGTGTAATGTAGACTGAAGACCCATCTCTAGACTGAAGACCCATCTCTTCAGGTTACACCTTAACTGCTCCTCCTGAGACATCCACTACATTGGATCCTCCTGAAGACACCCGCTTTTCCCCTCTACTGTGCCCCCTAAAAACGTATATTGCCCCCCTTGTACTGTTTCTCTGTTTCTCCCGTCTATATAAATAAAATGTAAAAAAAAATAAAGGCTAGGTTTAGAAGAAGGTGATGGAGGAAGGTTTTTCCCTCTATCAATGGCCCTGGGCCTGAGCTGGATTACTCTTCCTGATACGACTGGTGGATTGATGATTCACTTGCTTAGTCAAATGTATTGATTGTAAGTCGCTTTGGAATAAGGCGTCTGCTAAATGCCAAAAATGTAAAAATGTCATGTTGTGTGGTGCAATAACAAAAGCCAAATGTCAACCAAAAACCAAAGGTGTTGCAGGGTGAAGAGCACACCGCAACTGAGCTCCCAAGAGACTTTAAGTACACAGTCACACGAAGCCCAGGTGCTGCCAATGCGCTAACAACCTCTGCCACCCCCACCTCCAGTACCAAGGCTGCAAACACACACACACACACACACACACACACACACACACACACACACACACACACACAGGTAACAGGCAGACAGGGCGGAGAGGGTCATCACATGACCATCTGTTTTCAGTAACTCTTCGCCCCGCTCCCCTCAGGCAGGAGGGTGCGGTCCCTAAAAACTGTGAAGGCCCGACATACACACAGCTTTTTCCCCACAGCCATCCGGCTCCTAAATGCCGCTGGGCCCCCCGCCCCCCCTGACCTGACCCCTATCTATCTACCCTCCCTCCACCCCCACCCAGAGAGCTTTGGACTGTCTGGATATGAACACTTGAACACTTGATCTCTGCACTTTATATTTATATTAATTATGACTCTTGCACTTTGATGTTGGTTTGCACTGTCTTGTCCTGTCTTGCACCTGTCCTGCTGTAAACCGTGCTCAATTGTCCCAAACCAAATTCCTAACATGTTTACATGTCATGGCAATAAAGTCTTCTGATTCTGATTCTGATTCTGATACAGATAACATTGCCACAGATTTTCAATTTTACTCTCTTTATATGCTCTTCAACAATGGTGTTGTGCATATCATTTCATAATAATATATGTTTTTATTTGGCAGAAATAATAGGTATTTCAATACTTTTTCAGTTGCAGGGTATCCCAAGCCCATTTTCATGTAACCACATAAGAGTATATTATACTTAAATTTAATTGGAATCTTGTTCCAGTCTTGAATGAGTACAAAAGTACAAAACAGGGTTAGAGTTTTATCCACTTACAAGAAGACAAAAAGACGTGCAGGAGCTCAGGTTACAACCCAACATGAAAAGATTAGTGTCTTAAAAGCTTATGTGTCCAATGAATGCAGAAACTGGGTCAACATCCGCACCTACTTTTACATTCGACGTTCGTAAAATATGTTTGTTTTCCAAAGAAGACCAAATAGTTGTCCCACCACTTGTTTTGGTGTGAAGTTGAGAGATGGGGCAAATGGGGGAAATTACCACTCTCAAATGCATCTAGATAGAGCTCTGGATGCGAAGACTTTTGCAAATGCATGACTTTTGAAATGCAAACATGCACCAGCTCACTAAGCCTTTCCCACAATGCTTGTTTTCTGAGGAGACAGTTCTCATGGATTTCTGTCATGATTGCCTGCAAGGTAAATCCTTGCAAAGGTTTCAGGACAAGCACTGCACTGACAATGGAATGAGACTTGAAGGTCAAACTTGCTGGGTCTTGCACAACTACGTCTCTTCAGGGCAATTCTGTAAGACAACACCTTCCATAAAAGACCAAATAACATTCTGTGCATGCGAACATGTGAGCACATGGTTTGTTGTTAGGATACGGTAAGTTCGTGGCATAATGACTATAATCACATAATGAAAGCCTTTTGGGCAGTCCCCCTTATATATATATATATTTTTTTTTTCTTGCAATAGAAACAGTAGAGATTTGACAGGAAGGATGGGTGAGAGAGAGAGAGAGAGAGAGAGAGAGAGAGAGAGAGAGAGAGAGAGAGAGAGGAGGATAGAGACAGTAGAGATTTGACAGGAAGGATGGGTGAGAGAGAGAGGAGGGATGACATGCAGGATATGTCCACGGCCGGAATCGAACCGGGAATCCTGCGGCTTCATGGTCGACATGAACACTTGAACACTTGATCTTTGCACTTCTTATATTTATTTATTACTTTTGCACTATGATGTTGGTTTGCACTGTCTTGTCCTGTCTTGCACCTGTCCTGCTGTAAACCGTGCTCCACTGTCCCAAACCAAATTCCTAACATGTTTACATGTCATGGCAATAAAGTCTTCTCATTCTGATTCTGATTCTGATGCTTAGTGCGTTACACCACCAAACGCCCCATTATGACAGTTTTAAGAGTTCTGACAACTAGCAACGTAATACAAGCATGCACTCAACTTGGTCTATACATGCATGTCTATACATGCATGTCTAACTAGCAACAATACAAGCATGCACTCAACTTGGTCTATACATGCATGTCTGTACTATACACGTCGTTTGGTGAAATGACCATGCACATTCCCCTACATTTGAACATGGAGAGAACATACAGTATATTATTATTAATACTTATATAAAAGTAGTACTTTGGACAACAGACGAGAGTGAGGAATTTGTACATGATGGTCTTGGTTTTCTAGGTTGTCCCAGTAGATCCCCATGCCTCTAACTCTCTATGGTACGCATTATGAAGCCAGTTGGGAAATAAATGTTTGGAGTGTTTTTTTGTCAGAATAGACCAAATAAACATAATCTAAAGAATATAGATATATATTCACAATATATATATAATATACAATATTTTGGGGGGGGGGGTACTTTTTGGGGTGCGTTGCCTTGAAGCAACACTGTACCATGATGGTAAGTAATGGCATGGAGCAGTGGCGGGCTGTTTGAAGGGCAGGGGAGGCGAAAAGAAAAAAAGGGCACCTACTGCACAACATGGGACCCCATCAGTGCACATGGTCAAGTTTAGACCATTGGAAGGGCAGCCAATAAGGCACATCTTCTAATTTTGCCACTCAAAAGGGCACTTTAGTCCGACGTTTTTCAACTGTGGGGGCACATGGTCAAGTTTAGACCATTGGAGGGGCACCAGTAGGGCACATCCTCTAATTTTCGCCACTCAAAAGGGCACTTAAGACAGACGTTTTTCAACCGTGGGGGCACCAGGAGTAGCGGTCGCCCCCCCTGCCCCCCCCCCCCTGAGTCCGCCAGTGGCACGGAGAGTGCCCCCGAGAGGTGCCCGAGAGGCGTGCCTGCCCCCCGAGAGGCGTGCCTGACCAATGTCATGGTGAATCCATGGTGGTACAGTGTTGCCTCAAGGCAACATTAGCAACTTACCATAATGGTACGGTGTTGCCTCAAGGCAACATTTACATTTTACCAAGTTTCCATTACTTAATTAGCAAATCAAGTAAATTAAACTATTAGAAAGAAAGCTTTACTCAGCTATTATTATGAACATATTTTTTTCCAGGCCAGGAAAGGCCATGTTTTCAGACGATGTTTGTGGAGAGAAATAGCTGATCCTAGTGGGACAGTCTGCAAAAAAGGGATTCAGCCATGGCCTACAGAGAGACATGAATGAATGAATGAATGAATGAATGAATGAATGAATGAATGGTCTTTATTGTCATTGCTACAGTACAGGTACCAAACAACGAAATTTAGGAGGGGTGGCTCCTGTGACACATTCAAACACTGCTTTTGGTTCCTTATGGCCCTGCCTCTTTTGCTAAGTATTGCATCATAACTGGGGGTGCATTGTCTGAATGTAAAAGGACAAGAATGGGTGTGTTGCCTTGAGGCAACAAGGTGCCATAGAGGGCTACGGGCACTTTTCCATCCTTTCACCTTCATGTGGACAAAAGTATTCTTGTCTGCAGTGGCGGACTCAGGCTGTTTGAAGGGCAGGGGCGAAAAGGAAAAAAGGGCACCTACTGCACAACATGGGACCCCATCAGTGCACATGGTCAAGTTTAGACCATTGGAGGGGCACCAATAGGGCACGTCCTCTCATTTTCGCCACTCAAAAGGGCATTTTTGCCACTCAAAAGGGCACTTAAGAGAGACGGTTTCAACCGTGGGGGCACCAGGAGGGGCAGTCGCCCTGAGTCCGCCAGTGCTTGTCTGGGATCATCACAGAACCAGCAACAAACACGCAAAAACAAATACATGGCAAATCACCTGAAAACATTTGGTTAGTGTTTGACTCATTTATTGTGCAGGTACAGTGTGGTCACATATTCGGACAGCTCATCTCTTCTACATGCATGCACAAATAAACATGTTTTGAAAAATGTTATTTCATAGTTTATTTCATAAACTGCAGTAATAAAAAAAAAAGTTTCTAAAACTTAATTTGAAAAAGATATTGTAGGCTAAGTATTCTTTTTTTGACCTCGTGTGGGTTTTATGACAAAAACATAACCACAGTTTGAGCAATCACACAGGGGCTCGTAACGACAAGAAAGATAATCAAGCAATAATAATCAGCGTTTAATACGTTGGACAGTGGGCGATGGCGAGTAGGCTAGTCCAGTCTACGTTTTAAGCTCGTGCACGTTTCCTCACGTGAACGACTTTATCTGGGGCGGCTGTGGCGCAGGAGGTCGCCGTCTAATGATCACAAGGTTGGCAGATTAGCGGTTCGAGCCCCGGCTGGTCACATGTCGAAGTGTCCTTGGGCAAGACACTGAACCCCAAAATTGCTATCAGTGAGCGGGCCGGCGCCTTGCATGGCAGCTTGCCGCCATTGGTGTGTGATGTGAATGTGTATGTGAATGGGTGAATGAGAGGCCGTTGTAAAGCGCTTTGAAGCAGCAAAAAAGGCACTATATAAGTGCAGTCCATTTACCATTTACCATTACCATTTACCAATTAATCCCCGCTATGGAAAGCCGGCTATCGTGTCCCAAAAATCGAGCGACAGCATAATAATCCACAGTACACAAACGACATCTAGTGGTTATGTTTTGCACAGAACAAATTCAGGTCAATGTGTGAAGCCACAGATGTACATAAAGGGTATTTTCACATGGTGTCCCTTTGAGTCCGTTTTGTGAAACATATAGGCTAGTTCTCTTTAAAATAACCAAACTCTGTCCTCTTTACCTGAACCAAGAGTTTTCAAAAAAAGTGTTAAAGACATTATAAAGTGAATTTATAGGGCCAATCATCCTTTTTTTTAGGGCCAATCATCCTACTTTCCAGAGTAATCATGTGTCGCTGTGGTGCAGTTCTCATTTCCTCTTCTATTGTTATGTTGCCCTGTTCCCCAGGTAACTGGGGAGGTAGTCTCATTTGATCACTTTCAGGCATGGCTGAAGAGGCCAGTGAACATGTAGCTAACACTAACATCAGAACCTCAAACACAATGACCACAACCTGAAACTGGTGTATTTTATCTCACACCAATTCTTCACAATGAAAAACACATTTCTTGCTTATCACTCATTTTGCAGCTCTAAACCACACAGTTAACAAAACACTAAATACAATTCTCTACATTTGGCACACTCTTCCTTGATAAAATCTCTTGTGTTCACATGGAAAACACGACCATTCAGAATGCTAAACTCAAACCACCAACCACACAATCACACTCCTCATATGGGATAACACCTATTGCATTTGAATTAGCAATCATAGCTTTAGCAATAAAAGGGCCAAAGGTGAGCTCTCCTGTGTTGAAATATATCTGAAGTATATCAGGGCTGGATTCGTCATGCCAGGCGATACTTTCCCCTCTGCTTGGCCAGGGAGAACATTGCCTGTGATGTCGACAAGGTTTTGTAGCCTTTGTGTAGACTAGTATATGCAGAAGGCTTATTTTATTTTTTCTATTGTTTCTGTATGAAGAACACTTTACAAATCCAACTGTCATTGCTGAGATGTGTACAGTATTTCAGAATTAAAAAGTTATATTCTTGTATTTGTGTGTTTTCTATTTGAGTATGAAAACATAACCGTTTATAACAGGCTACTGTATGTATGTAGTGCAACACTGAAAATGCAAAAGGCCTACTGATAATCTTATCATAGTACTGTTTTCCGCTGATCATAGTGTTTTCCATTGGGCACATCAGTGTTCAATTGGTTGTTACAAGTGTCTATTCATTTGATGGTGTGGGTTTGTCATTTGACAGCAACATTTCTTTTTGAGAAGACATAACATTATTTTGAATGCAGTGTTTGCTTTTGCAAGAGATTTGTGGAGTTTAGGGTTTTGTGTGTGAGTTTTTGGATTTGTGTAAGAGTTAAGAGAAAATGAGGTATGCTTTGAGAAAACGTGTTACAGTTTTACGTGTTAACACGTATAGTCAAAGCATAGCTCATTTTATAGATCATTCGCTAGATTCCTGGCATAATATTACTTTAGCATATTATCTTGACGCAGAACATTTCAATGATTTCATTTCATTTCTTCAACATACCACTAGACGGCGCCAGACGTATTACAGCTTTTCTCAACAATCAAGCTTAATATGGAAACATCAGACTTCAGAGCCACACCTCGGCAACACTACCCCTGTAAACCAATGACTAGATCTGAAGTCTGACTAGAAAAGTGCTTACTTTTGGAATTATATATTTTATATCTAGATCTTAAAAATGTTTGCCCAAACTGCCAAAATGAACTGCAACAAAAGCAAATAAGATATCAAATCAGTATAATTTGTCATCTAATGAAAAATATATTCCACCGATAATTTCATAATCACACACTAAATAGTAACTATAACCATTTAATATGCACTGTGCAGGTTGGACAACTTCCAATTGAAATTATTGTAGTCCGACTCGTGTTACATAAAATCCTGTTACATAAAATACGAATGCTTACTTTGCATATCAATCATACTCATCTAGAATATTCAAATCATAACCATAAGTTCATATTTAATGTTCTTATACAGTATATGTATTTATTAATGTATATGTATTTATGCAACAGCAGAAGAAGCAGAGATAGGAAGAGAGGAACATACAGGCATTTAAAAAGATATAGAAACATGCATAACAACGTTTGCATGCATAACAACATGCATGTTGTTTGGTTGAAAACGTTCAAAGAATGATCTTCCCATGTCCCTTTCAGCAGACAGCAGTGTCGACAGCATTAACACTCTGCTTGCGATGCTTAATGAAACAATACCTAACTACGAACATCAATACTAATAATACCGCCACTGGGATACAGATCCATACCCAAAGAAATCTCCCCGTTGTTGCTGAGGACAGCTTTCTTGTGTAGTTTAAAGCTGGTGTTAGGGTGAAAGTAACACTGACGGCAGGAGTCGTGAAACTCTCATGGTCATGCTCTTGTTTGACACACTCATGTCTACTAGGCCCAAGAGAATACCCTGCTCCACACGAGCAAACGTAACTACCAAAGGAATTATGACAAACTTGGTCACAATAACCGGACATCTCGCATTCGTCAATGTCCCTGCACATCCTATTACCATCCTTGATGAAGCCATCGGGACAATCGCATCCTTTGGTAATCGGGTCGCACATTGCTGGGCATTCTTGCGAGGAACAATACATCTTACACACATGGGGATCTTCGCTGCTGGGCCTAAAGCGTTCATAACAAGAACATGTGTAGGCCCCGGACACCTCTGTGCATGTGTGTTGACAGGGAGCAGCTGAGCATCCTTCATCACTACTAAAGACACTACTTTGATACGCGAATTCGTGTGCTTCCATTCGTGGTGTTTGACACGTGCTTTTAGGAATTTCCCCACAAAAAAAGCCATGGGTTATGTCCTGACACGGTCTTTCTGTCCACTTTCGATCAGTTGAAACCGATACACATAAAGGTGTGCAAACATTAACAGCATTGTCTTTCCAGTTGCTGAAATTTGTGATTTGAGAGCCTGTGGTCCACTCGTAACCTCTTAATTCAGATGTGATGTTGCTACATCGCTCATTCGGTAGGCGCAGTCCGATCCAGAAGTCTCCGTTGAATTTGAAACCCGAAAGCAAATCTTCAATTACGTTATCCGATGCTTTCCTTCGAACCGTCATCAATTCTCCGTTCTTTTCCTGGCACATTGTATCCGATGTCAGGAAGTCGGCTGCGATTAGGTTGAGAGAGTTGCAAAGACCCCCGTTGCATATGCAGGAGCCCACGCGCTCCGCCTGGACTGTCGACAGTAACGCGACTATTATCAAACACGTAAACGGAATCATTCTCCTAGCTTGACATCAGCGCGAATCGGCTACTGGTTAGATCACACACGGTAGCCACTTGGAAGTGGAATTCATATAAACACCCCTGAGATGTGAAGATATCCAGAACAGAAGGGAGGAAATGGGTCTGGACCATGCAAATGTCTGAGGGGTAATGACGTGAACATATTACCGTTATGGAAAATAAAGTCCTTGAAGAATTTCCATTTTAAATGTCGGCTAGACCTAATACATTTTATGGAAAAATAATGGTAGGCCTATAGAAGTTCACTTTCAACGAATCATACTTTAAAAGTTCAATTAATACAACTTTAAAAAGCTAAAAGCTCAACCAAGACTCTTCATTTCATAGCCTACTAAGCACATTCATACTTATAAGGGTGTTAGAACGGGTCCCGAGCTCCTGATGCTTTGTCAAGTTTGGCATTATCCTTCTGAACCCCTATCAATTTAAAATGACAATGTTTTCTTTTTTAGAAACACACACACACACACACACACACACACACACACACACACACGCACACACACACACACACGCACACACACACACACACACACACACACACACACACACACACACACACACACACACACACACACACACACACACACACACACACACACACACACACACACACACACACACACACACACACACACAGTAATAAATGCGTCAATTTGTACCTATACTCTGCCGAGCCATTATTATTAATAATAGGCCTAATAATCATAATCATAATCATAATCATAATCATAATAATGCATTTTATTTATAGGCTCCTTTCAGAGCACTCAAGGACACCTTACAGAGCATAATTAGAAACAAGCCACAGATTCAAACAGGTTAAAACAGTGATTCAAACAAACAAAAACAACCAAAACAAGACAAAACAAAATACTTAAAAAAACAACCATCAATACAAAATACGCCAGTTTAAAAAGGTGGGTTTTCAGACAGGATTTGAACGTGGGGAGAGAGTCAATATTGCGGATGTCTTGTGGAAGAGAGTTATTATATACCATCCGTCATTTTTGACCCTTCTAATTTTTCTAACCGAGTCTCCAAACCAGAGGACACCCAACAATAGCTATCAGCAGTTGCGCATTTCTTCTTGGAGTCCTTTTTTGACCGACTACATCGAAAAATCACAATACCCGAGGTGACTGCGACTAGAATAAGAAGCGGGACGACTGAACCAATAACACAAATTAACACCCACGAGTTCAACGGTGTGCTATCGTGCACAGTCGTTCCAAACGTGGTTTTGCTGGACGGTTCCTCGTGCGTAATTACGCCTCTAGCATGTGGAGGTAGTAGGCCTAGTCCGACGGTGTACTGAGACTCGTTAAGTGAATCAACCGTCGAGACGATTATGGTCTCAACCGTCTCGCCGTGCGTAAAGGTGACTTTGTCGTCACTTTGTGGCGCAGCAGTTGAGGCAACCGTGAGATCTGGCAGGCAGGTGATTCCATTTATGGGATGTAATCGGAAATGTTGTTGGCAAGAGCACTTAAAACTACCTAGGGTGTTGGTGCACGTGACCTCACATCGATTCAATATGTTGAGACATTCGTCTATGTCTATACACAAGTGACCATCATCGGATAAAGTGAAACCGGCGACGCAATAACAGGAGAAGGATCCTTGGGAGTTGAGACATCTTTGAGGACACCTGTTTTCAGTGCACTCGTCTATATCGCGGCATTTGTCGTCGACCTTTGTGTAGCCTTCCTTGCATTGACACGTGTAACTACCTGGGGTATTGATGCAAACATGTCCATCGCATGCATTCCTTTGACATTCGTCGATATCAATGCAAGAATGGTCGTCTTGATCTAGTTGGAAGCCCGTTGGACATATGCACGAGAAGCCTGACGATTCTGGCACGCATTGGTATTGGCATGGAGAACCGTGGCACGTGTCCGTAATGGCACAAGACACTCTGTCATGTCCTAACTCGTAGCCCTCCTTGCATCCGCAATGGACACCTGTGTCGCCATCAAAACACAAATGTTCACATCCGCCGTTTTCGGAGCCACAGCTTTGCTTTTCTGAAACGCAAAACGGACCGGGGACATCCCAGCCATAGACCCCGTCTATTAATTTGCAAATGATGATAGGATAGTAAGTCTCGTCATTGCATGACACCTTAGCGTATGTTCCAAATGGTAAAGCAGTCATCTTATTGTCCATACTCAATGGTCTTGTAGAGAATGGGAGCGTGTAACTCATCTCCCCTGGTCCCGCCAGCAGCAGAGGTTTACACATGCCGTTGATTTTGAATTTACACGCGTAAAAAGCGTTGTCTTTACAAGATCCATCGGTCCATTTGAAATCATTGTGATCTGAACGAGCGTAATGTATCACAACGCATCGTTCCTCTGTACAAGTGCTGCGCGGCTCCTTATCCCAATTTGAATAGTGAGAATGTTTATGTCCAGATATCCAGTTAAAACCCCTGAGAGTCATACCACTTATTATGCAGTCCCCTTTACGCAATTTCAATCCAATCCAAAATATCAGGCTCAAATCACGATGTCTGCCGTCGATCCGGTAGAAAAGTGATTGAAGCTCGACCACTTCACTTTGGTCCTTAGTTGTTGCCAAGTAGCCTCCGTTATGTTCACATTTCATACGCGCGTCCTCAAAGCTCACCTTCTCCAGGTGCAAAGTGAAGCAGGCATTAGATGTACACACAGTTGCTGCTACACCAGTGTCGGCTCCAGTTAACCCCCAGATAGGTAGGTGTAGTAGAATGATCAACAACATTATTTCCACATAATCCAAAACAACTGAAATCATTGATTTAAATACATATAGGCATATAATCCATGCGGACCTTATTGGCAATGAATGGCTTTTGCACGAGGCTTCCTATTCGGAGGCAAGTGTATGTATGTGCGAATTTGAATCGAGCATTCAAGCTCCTGCATCCTGTTTTGTGCATAAACTAAAGACGGAAATAATCTTTAGCTGCAGATTTCTTTTGTCTCCCCCAGAAACTGGTTCCGTTCTGGGAAGAGAAACAATAGCTCGAGCGGTCAGTGTTTAGACTTGTTTTCCAGATGTCTCCGTCCCGAGAACGTGACGTCGGTTAGGTTGTTTATTAGCCCTACTACTACATTATAACGTCATAACATCATTTATTTCTGTTTGAGTCACAATCGTTCGATTACGTTTTTATGCATTTGTTTGTATTCATTTGTCATCTCATCTTTTTCCTATTTGAGTGATTGTGATGTCTAATGACAGCATTCATTCGGTATAGGCCTACCAATCGGTGTGTGCTGAAATACAGTGCCCTTGATAAGGGAAAGAAAGAAAAAGGAAGAAACAGTTAGTATTCTTTTAGCTCTATGTATACTCTAACACACACACACACACACACACACACACACACACGCACGCACGCACGCACGCACACACACACACACACACACACACACACACACACACACACACACACACACACACACACACACACACACACACACAGTCTCCCTTGGGCTGTAACTGATTGGGACGAGAGAGAGAGAGAGAGAGAGAGAGAGAGAGAGAGAGAGAGAGAGAGAGAGAGAGAGAGAGAGAGAGAGAGAGAGAGAGAGAGAGAGAGAGAGAGAGAGAGAGAGAGAGAGAGAGAGAGAGAGAGAGAGAGAGAGAGAGAACCCTTTCCTACTCTGGACCTAACAACAGTTTGAATTTGAAATCAAACAATTACTATGAGGTTAAAGTAGAGATTCTCAGCTTTTATTTAATGTTTTCTTTCTGAAGAAAGATTGTTTTCACCATTCAGAAATAAAAAGAAAACGTATATTTATACATAGCCCCCCTAAAACTGACAAAAATTATGTTTATGGTTGGTTAGCTGTGTTCCATCACATCATTTGCTCAGGCATAAGAGAGCTATGTCTAGTTATAAGAGAGCTATGTCTAGTTATCCGCTAGTTATCCTGAAAAAGGATGGTCAGGTTGTAGTTTGCTTTTACTTGTGATAATACTCCACATGTCCAGCTAAAGCTCTATGAATTTGAGAGTGGTTACATTTCTCCTAAACAGTTTACCAAAGTTGGGATGGGAGGGATGACTTGACAAGTTTGTTGTTGTTGTTGTTGTTGTTGTTTGAATCCAAGATTGCCCCTTTAATTGTACACTGAGATGTGTGTCCTTATCATTAGAAGTAATAATAATATAATAATAATAACTTTATTTGTATAGCGCTTTTCCTGCAAACGTTGCAGCTCAAAGTGCTTTAATCATCATTATATAATCTTAATTTAATTATTTTGTAGTTTAAAGGCAGTATTAAAAGGATGGGTTTTTATAATGTTAATTTAATTATTTAGTCAACTCTAATGTTTACCATTGTGACAACCATCTAAGAGGGGCTAGTTGTCACACGTTTTTCCAACCTTGAATACTTTAATTTTGACACAAGCTTCAAGATCAACAAATACCATAATAAACCTGAGATCTCACTCTGTTATTTGATGTATTACACATTTAAAAATGTAGTTGGAATTCGGCTCACAGTTTCATGTGATATGAAATCCAAGAATAGGGACAATAGGGATACTTCTAGAATGTTCGGCAAGGTGGAGAGGAGAGAGGCTGGAAGCCATTATTGAGGTTGGCATTACGTGACCTTAGAATGATAAGGTTCTATCTCCGTTTAGGGTAGTTCAGAGATATTGAGCGTCAAAGTTTTTACATTCCATTATGTTTTGTAAGATGGAAACTTTGTATTTTATTAATTACTTACTCAAACATTTCAACATTTTAAAAATAACACCACACAGGCATTAATAAACACCTAATGGATCAGATTATGTAAAAAAACTCAATTTTGACAAAAATGGAGATAGAACCTTATAATTCTAACGTCACGATTAGTCAGGTTGTGGGTGTACAGTTTGATTATGTCTATGTAATGTTATGTGATATCACCAATTCTGCATTAAAGAAGAGAGAAATATATACAAATAACTTGTGGCTCACATACATTTACATTTACATTTTTGGCATTTAGCAGACGCCTTATTCCAAAGCGACTTACAATCTGCCCCAGAGACATCTTTTGGTGGACTTCAGTGTTGTATTGTCTCTGACTGCCTGTGGTATGTAGATAAATGTAGTTGCTGAGATCACTTCCTGTGTTTGTTTAAAGACAGGAAGCGGCACAACTTCAATTGCAGGAAACGGTGCGGCACGCCCCCCCAGCCAGACAAGCACCGCTCAGCAGAGGCCAATGAAACCCTTTGTTCAGAATGTGTCTTCTATCACACGGCAATGTGATTTTGCTCATCTGAATCAGTCCAACAAGATTGGAAATAACAACACACACCTAATCCAGACGTATATTATATTAGACTATATTATTTCGGTCTTAATCCTGCATTTATGCTGGCCTTATTGTAAGTTGCTTTGGATAAGGGCAACTGCTAAATGTCAAAAATGTAAATGTATACATGCTGTCCACCCCCCGCACCAACCTACGGACCTTTGGGGACAGAGCCTTCAGCGTGGCCGCACCTACCCTCTGGAACTCTCTCCCCATAGAGATCCGCAAGGCCCCCACCCCTGGGGGCCATTCCACTAAAGGTGGCTTAGTATATCGGCGATTGAAAGAAATCAGGCGATCAGGCAACTCGGGATTGGAATTCAAGCCTCAGGTGATTCCTCGAACGAGGATCAGCCTTGTGTCATCAGTGTTCACAGAAGACAGGCTTACAAATCTTCGATATGGGCGCGTGCACGCAGACATAAAGAGCCCCGAAGAGTCGATCTGTCGAAATGAAGATACTCCACTCTGCAGGGGTACTACATTTGCGCAGCATTCCCGAATTATTGATCTTTATGAAGACGGAAAAATAAGATGTAAAATAGTGCAATACTGCCGCAATTAACAAGGCGAGGGAAATGGTTTGGCAAGAAATTGCTGACCGATTAAATGCGTACCGTATTTTCCGCCCTATAAGGCGCACTTAAAAGTCCCCCAAAAAAAAAAAAAACGACAGTGCGCCTTATAACCCGGTGCGCCTTATATATGGATCAAAATGTAAAAATTACATAACCAATATTTTTTTTTTAATAATAATAAAATGTTTCAGTACGACTGGTAAACTACAAAGCCGCACCGCTTGCAGCATTACGGTAATCAGTAAACGACGGCCGCCATCTTGGAATCTCCGCGAATGCTATTGTTATGCTATCATGTGCTCTGAATGGATGCCGTACTCACCCAACTGTTCAATTCGGACACTCACACCGCTTGCAGCATTACGGTAATCAGTAAACACCGGTGTTGTGCTTACTCACAGTCCCACACCACAAGACCCCAAGTAAAGAAGACTAAACAGAGTTTCCGAGGGAACAAAGTGAGATTCTTGGTGCTTTCAACTTGAAGTTTTAAAGTACCCACTCGATATAATAAACAACAGTTTAACGATCACTAAACACTTATCATTTGTGTATTGGATTCATTATTCTCGTTTGCCGGAGGCTACCGGTAAGGGAGGGTTGATTTGTAAACATACTTTCGTTTTAGCTCGTGTTCAAAAGCAAGAACTGTGTGTTCAGCTAGTTATGTGTAGTTATGTGTTTTTAGCATGTCGATGTTCTCCCAGTATGTTGTCATGTTATTAAAATACAGTTTAGACCTTCGTAGCGATGTGTTTTGTTAGCTGTTAGCCGCTAGCAGCGTTTGTTGTGGTTTGGTCAGATTCACTTTTCTCCCATTCAGTGTTTGAGATGAACCAACATTCAAATACGCCTGTCGTGTTCAATCTTTCTCTGATTTGAATGTATGACACATCATTTGAAAGCTTACAATCTGTAGTTTAAGCATGTGTAAAAACTGAAAAAGTACGTTGCACATTTCACCAGGAGCTGTCACATATTGGTTGTTGGTTATAATTGTATAGCCTATTGGTTGTTTTCTGGTGTTGTTTTGCTCTGTTTGTAGTCTACTTGATGTATTTTTATCAGCTGTTAAATCACCACAGCGGTTAATCCACTAATAGAGATAATAGCAGATTGAAAATGCTTGTAGCTAACTACTCTATATCTCGTGGTTGCAGCTATTGCGAATTGCTATTCACGCGAGTCAGCTGTGAATCACCGCAGGTCCTTGACGCTTGTTGCAAAAATGGATGACGAACGGCTGATACTTGAGGTGGAAAAATATATATTTTTGACAGTGGAGCAGGTAGAACGTTGATGGTGACAACGCTCAGGTGGAGCTTGGACAACGGGAAGTTGACACAACACCGATGGAGAGGTGACGCAACGCAGTAGGTGGAGCTTGGGCATAACGCAACCCCAGTCCCAAAAAAAAAACGACAGTGCGCCTTATAAGCCGGTGCGCCTTATAAGCCGGTGCGCCTTGTATATGAAAATTTTTCTAGAATAGGCCATTCATTGAAGGTGCGCCTTATACTCCGGTGCGCCTTATAGGGCGGAAAATACGGTAGGTCATACTAGCCCCAGTTATTGTTATATGTTAATATTTTAATAAATTAATATTACTACTGTGGTGATATCAGCAGCAGGCTACAAACCATCATATCGCCACAATGGCCTAGTGGTATCGACCACTGCCACAGGTTTTATTCATCATTTTTAGACGTGGTTCGAATCCCTCTTCGGACACACTTTTTACTGCATTTCGTTGTCTGAATCTAATCTAAAATCTCATCTAAAAAAGTATGTAGGCTATAAAATTATGGTGCAGGCTAATTTACAAGAACTGACACGATTACAATGGTGTTTGAAGCCTTTGCATGAAATCTTCGGTTAAATGTAAAAATAAAATAAAAAAATCACCTAGTCAAGTCTCGAACTCGCAACCTTTGGAACGCCAGCTGGCTGCCTTAACCACTGCGCCAGCCAGACCACAGTGATAATGCAAGTTGATAGACATACCTATTCCTTTTTTTTTTACACTTTTTAATTTATGTATCCATCGATCTATCTATCTATCACACTTTCAAAATATCTAGTTATCTATCACACAATCAAACTATCTATCGATCGATCACACTTTCAAATTATCAAATTATCTATCTATCACACAGTCAAACTATCTAATCTATCTATCTCGTGTGAAGTGGGAACTAATATTTCCTAAAAGACACATGAGGAACTGTCGTTCGGGGTTTAGTTTCCGCCTGTGAGCCTTTTTTGACGCACGTATTACTATAGCCAGTGTTTTAGCCTGGTCGCGACCAGGCTAATTATATCTGACTCAGAAGGAGCTCAACCAAGCAGCGAATTATTTGAGCCACATTGATGGAACCGAACGCAAGCTAACATTATCGAGGCTTAGAACTTTATCGAGCTTCGTGGAATAGCCCCCTGGACTCCTTCAAATCAGCCCTTAAAACCCATCTGTTCACCAAGGCCTTTGGCCCCTAGTCACTGTTTCTGTTTTGCTTTGTTTGTTTTCTGTTTTGTCTGTCTGACCATTTTCCTCTAGAATTGTAAAGCGTCCTTGGGTTTTATGAAAGGAGCTATACAAATCCAAGTTATTATTATTATTATTATTATTATACTTCTTTTGGAAGTGCAGTTCATGTAGCCCTACATTTAATGCTTACATCATAACATGATGTCATAACATTTCACATTTTCCCTTCATCTTGTAACTATCTAGATAAACAGCAATGTGGGAGATCTCATAGTTATTGTAGGAGCCATGAATACGATTTGTGAGTTTATTTGCTTGTTTGTTTATTGTTTTGATGACGTTATGTTCTTCCTTCCGGAAGTCACATGATTATGGGCGGGGATAGCCCGAGGTAACTAAAACACCTGTTCACCTGTATGGTGGTAGTGGAGAGAGAGGGGAGACAGGGTCGTTGTATTTTTTGTTGACCGCATTTTCGTTATATATTGTTTGTTATTTTCTTATTTTATATGGATTAATTTTGTACGTTCACTAGTTTGATTGTTCCATTTCAATAAATGCTTTAAACGTACCATTTTTCCTCAAGTGAATTGTTTTGGGCGCGTCATAACATCAACACAGACCCTGCTCTCTCAGCGACTTTTTTACTACTGGACTCTATCTAGTCGCTACAGTTATTTAGACCTAGATATCAATTCCATATCAGTCCTTTAGCATGGACACAGAATGCCCTAATAGGAGGGAATTCCAATAAATGAACTTCATAAATAAATAAATAAATAAATAATAAATAAAGTAAACAGCTGAGGGACAGGGCTGGAGAAATGTAACCACTCGCATGTAAGTAGTGTCTAAATGGTAACTATAGTCTAATTAAGCAATATCACACAAGAGGGAGTGTGTTATACTGAATATCAGCATGGCTGTGATTCGGTCGTAGGTACGAGGCCGCTGGCAGGCAGGGGCTTAGGCAGGAGGAGTAGTCGTTAGGCAGGCAGGGGCTTAGGCAGGAGGAGTAGTCGTTAGGCAGGCAGGAGGGTAGGCAGGGCAGGCAGGCAGGAGTGGACTGGTGGAGGAGAGAAAACAAACAACGGTGAGAAAAATAATAAAACAACTGAGAAAAATAAATAAGTCTAACTTCGGATATATCATTCACTGGGGACAAACGAGGGAGCGAGACGACTAACCACTGGGGATCAGATTGATCAAGCATCAGACGGCAGGTTGTGGGGCCTTTTATGCAGGTCTCTCCTCCTGAGATTGTAAACACCTGCTGGAGCCGGCGCAGCTGTCTCAGATTGGGCCTGATTGGTCTCAACGAGCGGTGCCGAGGTGGAAACGAGTGGAGCTGAAGCGGGATCCACAACAAGAGGCTTCTGTCTGGGGCGACGGCCATACAAACCGATTTGATGCATTGTGCGGCGTATGGTCTGGGCACTGACAGGCTGACATCCCACTTCTGCAACCTCTGCAGCAATGCTGGAAGCACTCGCACGTCTATTTTTGGAAACCAACCTCTGGATATGACGCTGAGCACGTGGACTCAACTTCTTTGGTCGACGCTGGCGAGGCCTGTTCCGAGTGGAACCTGTCCTGGAAAACCGCTGTATGATCTTAGCCACTGTGCTGCAACTCATTTTCAGGGTGTTGGCAATCTTCTTATAGCCAAGGCCATCTTTGTGAAGCGCAATAATCATTTTTTTCAGCCGCTCAGAGAGTTCCTTGCCATGAGGTGTCATGTTGTCCAGCATTCAGAGAGAATTGTGCCCAAAACACAAAATTTAACAGCCCTGCTTATCATTTACACCTGAATCCTTGTAACACTAACGAGTCACATGACACCAGGGCGGGAAAACAACATCATTGGGCACAATTAGGACATGTTCACTATGGGGTGTACTCACTTTTGTTGCCAGCTGTTTAGACATTAACAGCTGTGTACTGAGTAATTTTTAATGGACAATAAATCTATACTGTTATTCAAGCAGCACACTGGCAAGGAACACTGACTACTTTAAGTGATATCAAAGTTTCATTAAGATAGTGTTATCCCCTGAAAGGATATGACAGAATATTTGCAAAAATCTAAAGGGTGTACTCACTTTTGAGATATACTGTATCTCTCCAACAGTGGCAATTCATAGCCAGCAAATTACCTAATGAGCTAATTATCTTAGGCCTGTCGTCGTTGCAAATTGATAGATTGATAAGTTGTTACCGAGGCAGTGGGTTACGCTCGGGCTGTGACTGAAACTTCGTAACATGCTAGCTGTTGCATTTTTAATACAAATGGAATGCACTTATATAGCGCCTTTACAACGGCCTCTCATTCACCCATTCACACACACATTCACACACCAATGGCGGCAAGCTACCATGCAAGGCGCCGTCCGGCCCGCTCACTGGGAGCAATTTGGGGTTGAGTGTCTTGCCCAAGGACACTTCGACATGTGGCCAGCCGGGGCTCGAACCGCCGCTCTGCCAACCTTGCGATCATTAGACGGCGGCTCTACCTCCTGCGCCACAGCCACCCCTAATACAATACAGTACGGTAGTAAATAAATCCAATAGTCTACAAGTAATCCAGTAGTGTGCAGTAGTTGTAATACTGTAATATGTTTATTTTTGTAGTGTGCGTGTGGTTGGGGTCCTGTTGGGAAGAAAGAGGTGCCAATGAATGTCAAGGACTCCACTATTTGGCTGGAAAGAAAAACCCTAAAACAGCCAAAACCTTAGGCTGGCCAAAACCAACAGTTTGGAACATCATTAAAAAGAAAAAAGAAAAGTATTGGTGATCTTAGTAATCTCTCCAGTCATAGAGAGGAACAGGGTGGCATCCTCTGTGTCATCCAGCTGCATCCCTCTCCCACTGCCTTTCATCTTTCAGAAAGTTCCCCTTTTTTCTCTCTCTCTCTCTCCCCCCCCCTCTCTCTCTCTCTCTCCCCCCCCCTCTCTCTCTCTCCCTCTGTCTCTTTCTCTCTCTTTTTCTCTCTCTCTCTTTTTCTCTCTCTCTCGCGCTCTCTCTCTCTCTCTCTTCCTATCTCTCCCCCTCTCTCTCTCTCTCTCTCTCTCTCTCTCTCTGTCTCCCTCTCTCTTTCTCTCTCTCTCTCTCTCTCTCTCTCTCTCTCTGTCTCTCTCTCTCTCTCCCCCTGTCTCTCAGAGGAAGGCAGAAGAGAAGTGACGTTTGTAACGCAGGCTGTGAGAAAGTAATGCATTCAGGTTTTGTGTGTGAGTTTTGGGATTTGTGTTAAGAGTTAAGAGAAAATGAGCCATGCTTTCATTAAACGTGTTAAAGCGATAGAGAATGTAATTAATTGAGGTAATTAATTAATTTACACCTGAATACAAGGCTCTCAAGTCTAACGCATTGGGCGTGAGACAAGGTGTGGCGTGTGAGCGTGTGAACGGGTTGAAATGCGTGTGTCTCACGCCCAATGCGTGAGACTTGAGAGCCCTGTGAATGGGATCTGCTGTATATTTTTTGGGGGATCCATACAATGTGATTACTATTCTGCAAGAGAATTAATAATCCTGTTAGAAAAGCAAAGAATGAGGCTTATTCATAAATATGACAGCACATGTTTGGAAACAAAACAAAACTTCAACCACGGTTGAGCAACATGCTAGGCTGGTGAGAGAGTGACATAGTCCGGGCCCACATAGTCACACGCCTCCCGCCCAACCTGGATCCATACCAGTTCGCCTACAGAGCCCACAGGTCCACAGAGGACGCCATCGCGACGACTCTCCACTCCACTCTATCCCACCTGGAGAGGGGAAACAGCTACGCGAGACTGCTCTTTGTGGACTTCAGCTCTGCCTTCAACACCATCCTTCCAGACAGGCTAGTGACCAAACTACTAGACCTGGGACTATCACACTCTATATGTGCATGGATCAAGGACTTCCTGTCCGACCGCCCCCAGAGGGTGCGGGTGGGCTCCCACACCTCCACAGCCCTCAGACTCAGCACTGGGTCCCCCCAGGGCTGCGTGCTAAGTCCCATCCTCTACAACCTCTACACCTACGACTTCACCCCCGTCCACCCCAGCAACTCCATTGTAAAGTTTGCAGACGACACCACCGTGGTGGGCTGCATCTCGGGGGGGGGACGAGGCGGCGTACAGGGATGAGGTAGAGCAGCTGAGCAAGCTGTGCAAGGTTAACAACCTGCTGCTAAACCAGTCAAAGACCCAGGAAATCATCGTGGACTTCAGGAGGAAAAAATCTGAGGTCCAGCCCCTGCTCATCGACGGAGGGAGCGTGGAGAGAGTCTCAACCCTCCGATTCCTGGGGGTGCACATACAGGATGACCTGTCCTGGAAGAACAACACAGCAGCCATCATCAAGAAGGCACAACAGCGGCTCTTCTTCCTGAGAGTCCTCAGGAAAGACCACATCGGACAGGAGATGCTGGTGGCCTTCTACCGCTGCGCAGTGGAGCGCATCCTCACCTACTGCATCTGCAACTGGTTCTCCAGCTGCACAGCCGCAGAGAGGAATGCGCTACAGAGAGTCGTGAGAACGGCCCAGAAGATCACCGGCGCCCCCCTCCCCTCTCTGGAAGAGCTGTACAACACACGCTGCCTCAGGAAGGCCTCCAAGATCTCCAGAGACCCATCCCACCCTGGGTACGAACACTTTGCTCGGCTGCCCTCGAACAGGCGGTACAGGACCATGTTCGCAAGGACAAACAGACTGAAGCTCAGCTTCTACCCCAGGGCCATCCAGGCCCTGAACACAGCAAAGACCTAGGTTCTGGGCCCTGGACAGTCTGGACGGATTGATGGCAGCTGCTGGATTGAAAATCAGGTGTAGTGCTGAGGCACAAATGTGTACATTTCAAGCCTGCAAACTGCGACACTTTAAATGAATGTGCAATAACACTATGTGCAATATGACAACCCTAGGGTACATAAGGTTGCAGAGAATAGGAAATGT
Source organism: Nansenia antarctica (assembly GCF_963989245.1). Classification (NCBI taxonomy): domain Eukaryota; kingdom Metazoa; phylum Chordata; class Actinopteri; order Argentiniformes; family Microstomatidae; genus Nansenia; species Nansenia antarctica. The sequence goes on along the minus strand of NC_137674.1, from coordinate 24,109,664 downwards.
TAGAATAGGTATAGCATAGCATAGAGTACAGCAATAGGTTAGAATAGGTATAGCATAGCATAGAGTACAGCACAGTGTTTTATTTGTACAGTATAGCATAGTGGATAGTGTACATAGCCTTTATTTGTGTAAACCAGCTCCTTTCCCTTCTTTTTTTTCTTTCTTTTTTTTTTCTTTCCTAGCACCAGGGGAGCCCCCCCTCCCAAATTTCGTTGTTTGGTACCTGTACTATATCAATGACAATAAAGACCATTCATTCATTCATTCATTCATTCATACTATTATGGATTTACTCAATATTATAGATTATTGTTTACCAACACAAATTGCATGATTGTCGCAGAGCAGTAGAGATAAACCCAGGCAGTTAGGCTCTACATTTGGACAGTATGATTAATTTGTGTTTGTGTGTGAGTGGGTAGGATACAATGCTTGCCGTACCAAGCCGTACCGGTCTGGTCAATGGAAAAGCGTCATGTGTGTGTGTGTGATTGGCTGTGATTCAGACCTACATACTCGTGTTATCTTTAAGGCTCACTAAAGCAGAGTCAGAATACATATATTGCCATCTAGTGGTTAGTAATGTTATGTTATGTTATGTTAATTTTATTTATAATGCGCCCCCCATCCAACTTTTACATCGGCCCGGGGCGCAGCAATTACTTAGTAATGGTAAGTGCTCTTATGTTTCACCCTCAGTGCATGGACCCACAGAATGAATAGTGGTAGCTACGTTCTGGTGGCATTAAGCTATATATGTAGTATTTTCTATTCATAATGGTATCAATGAATCACTCTGGTAATGTGCATGACTAAATCCAACTGTGAAATAAGAAAAGACAAGGAATACAATAATAATAATAATAATAATAATAATAATAATAATAATAATAATAATAACTTTATTTGTAGTGCTTTTCCTGCAAACGTTGCAGCTCAAAGTGCTTTAATCATTATATAATCTTAATTTAATTATTTTGTAACTTACAGTTTTTCTCAATTGCTAAAACACATTTCACAAAACTTTCCTCCATTTCCCCAAAACTCTAAACACACTTTTCTTAAGCTACATAAACAAAACCACACCTTCTCTCTTCAAAACTCAAACTTTCACACCAAAACAGCTGCTCAAAGCCTGCAAAAAATCTAAACACTATAGGCATCATTACAGACTACAACAAAACAACTGAAAACACAATGTTCAGTGTGTGAGAATGTTCTTTTTTTCACAACTGCCAAAAGACATTTTTAGAAACCTAAAACTGGACTAAGTGGGCAAAAGCTGAGTTGAAGTGGTATGGGGTGTGTGTGTGTGTGTGTGTGTGTGTGTGTGTGTGTGTGTGTAATGTTCTTCCTGTTTGGGGGGTGGAGGGGGTCGGGTGGGGGGGGGGGGGGGCTAGAGGGCAAGACTACTGTCGGGATCTTGAGTTCAGCAGCTGAGGGAGTTTGACAGCTTGTGACGTTAGAATTATAAGGTTCTATCTCCATTTTTTTTCTCCAAAATTGAGTTTTTTACAAAATCTGATCCAGTAGGTGTTTATTAATGCCTGTGTGGTGTTATTTTTAAAATGTTGACATTTTTTAGTTAGTAATTAATCAAATACAAAGGTTCCATCTCACAGAACATAATGGAATGTAAAAACTTTGACGCTCAATATCTCTGAACTACCCTAAACGGAGATAGAACCTTATCATTCTAACATCACAAGCTGTAGGGAAGAAGCTGTTTGCAAGGCTGCTGACTCCTAGGAGCCTAGACTCCTGTACAGGGAGACAAACACTGATAATACTAGCAGGGCTCGGCTAGGGGAAAGAACCCAGGCAGGAAGGGCTGCCCAGCCTATACAATGGTCGGGAGAAATCCTGGTTTGTCAAATTCTTACTGTGTTTTTCTTTTGATATACAGGAACACTACTGTGACGCTGATGGTCAGGTAATCTGGCCTGGAGGACTAACACTGTCTAACACAACACATCAATTATCACTAATAACTCTAATATCAGCCCAATAGAGCTCTCAGGTCTTCTGACGCTGGTTTTCTCTGAGTACCACATGTACAAAAGAAGAGATTTGGTGAGGCTGCATTCTCCTTTTATGGACCCAGATTGTGGAATGCACTGCCAGTTTACATTAGGGATGCAACCTCAGCACATATGTTCAAGTCAAGACTAAAAACCCATCTTTTTAATATTGCCTTTAAATGACTAAATAATTAAATTATGATTATATATAATTGGAGCACTTTGAGCTGCAACATTTGCATAAAAAGTTATTATTATTATTATTATTATTATTATTATTATTATTATCATCAAGTGGGATCAGTGGCGGCTGGCCAATAGAGGGCGCTAGGGCGCCGCCCCCATCTTCCAAAGCGCCCCCACTTCCTTGTTGCTACTTGTAAAAGTGTCTAAAAAATAAACATTGTTTATTCATAAAATGCGGCTGATATTCTGTCGGCGCCTATCAGCATTCATTAAAAATCCTCCAATACAATAAACATTTTATCTGTGTGTGTGTAAAATTCACTGTGAAAATACATAGGGTAGGGAGTCGGGGACGCCGGCCGAATGGGACTCTATGGCACTGCAAATACTTTTGGCTTACACGTGAGTTGTAGCAGCGCTCCAATTGGCTGTCTCCTATTTCCCGGTCGGGGCGCAAAAAATGCGCCCTGAGCATGCGCAGATTATAGGCTTACCTAGGCTGCAGCCTAGGGCCACTACCACTAGGGGTAGTAAAAATAAAAAAATGCGTGAGACTTGAGAGCCCTGAATATCCGGTTGTTAAGTCTGACGTCAAACGTGACGTTTTGCAATTTCCGGGTCCAAACCAGAAATTCTCCGCACCAGAATACCAGTGTACTACAGCGGTAGAATGACAGTTTAATCATTTTTTAGACTCGGATCTATTCATACAACAAGCGACACAGCACTTTCCCGTTTTCCCCATATTGTCAGGGTATTTGAGCCTCGGAGAAGTGCTATATAAATATAATTAATTATTATTATTATTGCGGCATTTCGAAGACAGCGCCTCAGCCAACTTTGGACCCGGAAACACGTCGCGACTTAACAACCGAATAGCTAAGTTAAAAAAAATAATTGCAGCTGCGACGACCAATGTTGTTGAGAGTGAGCATGTCGGACAGCAACAGAGAGACAGACAACAGGAGAGGAGAGCAACAGAGAGACAGACAACAGGAGAGGAGAGCAACAGAGAGACAGACAACAGGAGAGGAGAGCAACAGAGAGACAGACAACAGGAGAGGAGAGCAACAGAGAGACAGACAACAGGAGAGGAGAGCAATAGAGACAGAACTGAGGTGAGGTGAGCAACAGAGATAGTTCAGGATGATAACAAACAGTTCAGTATGACAGAGACAACTAATAGAAAGACAACTGTATGATTATAGAGTTTACATGTTCAAGGAAATATTGTATGATAATAGAAAGGTACACTTTAATTTAATTAAAGAAGTAACAAAGAACACATTTATTATCACAATTGCATTATGTTCCATGTCTTTCTCCATTGAATAAATAATGCCTAGTTGAATGGCTAAACAAGACAACTGTCTGGACAGTACTGCTAGAATTATTCACCTTACCGCTGCACAGATAGACAAAGGGTATAAGTCCATTCTGTTAACATTAGGTCTACTCTGCTAACAAAGACTATTCCAGTTGATTTGTCAGTTGTTGTGCATTATATTTTTGTTGTGTTTGCAGTTTGCCCTTTACTAAGTTATATATCAAAATAATTAAGTTATGTATATATTCTCATGCTAAAATCGACTGTAAATCCAGATTTTAAAGTTGATATTCTTCCCCGTGGAGCATGCCCCCATAACCTGTGCCCCACCCAACATTTTTATCACCAGCCGCCACTGAGTGGGACCAAGAAGAGATCAATGTCCACATCATACCAAGATGTCCGATGAGCAGTGATGTCCAGCTTCAGCATTCAACTGATGTGTCACTGGTCAGGGAGAATATGAGGGCACCGTTCCCACACAGTCAGAAAATGGTGCATGTTGCCTTTCCATGTAGTATGAATTCACTGCACACTACTAATGAGGTTAGTTCAACTGTCTTTTAGACAGTGTCTTCTTACCCCATCAGAACCCACGCCTGTTCTACCTGTTATCATTGTAAACAAACACTGTATAGCTTCAACACATAATAATAATAATAATATCTTAGATTTATATAGCGCCTTTCTCAGACCCAAGGACGCTTAACAGATTTCATAGACAAACAGTCAGACAGACAGAACAGAAAAACAAAGCAAAGAAACAAAGACAGCGAGAGTGACAACTAGACTGGAGGCCAAAGGCCTTAGAGAACAGGTGGGTTTTGAGGTCTGATTTGAAGGTGTCCAGAGGCCCGTTCCACTAAGCGAGATTATCTTCTAAGCCTCGATAAAGTTCTAATCGGCGATAATGTTAGCTTGCGTTCGGTTCCATCAATGTGGCTCAAATAATTCGCTGCTTGGTTGAGCTCCTTCTGAGTCAGATATAATTAGCCTGGTCGCGAGCAGGCTAAAAGGCAGGCTAAAGTAATACGTGCGTCAAAAAAGGCTCACAGGCGGAAACTACATCCCGAACGACAGTTCCTCAAGTGTCTTTTAGGAAATATTAGTTCCCACTTCACACGAGATAGATAGATAGATTGGTTGACTGTGTGATAGATAGATAATTAGATATTTTGAAAGTGTGATCGATCGATAGATAGTTTGATTGTGTGATAGATAACTTGATATTTTGAAAGTGTGATAGATAGATCGATAGATCAATAAAGAAAAGAGTGTAAAAAAAAAGGTAATTGTTTAAACTTGCATTGCTGTCATCACAGCGGTCTGGCTGGCGCAGTGGTTAAGGCAGCTAGAGTTCCAAAGGTTGCGTGTTCGAGACTTGAATAAGTGATTTTTATTTTTATTTTTTACATTTAACCGAAGATTTCATGCAAAGGCTTCAAACACCATTGTAATCGTGTCAGTTCTTGTAAATTAGCCTGCACCATAATTTTATAGCCTACATACTTTTTTAGATGAGATTTTAGATTTGATTCAGACAACGAAATGCAGTAAAAAGTGTGTCCGAAGAAGGATTTGAACCATCGATATAAAATGACGAATAAATACTATTGCAGCGGTTGATACCACTAGGCCATTGTGACGATATGACGGCTGGTAGCCTGCTGCGTATATATCACCACAGTAGTAAATATTCATTTATTCAAATATGAACATATAACAATAACTGGGGCTAGTATGACCTACGCGTTTAATCGGTCAGCAATTTCTTGCCAAACCATTTCCCTCGCCTTGTTAACTCATTGACTGCCAAAGACGCCAATTGGCGTCTTATAGAATAGTAACGTTGACTGCCAAAGACGCCAATTGGCGTCTTATAGAATTTTTTTTTTTTTCCGCGGGGATCGCGTTATTGACATGTTCTACACCTAGCGAGTGAATTTCAGACTTGGGTGTAATGTATTTCGGTCCCAGATGGGGGCAGTAGTTCGATAAAAGCCTGGAGAAGGAAGTGGCTTGCTGTGGGTTGTAGTAATGGCGAAACGGATCAGGGTATGTGCCAAACGCGGCGCGGAGCATTGCGGCGCGGAGCATTGCGGAGCATCGCGGAGCAGCGCGGCCATCGCGCGACTCTTCAAACAGTTCAGAGTCGGATGATACAGAAAAAGTGCAGAAAAATAAAATAAAATAAAAAGTTCTGCAGAAAAAGCTCGTTTTCTCTGTTTATTGGTCAAAATCAGGTGTTTTTGCTGAAACCACCCTATGTTCTACGGCCGATTTCTAAACACTCAAAGAGGCTAGAAACAAACTTTCTTTTTCTGATGAAAGAAGAGAGTCTAAAGTTTTGGTAGATATGTTCAATGTTTATGTAGTCCGAAAATTCAATATTTGGTGGGTCTTCAAAGTTCAGCGAAAATGCCCCAAAAGTCTGGCAGTGTGGAGCTCTCCGCTCTGAACATGGCTGGCAGTCAAAGAGTGATTGCGGCAGTATTGCACTATTTTACATCTTATTTTTCCGTCTTCATAAAGATCAATAATTCGGAATGCTGCGCAAATGTAGAACCCCTGCAGAGTGGAGTATCTTCCTTTCGACAGATCGACTCTTCGGGGCTCTTTATGTCTGCGTGCACGCGCCCATATCGAAGATTTGTAAGCCTGTCTTCTGTGAACACTGATGACACAAGCCTGATCCTCGTTCGAGGAATCACCTGAGGCTTGAATTCCAATCCCGAGTTGCCTGATCGCCTGATTTATTTCAATCGCCGATATACTAATCCACCTTTAGTGGAACGGCCCCCAGGGTAGGGGGGGGGACATTGCGGATCGCTGTGGGGAGAGAGTTTCAGAGGGTGGGAGCTGCCACACTGAAAGCTCTGCCCCCGAAGGTCCGTAGGTTGGTGCGGGGGGTGGAGAGTAGGCCCATGCCTAGGGACCGCAGGTTCCGGGAAGGGGTGTGTTGACAGAGAAGGTCAGTGAGGTACTGGGGGGCGCAGACGTGGAAGGATTTGTAGGTGAGGAGGAGGACATGAATAAAACTGTCATTTTGACCTCATGGATGGTCAGTCTTGCACCCATAGACTCTGTCTATGTATTTGAGAGTGGTTACATTTCTCCAGCCCTCCCCCTTCTCCAGCTATTTACCAAATAAAGTGGCAGGGAGATTGCTTTGTTATTGTTAGAATCCCAGATTGCCCCTTTAATGTCCCATTGGACAGAGAACACTCCCTCATACATGGTCATACATGTCTGAATGCTCATACTGCATTTTCAGTACACAAGATTAGAACGTTTTGCAGTATGAGAAATGTATGTATGTATACAATGTCAGAGGATGTCATACAAGATTTGCCTTTCAATATAGTATGAATTCACTGCATACTATAAAGGAAGCCCTTTCCGATTGTTGTCCCACAATTCGATGGAGCATATTTTATGGGGAGGAGGGAGGGGGTGCAGTGTGAGCAGGAGACAGCCTCTGTCTCAAACTTTAACCAGAGGAAAGAGCGCCATCTGCTGGCCTGCTAACACCACCAGCATTTACATTTACATTTGACATTTTTGGCATTTAGCAGACGCCTTATTCCAAAGCGACTTACAATCAATACATTTGACTAAGCAAGTGAATCATCAATCCACCAGTCGTAGCAGGAAGAGTAATCCAGCTCAGAGGGAGGGAAGGAGATTTACTAAACCGAGGGAACAGATTCACACATCAAATATTTATTTCTACCATGTGACCCCAGGGGGGCTCTGTAGCTGTGGCTCCCTTTAAGACCAATAAAAAAGGGTTGGACAGAGCCACTTCCTGTCTGAATGAAAGCACACACACTTTAAAAAGGGAGTGTAGAAAGGCTGAAAGACAACGTAAGGGCAGTAGGCTCAGTGTTGTCCAGTGCTTCTGGAATGGAAGCGAGAGAAAAGTATTTCTGTAATCTGACCTCCGAGAACTCTCATAATCTAAGAGTTGTTTAGTACTATCGACAGAATTGTTAACGCTGCATCAAACACCGTCACCAACCGTTCCCCCAAAATAATGTGAAAACGTCTTGCGATTCTTTATTAAGAACATGTTAAATATCAGAGACCAAATCATCCCTCCCTACATGATCTGACTGTTACTAACCAATGTTTTCCTGTATCAGATGAAACCCTTATCAATATTGTATCACACATGAAATCCTCCTCTAGATATTGTCCCTACTAGACTACTAAAGGAAGAAATGGAAACAGTCTGCCCCAGCATTTTGGCTATTATTAATACTATTATTACAGTAATACTAACCACTGGCTCAGTACCTGTTAGAAACTGGAGGTGATAGAAGAAGGTTTTTCCTTCTATCAATGGCCCCGGGCCTGAGCTGGATTACTCTTCCTGCTACGACTGGTGGATTGATGACTCACTTGCTTAGTATTCAAATGTATTGATTGTAAGTCGCTTTGGAATAAGGCGTCTGCTAAATGCCAAACACGTAAACTGCCAGTTCATTTCTCCTCATCTCCACAGGGAGACACCAAGTGGTGGTTCAGTGTACTTGTGGTAGTACCTCCCATTCTATAAATAGAGACCTGGATAGGGACTTCCCCCTCTTTGGCCCAATCCCAATTCACCCCTAGCCCTTCGTTTTCACCCCTATGGCTCGATTTGCGCGTTCACGTTTAGGGCGAGGGCTGTCTCAATTCATATTTCGTCGAGGGCTAGGGGTAAGGGGGAGGGCTAACTATTACTTCGTTTCGAGGGATTTCAGGACCAGACTAGCTTCGAAGGGCTAACGGTACGCTACCCCTTGATACCAGGATGCATTGCGAATCATCTACAGAAATCTTATGTCGCTCTATTCAATGCGGAAATGTCATTTTACTTTTGTCGTATATTTCTGCTTAAACACACACATTTATAGATAGTATGATAGGGGCCCATATATATGCTGAAGGGGAGTGTTGTGCAATGTTGTGCAAATAGCCCCCTGAGTGTTGTGCAATGGCTCTTGTAATCTGACCAGCCCTCGGACTTGGGGCCGTGGTGACATCACAGGGGACGGCCCTCATGACCATCTAGATAAGGTGATAGGCTATGGCCTGTGACTGTATTTGCATATTGTTGATGAATAGGGGTGAGACCCAAGGGGGGGCCTCTTTACCAGCCCATCCGAGGAGAGGAGGACAGACACAAGGCTTCAGCTGTTGGTATATGTATACCCTGTTTTTGTACTTTAATTAAATCGTCTTAAACTCAATAACTGTTCTTTGATTCATAACCAATAAGATAAATACACAACACTAATGGCGAGCCTAGCCCGGAGATAAATATAGCTTAATTTACAGTATTTTGCAAACTCTTCAATCCAACGAAGAAGGTAGGTTTTCTGCAGAGACCCCTCTCTAGTCGATTGGTGTGTTCAAAATAGACTGTAAATCTCAGATAAGTTATAGTCAAAAGAATCTTGTGTAACGTTAATCTTGTTGGAATAGAAACAAACCTTTCATAATCTTTAATAAGCCTGGGTTGGTGATAAGGGCCGAATTTGGTAATTCGCTTTTTTGTGTAATATTGTGTTAAGATATTAGTTGTGTAACTAATAGATATTGTTTGGACGGTATTACGGAATATCGTGAGTGTGTGTGTAGAATTGTGTTAAAGTGTAAATGGACTGTGTAGTCTATTTTTGTAAGACTCTTTGTCTGTGTGAAAGGACGCCATTTTCCATTGTGTAAACGCACGCTCGGGCACGCGCGCAGACGCCCAGAAGCAGAGGCACAAAGAAGCCTAGATATCTCTGTGAAGAGACTGTGTGGAAAACGTGAATGCATTGTAGAATATTTGAATGAGATTTAATTTGGGAAATAATAGTTTAACTGGATTGAAAGATAATCGTGAAATTGTTGTGTCGTGGAAAATAACATTATTGTGGAAAGCAATGTTATGTTGTAAAGATTAATCTAAGAGTCCACAGCGTGTTTCCCCACAGAGGAAAAAGACAAAGACCAGCCCCTCCCCCTCCTCCTTCCTCTCTCATACAAGGCTGTCTTTGTCTCCAGTTTCAAGGAGAAAAGGGGGGGTGAAGGAGCGGGCGCATGCGCGTTAGCCGGAGCACAGCTCCGCCTGCTGGACAAAATACGACAAGACATTTTAAAACACTAATCCTCAGGGAGATACATCTGAGGTCGATGAAACAGTCCGATACATTAATAAATAGATGGTTGTAAATGATTGTAATATATTACATTACTTTAATTAATTTAATTAATTACAAATTGATTGAATTAATTATTCAGATCATTTTATTTTTCTGTTTTCACAAAACTTTGATCAATTGTTTTGTGACAATCTAATGATAACCATTCCTTTGTTTGATATGTTGATAATAGCTAATTGACTTCACAGGTTTACATCAATGAAGTGTCAATGAATAATTCTAACTAATCATTCATTCCTTTCACTTAACAAGTCGATTTCTTTACAGATTGTAATTAATAATTAATCATTTTATTCCTTCCAAATAACAAGTCGATTTCTTTACAGGTTGTAATTAATATTCGTGTTTTACATCTTTTTATTTCAAGTTAAGTTCTTTTTCACAGTATTTGATTAGGAATAGCAGAATAGTTTGTATTGATAATTAAGCAGTAGAAGGTTTTTGTAGATCAGTGAATGCTTAGGGTGTGACCAGCCTTTGTGATTTGATAAGTGTGTTGACCAGCCTTTGTAGTTTAATAATTAAGTTGACCTGAACTATAATTAGTATTTGTCGTGCTTTGTCCAGTAGATGGCGCCGGCAGCCAACAGCTCTGTCTCACAGAACGACTCTATCTTTTAATCTTACCTAAAACTCACAATCTATCTTTTACTTTTAACAAACAATGCCCTCTTTTCGTGATCCAGCGATCACAATTTTATCGCAGGGAGGGGTTTAAATGAAAAGTATGGGTATTTCACTTTGAATTACTTCACTTTCGTGAATTGAATGCTTGAACAACAGGAGAGGAAGGAGCCAAGGGGAAAAGGGGACGACAGGAGTGACGAGGAAGATGACAGCGAAGATGGCAGTGAAGACTCAAGTGATGACGACAATGCAGATGGAGGCTACAACGCGCAGGTCAGGAAGATGATAGCCACAGCCGAAAGGAAAGGTGGGAGAAGACGCCCGGAGAAAGCGGAAAGAGAGGAAGAAAGACACCACAGATGGCTGAAGGAGCAACGAGAAAGGGAGAAAGAGGAAGATTGTCATCGAATGACATCAAATACATTAAAGAACTGTCCAGTGCTGATTCGGGGTAACAAGATGGAATATCATCCGTGGCATCATACAGATCTGTCTGAAGTGATGGAGAAGCTCCCCGTTCTTCAAGATGGTGGATACCCGTGGACTACTGAGATGGACGTGAGACTGACAGGAACGCAGGCCGCGATGGGAGACCTGAAAAGACTCTTAGCTTTTATTGAGTATGAGTAATTAAGTGACACATATTCATAAACAATTAGGAAACACATTTAAGTATAAAGTACTTACACAGATATTAGATTTAAGTTTATACTGCACTGACATACACAAGAGGCAAATCTGTTGTTCTGGGTTGTAGTGATTCTGTGTGGACAGCTAATACAGTTAAAAGTTAGACTAGCATCTGTTTAGCAGATACGGCAAAATAAGGTGGGTTGTAAGAAGCGTACACCTTATCTAATATAGAATATTGTCAGCATATTGAGCAAGTAGAATGGGGTCAAATTCAACGAAGGTGTTAAAAGATATTAGTGAACATAATGGAATGTTGGCTACGTTATCCCCTATGGCTGTAGTGGAAAAAATGAATCCTCTTGTTAGGGAAATTGTTGATTGTTTTGTATTTGGTTGCTGGTACTGGTGCTGGGTTGGTCTGTGTTATTGTGCTTCTTGTGTTGTGTGTTGGTGTAGTTTTTCTGTTTGTTGTTGTTTATTTAAAAAAAAAAAAAAAAAAAAGTTTTTTTTCTTTTTTTTTTTTCTCTTTGGTTTCTTAGCTGCAGTATGTGGGGTTTTGTGTTTTTGTTTTTGTTTTGTGGTCGTTTAGTTTCGGAACACCCTCTGGGTGGTCCGAGGGGGGATGTGTCGTATATTTCTGCTTAAACACACACATTTATAGATAGTATGATAGGGGCCCATATATATGCTGAAGGGGAGTGTTGTGCAATGTTGTGCAAATAGCCCCCTGAGTGTTGTGCAATGGCTCTTGTAATCTGACCAGCCCTCGGACTTGGGGCCGTGGTGACATCACAGGGGACGGCCCTCATGACCATCTAGATAAGGTGATAGGCTATGGCCTGTGACTGTATTTGCATATTGTTGATGAATAGGGGTGAGACCCAAGGGGGGGCCTCTTTACCAGCCCATCCGAGGAGAGGAGGACAGACACAAGGCTTCAGCTGTTGGTATATGTATACCCTGTTTTTGTACTTTAATTAAATCGTCTTAAACTCAATAACTGTTCTTTGATTCATAACCAATAAGATAAATACACAACACTTTCTCTGTAATTACTTATTAATAAAGATTTGAAAAATTATGATAACCATCGTATTGTCTTAGTTTAATGTCATTACAATGCATTATAGACCTTTTATTTATAACAAGCTTAACCCAAAAATCGCTTTTATGTCGGTGCTGTGTCTAACGTTACAGTAACGCAACGCTGCATGACAGTCGAGCATTTCAGAGATTACAGTCATAAATCAATTATTACCTGTGGCGTTTGACAGCGGATGATGGTACACATATGTAAAGTTATCTATCAAACGTTCATCTGACTACAGGGGGAATGTCCCTGTAATTCGTAATTGTAAGTTTTGGGATTTTCCTTTAGCAACGTTGATGGAATAGCCCCAAAGTTGTTAACAGTTAATTAACGTTGTTGTTTTTATTGTGCTGTTGGGGTATTCCATCAACTTTGCTAAAGGAAAGTCCTTATTTTGGGGATTTTCCTTTAGCAACGTTGATGGAATAGCCCCAAAGTTGTTAACAGTTAATTAACCTTGTTGTTTTTATTGTGCTGTTCGGGGGGTATTTCATCAACTTTGCTAAAGGAAAGTCCTTATTTTTGGGATTTTCCTTTAGCAACATTGATGGAATAGCCCCCATGATACTTACATATGTTGTTGTTGTTGTTGGACTACTAAAGTATTTGTTTCAAACCAATTGTTGGTGGATTCATTATGAGCATTAATAACAGATTGTCTTATATAATCAAACCACATTTTCCCATTTAGCTAGCAGTTAGTTCACTGTAAAAATCCTAAAATTGTAAGACAAATATTTTTGTAATATTTTTTTTATTTGAAGAAATCACACAATTAAGACATAAAACAGATTGAAACAAGCCTAAAATGGTATCAACATGGCTAACATACAATTATACATTTCTGGGTCACAAACAGCATTGTACTATGGTGCTTGCACATGGCCCGAAACCAAGGCAGCCAGTCTGTCCCTTGTAGCATTCCCAGAGGTCTCGTTACCTGCTAGGGGCTCACCGGGAGGTTGGGGGTCAAACATGTCCTGTGCATCTGGATCTAGCTCCAGCATGTCTCCATTATCGAGACACACATTGTGCAAAAAGGCACAGGACGCAACTACCACAGGTGCAAATATTGGTTTAACCTCCAAGGCTTTGAACAGGGTAGATCTCCATCTGGTCTTCATCATTCCAAAAGCCCTTTCTACAATGCTGCGGCCTCTGGAATGATAATTATTGAAGCGCCCCTGTATTTGTCCAATAACGGGATCCTTGTATGGTGTGATGAGGCAGATTGGTGTGTCCAAACAGGGATAGCCACCATCACCCAGAAGCATGTAACCCCTGGGAGGGTACTGTCTGGTCCTGTAAAAGGTACTGTTCTTCATGATGCGTGTGTCATGAACCGACCCCGGGTAGCCTACAAAGATGTCAAGGAATCTACCCTTCGAATCACAAATTGCCTGCATGTTAATAGAAAAGAATCCTTTGTAATTTAAATAGTCAATTCGGTGTAGTAGAGGGGGTTTGATCCTGATATGGCAGCCATCTATTGCACCCACAACGTTGTTGAAGGCAGGGCTTCCTGATAGCAGGGCAAATCCTTGCCCAACAGCATGAAGCTCTCCTGCCGGTGGGAGAGAGATGGCTCGCTTGAGGTTGTTCCAAATGTGCTGTGCAACTCTGTGGATGATGCGGTGGACTGTGGCTTTTGGCACATTGAAGACACGGCATGTAACCTGATAGGACAGTCCATGAGCCAGCCAGTACACATAAATGAGGACTTCCATCTGATTTCCCCAGCCATGATCCTGTTCCCTCTGTAGGAGCCTCTGCAGACCATGCATGGCTCTTCTGCTGAGGCGGTAGTCCTTTCTCAGGTCAGCCTCTACATCCAACCATAAACGCAGGATGGGCAGGTCCTGACTCAGCTTGCAGTATCTCATAGGATGACCAGTCTGTAAAAGGAAATACGTTCACATTCCTTAGTCTGAATAGGAAAGATTTTACTGCAGGACATTTCTCCATTCCCCATCCCCCAATCAATGTCCCCATCCCCCAAGCCATTTCCCCCATCCCCCCAAACCAAACACATATGGAAAAAACACGTTAATAGCACGATAGCATTAATTACCACGTAATTACGCCATGTACGCATTGTACTGCACACAGATCATCACACAAATCAATAATACAAAAAGTAAAAGGTCGGTTACTCGTTGAGACAACATTTACATGAATAACCACTATACTAGCATGTTTGTGTTGCTTGGTTAAAAACTTTTTTGCAGTCTATCGTACATACCCAAAACTGTTCCATCAGTCCCATCAGTATTGTGGCGCGTCGAAGACGTCGATTTCTCCGGTGTGTTGATAATAAACGAAAAAAGATGCTTATAGCACACGCAACAGAAATAACCACAGCTGAAGAAGGCATTGCGAGATGTGAGAGCCGGCAACACAACGCGTCACCCGTACCGCGTCAAACCACTGTTGATGACGTAGGCGCCGTGAAGGGCTGTCCCAATTCAAAGGGCTGAGATTTGAAGGGGTAGGGCTTGTGACGTATTCGAAGGCAAGGCCTTCGAATCGAGTGACACTCGAAAACGAGCCATAGGGGTAGAAAAGGGAATTGGGATTGGCCCTTAGTCTCCAAACACCTGCACTTTGATTGAGTGTCGGTAGGTGTTTGCCATGTGTCTCTTGAATAACCTTCAATGTAAATTGCAGTTTCTTTCTATTGATTGGGATTATGTTTATGATTGTGTAGCGTACTTAAGAATAGACATTATTTAAAAAGGCTGGATTTATGTAATGATCTGACTTTTCTTTTGAAAAATGTGAATTTCCTACACATTTCGTGTTGTTAAAAATCAATGACACTTCGCTAGTCAACTAATACAGCTTGTTTTGTGAGCCTGCTAACAATGTAAAGTAGTGTTATAGTTAACTAGGTAGCAGTGGGGATTACTCACTGAATCAATTGCTTTGCAGTATTTTAGCTTGACTAGCGAGTATCTGTTGTGATTCTCAACAACGTAGTTCCATGTTTCAAAAGAAAAGTCTGAACATTTTGATTGGTTGCCGATACGAGGACCAAAGTATTCATAGCTTTCAGTCAGTGGTTTCTTCCCTAGCAACCACCAACCTGACGGGCAAAAAGTATCATAGCAACATCGCTCAACATGGCTGCCTACTATTTAGTAGGGGTGTAAATCACCAGCTTCATCACGATACGATATTATATCGATTTGTTTGTATGACGATACAATGTTTGACGATGTCACAATGTCAGTCACGATACGATTTCGATTCGATTCGATTCAAGATCGATATGACGATATGATCGATATGACGCGATATCATGTTGTGTGCGTGTGTGTCTGTTTGTGTGTATACGTTGTATGCCCTCCCCGACCCTACCATGCCCCCCAAAAAAACACACGTTAGCTGCTTTAGTTTAACTTCTGTTAGCATGCAGTGTTGAATATGTGTGTCTGTGCGGCTAGTTGGCCTGTAGCAGCCCAGTGGACGTGGAGGTAGATGTGTGTCCCTGTGGTGGGCTGTGAGGAACACACGGTGCTTGTTGTTTGTTTTATTCGCAAAGTTATTGTAGCTAACGTTAGCTAACTAAGCTAGGCAGGCTAGCGCAACGTGGGTTTGGAAGGACAGCTCAGAGCAGAGAGGAGAGGAGAGGTGGGGTTTGGGAGTCCGCGTTTGACTGGCTGACAGCGTCAGTAACATGTGGGCTGCGTTCGTCAACTCGCTCTGAGAGCGCCGGAGCGCAACACTGGGTTCAACGTCAAGTCATTTGATTGGACAAGAGGCGTTCCGCGAGTGCTGATCAGATTTCCAGAGCGTGTTTGACGAACGCAGCCAGCGTCATTCAACATGTTGAGTTTTCCGAGCAGAGAGTGTAAACGTCTGCTAGTCGCGCGCTGCACGGAAATGGTGACAGTCACGCAGAATGTGCCATTTCAAAATAAAGGTGTATCTTTAAGATGACGATATAGATCGATGTTTTTACATTGCGTCGATGTAATCAGATCGTTAGTCAATGAATCGATGTATCGATGTGAATCGATGTATCGTTACACCACCTCACTCATGAAGAACTATCAAGATACACGACGGTGATAGGAGTGGAGGATTGACACCATTCAAATAGTGTTGGATTCCCTGTCTTCTACTCTATCCGGACACGTTGGAATTATTTTCCTAACCCCCGGAGAATCAAAGTTATTGACCTGCAAAGGGTGCCGCCTTGACCGGCTTTTCCCGTGAATAACACCGGTTATGGAGGTGGTACAAACATAAGACTATTATTGCTCAATTCACCATCAGTATACGGTCATTTTGAGCCCTTAACCACCGCGCTGACACCCCGAGAAGATATACTTTTAATATGAAACTCGATCAACCGGGCGTTCACCGGCTGCTGGACGAAACTCCCAACTCCCGCTGTCAGCGAGGCGAGGGAATATTTATATCCGGGAATTCGCTCCTTGCTGTGTCCACGGTGATAGGAGTGGAGGATCGACTCCATTCAAATAGTGTTGGATTCCCTGTCTTCTACTCTATCCGGACACGTTGGAATTATTTTCCTAACCCCCGGAGAATCAAAGTTATTGACCTGCAAAGGGTGCCTCCTTGACCGGCTTTTCCCGTGAATAACACCGGTTATGGAGGTGGTACAAACATAAGACTATTATTGCTAAATTCACCATCAGTATACGGTCATTTTGAGCCCTTAACCACCGCGCTGACACCCCGAGAAGATATACTTTTAATATGAAACTCGATCAACCGGGCGTTCACCGGCTGCTGGACGAAACTCCCAACTCCCGCTGTCAGCGAGGCGAGGGAATATTTATATCCGGGAATTCGCTCCTTGCTGTGTCCACGGTGATAGGAGTGGAGGATCGACTCCATTCAAATAGTGTTGGATTCCCTGTCTTCTACTCTATCCGGACACGTTGGAATTATTTTCCTAACCCACGGGAAATCAAAGTTATTAACCCGCAAAAAGTGGGTTTTGCCCGTGGGTTTTGCCCGCAAAAAGTGCCTTTTGCCCGTCAGGTGGGCGTTTCCACTATGCTGTGACGTCACATGAAAGCTATGAATTAGAACTTCACATTTGTTTGCGCAAAATATTGTAATGTTTCTCTTTGTTTAGAACCATGAAAATCATCATGGCAAGAATATCCATTCCAGATAAATAAACTGGACAAGTAATTGCAACCCTTGTTTCCTGGTGTTTTGTGGCTCCAGTTAGAACTATACATCCATAACAGTACCGCCTTACTTTAAGCAGTCTTTTGTCCAACTGCTTCTTAAAAAGCCAAGTCTGGACCCATCAGTTTTGAACCGTATTGACCCATTTCCAAACTCTTCCAAAAGTTTTAGAGAAGGTTGTCTATAATCAACTGACTAGCTAACTGAATAGAAATTATTTATTTGAAAAGTTCCTATCTGGTTTTCGCCCCTGTCGTAGCACTAAAACTGTTCTACTTAAGTCACAAACAACCTACGTTTAGCAGCTGATTCAGGTCAGTTTAATTCTCTTAAATAAAATTGCCTACCTTCTCCTACCTCAGGCAGATGGTTCTCTGTTGGTCAGTCCAAGTGAATTTGTGTGCCACAAGGCTCCATTTTGGGCCTAATTTTATTCTCATGATGCATGCTTATGTTATGAAAATAAAGAAGAATGTTAATCACAAAAAAGTATGCATGCTTCCACTAGGCCAGAGTATCTGTAAACACAATATTTATTTTCACTGTTATATGGACAATACAGTTATATCTTCCCATGAAACCCCACGATTCCTCCAGTTTAGCTTCTCTTAAATGTTTGCTTGAAAGATATTTGATGTAAATGGACTGCACAGCGCCTTATTCACATACACATTCCCACGTCAATGGCGGCAAGCTGCCATATTTGCCAGAGCCCCAAGACTCTGGAATGACCTGCCTGAGGATATTAGGCTAGGAAAATCAGTATTTTCTTTTAAATCTCTTAAAACTAATCTTTATAGACTAGCCTTTAACTCATCGTTTCTCAACGGGGGCGTTCAGACAACATCGCGGGGCGCTGGAACAAATATTTTTTAAAGGGGGGCATTGAGGTGTTCTTGGGGGGCGTTTTTCTCATGAAAAACAGCTGTCAGCAGTGTTATTACGGGTACGTTCGTAAATGCACGAACGGTCAGTTCGCTCGGACAAACCGTCTTTTCAGTCAGAGCACCCATCTCTCTCTTGGCGAAATGCATCACCAGCACACTTAAACAACTAACAATGTTAGTTGTAATGTACAGTTTTGTAGCCTACTGTTTGTTCTGCACCGGACATGTGTGAAATTGCTGCTGTTCCGTAGCAGTCTGTTTGTATTCTCTGTTCTTGTCTGAGTTTGTTTAACACTCAGAAACAGCATTTTTATTCACATTCACATGGCTTTTCTGCTCTCTGGTAGACTAATAATAATGATATTCCAACTGCCCAGTTAAATCAAATCCGTTATTTGGCATTCAGTGACATGCTTTTTAAATGATATAACACAGAATATTACTCAACATTAATATTCAGGGAAGAAAATAAGCCTACTTTTTTTGATGGGGGGCGGTAAGAGACCTGGATAATGGACAGGGGGGCGCTGGCCCCAAAAAGGTTGAGAACCACTGCTTTAACTGATGCTGCCCTTGTTTTTAATGTGTTATGTTTCACTGTGTTTCCCTACTGATGTTGTGTTTATGTTTTTATTTGCATATTTAAGCACTTTGTAACATGTTTTGAAAGGTGCTCTATATAAACACAGCTCAGGGAGGATTTTGTTCTTCAAACCTTGTTTAGATCAGGTTGTGCAGAGCAACTCTGGGACAAAAGGTCAAAGGTCAACTGTTAGTCCAGATTGCTGTCTAATCTCAGAGGTCTCAAAGTCTGTCAAAGTAATATATTAGCTATTACCGTTACTGGTACTTTTCTCTTCACTGCTTAAAAAAAAAAAAAAAAAAAAGGACAGTGCACGTTGTCCAAGCCCATCTGGGTACACTTTTATAATAATCAAAAACATTTTCTAGATTAATTAACAACGACAATAATATTTCATGATAATTGTAATAATTGAGAAATGTCTTTATAGTCCAATGAGTGCCATAGGTTCAAATGGTGGAATGGTACAATGAAAGAGACATAATGCACAAGAGATTCTGTGCTAAGAATCAGTCTGAAGCAGCAATGACTGTCAAGCTCTGTAGGTTTAGATTACATGGCTGCTACTGGGACACAATAATAATGAATAATTATGACCACTTATTATGATGATGCAATGTTAGATAACTTGTTGTCCCCTACAAACATTTATTACTGTTTTTATACTTATGAATGATGCAATGTTGGATAACTTGATGTCCCCTACAAACATGTATTACTGTTTTTATACTTATGAATGATGCAATGTTGGATAACTTGACTCTCCAATAAAAATGTATTACTGTAAATGCTTATGAAGGGTGAGGTTACTTAGAGTGCCTTATTTTAGATGTTATGATGTAGGCGCACATGAATAATTAATGAACATGTTACAAATATTGATAACTAATTAATTATATAATAATAATAAGAAGAAGAATAAGACACTTTAATTATATAGCATGTTTCATACATAAGCTTGCAGCTCAAAGTGCTGTACAATACAGCACACACGAAAGAAAAAGGAACCGATTAAAAACAAAAACAACTGAAAACATAATTGATCAGTAAAATAAAATCAGCAAAGTACAATTCTAATTCAAATCTAAATTGAAGAGATTTGTTGGTGCTTAAAGTAAATGTTTACTGAGCTTGCTTCCCTGATTTCTTTAGATAATGTATTCCACTGATTAGGGAGTAATCCACAATCAACTATTCTTTCTTTTGGATGTTGATAGTAACCTCCAATAAGCCACCTGCAGAGGACCTGAGTGCTCTTGAGGGTGTATAGGTTGTCAGCGAGTCAATAAGGTAGGCTGGTACCAGCACCTTTACTGCTTTAAGCATGATACGGGGAGCCAGTACAGAGCAGTCAGGACTGGAGTGATATGCTCTCTCCTCTTTTTTCCCCTCTTTTTTTTTGCCAATACGTGACGTTAGAATTCTACGGTTCTATCTCCATTTTTGTCAAAATTGAGTTTTTTTTACATAATCTGATCCATTAGGTGTTTATTAATGCCTGTGTGGTGTTATTTTAAAAATTTTGACATTTTTGAGTTAGTAATTAATAAATTACAAAGGTTCCATCTCACAAAACATAATGGAATGTAAAAACTGACGCTCAATATCTCTGAACTACCCTAAATGGAGATAGAACCTTATCATTCTAAGCTCACGAATAGCCTAGCACCAGAATGTTGAGTTAGTTGGAGCCTCTCTATAGACATCTTGTTGAGGCCAGTAAAGAGTGCATTGCAGTAGTCAAGTCTGCTTGAAATAAAAGCATGAATCCGTTTCTCAGCATCGCGCTGAATTAAAAACAGCCGTGGCACCGTGGCAATGTTTCTCAGATTTAAAAAGCCTGTCTTGGTC
This sequence comes from Nansenia antarctica, assembly GCF_963989245.1. Taxonomy (NCBI): domain Eukaryota; kingdom Metazoa; phylum Chordata; class Actinopteri; order Argentiniformes; family Microstomatidae; genus Nansenia; species Nansenia antarctica. The sequence goes on along the minus strand of NC_137674.1, from coordinate 24,089,090 downwards.
ACCTTTCTAATGTGGGAATTAAAACTCAGATCCGAGTCTAAGATAACACCAAGCGTTGTAACATCTGACTTCATCTAGGGAGTTATTCCCAAGGCTGTTTAAAAGCATAGCCCGTTTGTTTTCGGGGCCAAGTAAGAGGATTTCAGTTTTGTCCTCATTTAGTTCTTGTTCATCCATTTATTGACAGCTGATAGACAGTTAGTTAGGGAGCAAGTAGCATTAGTATGTTTCAACAGATAATTGGGTATCATCCACATAGCTATGGAGGTTGGCAGTGTGTATATATATATCACCAAGCGGTAGCATATACAGTGAGAATAGTAAAGGACCAAGGCAACTTTGTGCAACACCAAAATGTATATCATACTCATCTCATCTCAAGACTGACATAGAATATATACGGTACAGTATATACACTCACCTGACACTTTATTAGAAACACCTGTACACCTTCCCATTCATTCAGGTGGTGTTGTCATGTTTTCTTGGCACACTTTGCGCACTTTGTGCACATTTCAGGACCCCCCTTTCATGACTTTTCCTAGATATGTGGCATTCTACCACCCAGTATCCTTACAATTTCAAAATCACATCAGGATAAGCTAGTATAAAGCTATTTTGCAGTTTTTCTGTGTAGGAAGCAGGCTAATTTACAAGTGGCCAACTAGTGGTTGTTGTGTGTAAATAGCAGCTTAGCATTGTACAGAGGCAGCTCTTTTAGTAGGTAAAAAAGGCACAGCTGTTCTAGTGTTAATACCAATCAAATCTAAAAAGGGAGTGATGGTGGGCTGTATAGGGGGGCAGCTTCTGAGGGTGGGCTGTATAGGGGGCAGCTTCTGAGGCTGGGCTGTATAGGGGGCAGCTTCTGAGGGGGGGCTGTATAAGGGGCAGCTTCTGAGGGGAGGCTGTATAGGGGGGCAGCTTCTGAGGGTGGGCTGTATCGGGGGCAGCTTCTGAGGGGGGGCTGTATAGGGGGCAGCTTCTGAGGGAGGGCTGTATAGGGGGCAGCTTCTGAGGGAGGGCTGTATAGGGGGCAGCTTCTGAGGGAGGGCTGTATAGGGGGCAGCTTCTGAGGGAGGGCTGTATAGGGGGCAGCTTCTGAGGGAGGGCTGTATAGGGGGCAGCTTCTGAGGGGGGGCTGTATAGGGGGCAGCTTCTGAGGGAGGGCTGTATAGGGGGCAGCTTCTGAGGGGCGGCTGTATAGGGGGCAGCTTCTGAGGGAGGGCTGTATAGGGGGCAGCTTCTGAGGGAGGGCTGTATAGGGGGCAGCTTCTGAGGGTGGGCTGTATAGGGGGCAGCTTCTGAGGGAGGGCTGTATAGGGGGCAGCTTCTGAGGGAGGGCTGTATAGGGGGCAGCTTCTGAGGGTGGGCTGTATAGGGGGCAGCTTCTGAGGGAGGGCTGTATAGGGGGCAGCTTCTGAGGGGCGGCTGTATAGGGGGCAGCTTCTGAGGGGGGGCTGTATAGGGGGCAGCTTCTGAGGGGGGGCTGTATAGGGGGCAGCTTCTGAGGGGGGGCTGTATAGGGGGCAGCTTCTGAGGGAGGGCTGTATAGGGGGCAGCTTCTGAGGGGGGGCTGTATAGGGGGCAGCTTCTGAGGGGCGGCTGTATAGGGGGGCAGCTGGAGATTATGTGCTCAGCAGTCTGTTCAGTTCTCGCCATACTCGCGTGCCGCACTGTCCGCTAGGCCCCACTTCTTCAGGTTCCAGTGTGATCAAGTAATAACTTATTTTATACACAATTCAAACACAATGCAATTGCCAACACAGAGACCAGAGATCAATCAATGCAGAGAAACCGTCTACAGAATGACATTCTCTCTGATTCTCTCTCTCTCTGCCTCTCTCTCTCTCTCTCTCTCTCTCTCTCTCTCTCTCTCTCTCTCTCTCTCTCTCTCTCTCTCTCTCTCTCTCACCCTGACAACATTTTATAGCAGGACAGAAACAACCGGAATCAGAATCAGAAGACTTTATTGCCATGACATGTAAACATGTTAGGAATTTGGTTTGGGACAGTGGAGCACGGTTTACAGCAGGACAGGTGCAAGACAGGACAAGACAGTGCAAACCAACATCATAGTGCAAGAGTCATAATTCATATAAATATAATGTGCAGAGATCAAGTGTTCATATCCAGACAGTCCAAAGCTCTCTGGATGGGGGTGGAGGGAGGGTAGATAGATAGGGGTCAGGTCAGGGGGGCAGCAGCATTTAGGAGCCGGATGGCTGTGGGGAAAAAGCTGTGTGCATGTCGGGCCTTCACAGTTTTTAGGGACCGCACCCTCCTGCCTGAGGGGAGCGGGGCGAAGAGACCGTGTCCTGGGTGTGCGGGGTCAGCCATGATCTTCCTGGCCCTCCCCAAAGCCCTACTTTTAAACAGGGCCTCAAGGGGGGGCAAAGGGCAGCCAATCACCCTCTCCGCCGAGCGTATCACCCGCTGCAGCTTGGCCTTGTCCTTGGCCGCTGCAGCGGGGAACCAGATGATGATGGCGGAGGTGACGATGGACTCAATGATGGCCGTGTAGAAGTTCACCAGCGTGGTCTTTGGTAGGTGGAATTTCCTGAGCTGCCTCAGGAAAAACAGTCTCTTCTGGGCCTTTTTTGTGAGGGCGTCGATGTTGGGCCCCCACTTCAAGTCCCGAGAGACTGTCACCCCAAGGAAGCGGCATGACTCCACTGTGGTGACTGGAGTGCCTCCCAGTATGATTGGAGAGGGAGGGGGTGGGTTCCTCCTGAAGTCCACTATCAGCTCCACTGTCTTAAGAGCATTTAGCTCTAGGTTGTTCCGGGTGCACCAGGAGACCACCAAGTCAATCTCGCTCCTGTAAGCAGATTCATCCCCCCTGGAGATGAGCCCTACCAGGGTGGTATCGTCCGCGAACTTGAGGAGCTTGACCGACTGGTGGCTGGAGGTACAGCAGTTGGTGTAGAGGGAAAACAGGAGGGGAGACAGGACGCAGCCCTGCGGGGAACCGGTGCTGATGGTCCTCAGCTTGGAGATGGACTTCCCGAGCTTCACCCGCTGGGTCCTGTTGGACAGAAAGTTTGTGATCCACCTGCAGGTGTAGTCAGGCACCTGCAGTGCAGAGAGCCCACACTCCACTATGGGTGGCAAGATGGTGTTGAACGCCGAACTGAAGTCCACGAACAGGATTCTGGAGTAGGTCCCGGCCGTGTCCAGATGTTCCAGGACATGGTGTAGAGCCATGTTGACCGCGTCTTCCACGGACCTGTTGGCTCTATACGCGAACTGCAGGGGGTCTAGGAGAGGGTCTGTACTCTGTGATGGACTTCAGGTGGGCAAGGACGAGGCGTTCAAAGACCTTCATGACTACAGAGGTCAGGGCAACGGGTCTGTAGTCATTCAGGCCTGTGACCCTCGACTTTTTGGGGACAGGGATAATGGTGGAGGTCTTTGAAGTAGAGATAAGGATGTGGCTGGTCCAAGGACCGGCTCATGAGTTACCATCTCTTCACATTCCAAGGGGGGACAGAGAGGCCCTGTCAGTTAGATAATTTCAGTGAACAAGGTATACAATTAACACTTGTGAGCTTAGAATTATAAGGTTCTATCTCCGTCTAGGGTAGTTCAGAGATATTGAGCGTCAACGTTTTTACATTCCATTATGTTTTGTGAGATGGAACCTTTGTATTTTATTAATTACTAACTCAAAAAGGTAAACATTTTAAAAATAACACCACACAGGCATTAATAAACACCTAATGGATCAGATTATGTAAAAAACTAAATTTTGACAAAAATGTAGATAGAACCTCATAATTCTAACGTCACGATTTCCTGGAAGTCTACTAATCATGTGATCCCAGTCCACCCCCAAGGTGTTGCTATCACCTCGATGAGTCCCTGCCTTGTATCAAGAGCTACATGTTGCATAACCCACTCTATACCTCCACATCTCCCCCCCTTGACTGTGAACATAATTGAATATCTGATCACAATCATTATTATCAATTTCTAATTTCTCAAATTAAACCAAATGTTCTACTGTGTCACTGTTGCCACATCTGTCTTGCGGGTAACACTCTATTCAAAATGTATATGGTTGTGACCTTTTGCTGCTAAAAGTATTCGGTTGTTAAGTCGTGACGTGTTTCCGGGTCCAACGTTGGCTGAGGCGCTCTCTTCGAAATGCCTCAGTAATAATAATAATTCATTATATTTGTATAGCGCTTTTCCGAGGCTCAAAGACGCTGACAATATAGGAAAAACGAGAAAGTGCTGTGTCCCTTGTTTTATGAATAGATCCGAGTCTAAAAAACGATTGAACTGTCATTCTACCGCTTTAGTACACTGGTACTCTGTTATTTGGACCCGGAAATTGCTAAACTTCAGACTTAACAACCGAATTGCCATGTCAGTTTGCAAGGTCCTGACAGCTTGGCCTATCACAGGTGAGCTGGTAGGCTGGCGGTCCTCTGTAATGGACTGCACTTACGTATATAGCACCTTATCCTAAAGCACTTTACAACAGCCTCTCATTCACCCATTCACACACCAATGGCGGCAAGCTACCATGCAAGGCGCCGGCCGGCCCGCTCATTGGGAGTTCAATTTGGTGCGGCTGTGGTGCAGGAGGTAGAGTCGCCGTCTAATGATCACAAGGTTGGCAGATCAGCGGTTGGAGCCCCGGCTGGCCACATGTCGAAGTGTCCTTGGGCAAGACACTGAACCCCAAAATTGCTCCCAGTGAGCGGGCCAGTGAGCGCCTTGCATGGCAGCTTGCCGCCATTGGTGTGTGAATGTGTGTGTGAATGGGTGAACGAGAGGCCGTTGTAAAGCGCTTGGGAGCAGCAAAAAAGGCACTATATAAGTGCAGTCTATTTACCATTTGGTGTTCGGTGTCTTAGCTCAGATCAGCTCCGTGCTGGTGTGGACTCACCAGGGTTTGTTCATGGCTGAGCCCAGTCCAGTCAGCTGCTGGTGGTGTTCACCAATGATTCCTCCCTGCTCACTGACCGCCCGGTGCAGACCCGCTTTGCCTGCTGTATCCTTTGGTGAGGAAATACTCTGTAGTGACATACTCCAGAGGCAGGATACAAGTACAAGCAATGATGTTTATTATAATCTAGGCAAAGGTGCCAAAAATATGCTCGGCAGAATCCGTACTCAGGGTTAGAAAAGAGTTTGACAATGAAGTGGACAAAAATAGCCATGCTATCAAAGGACATGGGGGGGGGGGGACAGGTGAGTCAGGAAGCAGCCAGCTGTGTGAGCAGAACCAAGAACCAAGAGCGGTTGCAGTGTTTTAACCCTTTGATCTACACGACCTCTCGTGTGATATTGCTTTTATACAACAGTTCTACAGCGCGATTTATTAGTTAACAGTAATAAGCGACAACAGATTATGATTTGTTTGTTTATTTAATCATAAAGATAAACAAAAAATAGTTCCGCAACTGAACTTCAAATGGACTGTTGCCTAGTAACCTGAACACAAACATGTAGTCTAATTAACGGTCATTTAGTAGAACATCTGTGCGGCGGAGTGATACATATACAGGGTATATACAGGAATCTTGAGGTTAATTTCAATACCTTTCTAAGACTTTTTAAAGACCGTGTCAATATTTTTCCAGACCTCACCGCCACTTCGAGCTGTAACCGTTTACATCAGTGACACCTTTAACTTAACAGTTTTAGTTTGAAATAGACTAGACCACTATCATACAACAGAATTTCCTGTTCATCTTTGTTTTTTTAATAAAACTAATACATTCACGAACTTTTACTTAAAGTTTTTAGGACTCAAACTCTTTTGACAGAGTCTAATTCAGAAAAATACCTACAAAATTCAAGACCTCATAAAATCGTGATAAGACTTTTTAATACTTATTAAGGGTCTTGATTTTCCCAAAATTGATTTATCAACTTTTAATACTTTTCAAGACACCGCGGATACCCTGATATAGTTAAAAGTCCCAGTGCTGTTATACTGTATATCAGCACTCATGGAATGCCTCTTGTCCAATCAAATTACTTGGTCGGAACTAACTGTTGTATAAAAATCAACATATGTGACAGGGTCTGGTGTAAAAGTCCCCAAGTAGGGCAAGGTCTTTTTTTTTTTTTTTTTTTTTACAGATTATTAAAGTGCGGATTTTAAGCTTTCAAATGAGGTATACATAAATTGAAATCTGAAAATAGTTGAAGAAGATATGCTTATTTGAATGTTGGTACACCTCAAACCCCAAAAAATGCATTGGTAGCTAGCTAGCAGGTAAGAAAAAACATTGCTATGAACATCTAACTGCATGTTTAGCACATCACAACATGCTAAAAACACGTAACTACACATCATTAGATGATCACACAGTCCTTGTTGAATCAAAAACAATCCTTTTGAACATGTCCTAAAACATACGTTTGTTTACAAGCCATGTATGGGTCGGCTGTGGCGCAGGAGGTAAAGCCGGTGTCTAATGGAATGGAATGGAATGGAATGGACTTTATTTGTCATTGCTACAGTACAGGTACCAAACAACGAAATTTAGGAGGGGTGGCTCCCCTGGTGTTAGGAAAGGAAAAAAAAAAAAAAACATTTTTAGAAAAAGCATAAAAGCATAAAATCACAAGAAGGTAAGGAGCTGGTTTACATCAATAAAGGCTATGTACACAATCTACTGTACTATACTGCACAGATAGTCAACTAGGGTTGTCATATTGCACAAGAGTATTTTTTTCACATTATTTTAAAGTGTCACAGTTTGCAGGCTTGAAAATGTACATGTTTGTGCCTCAGCACTAGCTGCCATACAATCCGTCCGGACTGTCCTGGGCCCAGAACTTAGGCCTTTTCTGTGTTCAGGGCCTTGACGGCCCTGTGGTAGAAGCAGTCCTTCAGTCTGTTTGTCTTAGCGGCCGGGGTCCTGTACCGCCTGTTCGAGGGCAGCTTGACAAAGTGTCATGCCCAGGGTGGGTCGGGTCCCTGGAGATCTTGGAGGCCCTCCTGAGACAGCGTGTGTTGTACAGCTCCTCCAGAGAGGGGAGGGGGGCGCCGGTGATCTTCTGTGCTGTTCTCACGACTCTCTGTAGCGCGTTTCTCTCCGCTGTTGTGCAGCTGTGGAACCAGTTGGAGATGCCGAAGGTGAGGATGCTCTCCACTGCGCCGTGGTAGAAGGCCACCAGTATCTCCTGCTTGTTGTGTTCTTTCCTGAGGCATCTCAGGGTGTATAGCCGCTGTTGTGCCCTCTTGATGGTGCCTTTTGTGTTGTCCTTCCAGGCCAGGTCATCCCGCATGTTGTGTCCCAGGACACAAAATGATCGCAAGGTTGGCAGATTTGCGGTTCGGACCCCAGTTGGCCACATGTCGAGGTGTCCTTGGGCAAGCCACTGAACCCCAAATTGCTCCTAATGAGCGGGCTGGCGCCTTGCATGGTAGCTTGCCGCCATTGGTGTGTGAATGGGTGAATGAGAGGCCGTTGTGTAAGCAATTGACCATGAGAGGAAGGGGGTTGTGGAGACATTTACCACTGGTACAGGGTTGTGGCACGAGGCGAAGCCGAACAGACATTATTCTCACATTAGTTCACAGTGATGACAAACACCAACCCGGAGCCATAATGTGCCAAGTCACCCTGATTTTGCTGTTAACGGAATGACTCATCATGTAGTGTGACCTACTGTTTCGTGAGATTCATTGTTATGAATCAGCGATGAAAATTTGAAAGGGAGACTTGGGACAACCGTATTTTCAATAGATTGAGAGTAAAGTCTGAGAGTAAAGAAGAATGCGTGAGCTTGGAATTATAAGGTTCTATCTCCGTTTAGGGTAGTTCAGAGATATTGAGCGTCAAAGTTTTTACATTCCATTATGTTTTGTGAGATGGAACCGTTGTATTTTATGAATTACTAACTAAAACATTTCAACATTTTCAAAATAACACCACACAGGCAGGCATTAATAAACACCTAATGGATCAGATCATGTAAGAAACTCAATTTTGACAAAAACTGAGATAGAACCTTATAATTCTAACGTCACGATGTCTGAGAGTAAAGAAGAATGGCCTCCTGAATTGAGATTCAAAAACACAGATAAATGGCATTGGATTTGTTATTGTATTATTGGTTAACTGAAGCAGTGCACCAACCGTTTTCATGAGCACACACACCCATATGTCTCTCTCGCCCACACCCACCACTGGTGACTAACTAGGCCAAGGATTCCAGCTCAGACAGGATTAGAGAGGGGAGGAAACAGCAGTCCACTTAAACTTGTTTCATCTGTCCCTGCTATGAAACCTTGACCCCCGGAATGTCTCAGAACTTAGGAACCCACATGTCACTTTTTGCATACTCAAACGGCCAATCGTGACGTTAGAATTATAAGGTTTTTGTCAAAAAATTGTTTTTTTACATAATCTGATCCATTAGGTGTTTATTAATGCCTGTGTGGTGTTATTTTTTTAAGTGTTGAAATGTTTTAGTTAGTAATTCATAAAATACAAAGGTTCCATCTCACAGAACATAATGTTGGAATGTAAAAACTTTGACGCTCAATATCTCTGAACTGCCCTAAACGGAGATAGAACCTTATCATTCTAAGCTCACGCAATGTTGTAAAAATCCATGGTTAGGGTAAGGGGGGGGGGGGGGGGGGAAAGAGGGGTTCGTTTGAACAGTAGTGTCAATTATTGGATTGCGTCACTGTTATGTGTTGTTCATGCATGTCCATGTGTGTATGCTCTGGTTATACTTGTAACTATGTGCTTCACTGTCCTGTGTGTGCCTCTGGGTTTTGTTTGCATGTGACATAATGTGATCTGGTTGTAGTGATGTGTATGCTATTGTATGGAAGTATGTACTTGCGTGCATGTGTGTTTGCATAGTGTGTTTGCATACTGTAATGTTCCGTCTCAAATTGCTCTACTCTACTGAGAATCATAACTGCATTGCTGTCCGATAGTTTGAGGTTGGGTACAGGGGAAGGGGAAGGGGGTCATTTAGACAGTTCATGTGTTCTGTGGCGTTTGGGAGTACTGGGTGGTACGACTCTTTCCTGGATGGTACCGGTTCCCCCTGACCAAACCTGTCCACTAATCAGAGAGACCAGAAGGTGGCGGGTCTGTGCTAGACTGATCCAGCCAATCAGCTTAGGAGTTGTCTACAGGCTACAGTTCGTGACATTAGAATTATAAGGTTCTATCTCAATTTTTGTCAAAATTGATTTTTTTTACATAAGCTGATCCATTAGGTGTTTATTAATGCCTGTGTGGTGTTATTTTAAAAATGTTGACATTTTTGAGTTAGTAATTCATAAAATAAAAAGGTTCCATCTCACAAAACATAATGGAATGTAAAAACGTTGACGCTCGATATCTCTGAACTGCTCTAAACGGAGACAGAACCTTATGATTCTAAGCTCACGAGTTGTCTACAGGCTACAGTTGGGTTATTAAGAGAAAACCTCATCTATGTGAGGCTATGCCCTAAAATTCATGGGCAACACATACATTTTACAAATAGTCAATTTGTATATAATAATATCAATAATAATAATTCATTCACAAAATGTTTAAGCCTAAAATCTCAACCTGTCCTATTTCCATACAGCTGATGAAATACCAGATTCAGGGCGTGACGTTTTTCATCACCGCAAACGTTTGTTGGCTTAAGGACCGAGGCGGAGGCGTCACTCCATTCCCCCTCCAATCAGAAAGAAGGCGTGAGCACACACCCGAGTCTCATTGGGTTAAAGTTTCTCATCTGCCGTATATCTGGTATAAATAATATCGACAGCCTGTAGAATTATGTAGAGAGAATACATATTCAATAAGAATACAACCCCAACGCATATTATTAATTGTAGACATTCATAAACATTCCAGGAGTCTATTATTAATAGTCTCGGATACTTTTTTTTTTTGCTGTCACGAACTAGGAGCATCATTGTTGCAGATCCACGATGTCGGTCGACAGTGTGTTCAGAACCCGTTCCCTGGGAGTCGCTGCCGTGGGTCTCCCTGATCAGTATGCCGACGGGAAAGCGGCTAAAGTGTGGCAGCTGTATATCGGAGACACTCGGAGTAGAACGGAAGAATACAAAAGTTGGGTGGTGTCTTTGCTGAAAAAGCATGGTGTGCAGAGGATACTCGACGTAGCCTGCGGCACTGGGTATGGCGGCCGATAAGCTTCTGTTTCTGTCATGCAAATGCAAAATTCCTACGTACGTCATGTAGTAAATGCCCCTATACTGTCATTTGAGATGTAAGTCAGGCAAATATTGGCTTGTCAATTTCACTATATAGCCTACAATATCTATTTTTGCTGGCGTTTGGTTCTCTTTGCTGACATACATATACATACATACTCATCACATTGAGCAGCTGATTATGTATTAGAAGCCTTTTATGAATTGATAGCTCACATAAATGTGCATTTTGCAGGTGATCTGCTGCACTGCTTTTGAAATCACCATGATTCAGGAGTTGCATGCCAACTATACTTTTCCACATCCACTCACACACAAATGTGAATGTGGATTAGGTGAATCAACTGATTGAATAGAACTGCTTAGTTGCATAATTTAATTAATAATTTAATAATAATAATTTTGCCATTTAGCAGACGCCTTTATCCAAAGCGACTTACAATTACGAATTCAGGGACATTCCCCCTGGAGTAACTGAGGGCTAAGTGCCTTACTCAAGGGCACACTAGTAGTGGTGTGGTTTCAGGCATAACATTCTCTTTTCAGATCACCAACACACGATTTCATTAGTTGCAACATAGTTTCACCTGCAGTAGTGTTTCATTGTGTCTCACTATGTGCTTCACCTAATGTATCAACGGCTCACACTGTCTTGACCATAACACAAAGTATTAATGACTTTACTAGCCTATCAGTTGTAGCAAAAACATAATATCTGTGGAGAGGTCTGATACATGCGTACATGTTCTGTTCTGTTCACTGTTTCTGTGGTTATTTTATGTTGTATATTGTATGTTTTTATACTGTATGTGGTCGTGGTGTCTTTTTAATTAAGTGCTGCTTTTCTTGGCCAGGGCTCATTTGAGAAATGAGAAAACACAGCGGTCGTTGCCGTCCCTCTTTTTTTAATACAAGTGCAGGTGCAACGTTTCTTTCCTACATACCGAGTGGGCACTCATGCAGGGGTAATGTGGGGCTGTATCTGGATTAATGGAAGAAAGACCACTGCTCCCTGTTGCTTGGGCCAAGCAGGGTTTTTCCTGCCTCAGAATAAGGCCTGGGTGGTAGACAGAATAAGGCCTGGGTGGTAGACAGAATAAGGCCATAATCTTTTTCTTCATGTGGAAACTTCTTTATTGTCTGAAACCAGTGTGGGAAGGATCATAATGTTGTGTCTTAGGGACACCACACCATATATTATGCGTCAGTTAGGGTTGGACGTTAATACAGTAGCCTATACCGCTGTATTTGAAAATAGCAACAGTGTCCGTTTCAATACTCAAAAGGTTTCTTTTGTGCAACATTTAAAACACCAATGATGCCCCGGGTCAATTTGACCCGAACAGTACCAAAGGGACCAAAAAGTGAACATCACACAAGGGTTAGCCTAAATAAACGGCTTATGAGTCTTTGTCCAGCACCACTGTCTGTGGTTGAAGATGCTATGAACGTGATGACAGAATGTTTTGTAAACAGTGTAATTTGTCAAATAAATAACCTGTCCAAAAAATACTATTTAGAAGCAATCTTAATCGTGTGTCATGTGACAGCTTCTCCTCTCTCTGCCGTAACGCGTTCTGTGCTTTGTACTCAGGTGAGTGTTGTAATACATGTTTAGGTACTGTGTCATCATTGAAACCACCCAACCCTAGTGTCCCACCCCTGTGCTCTTTCATGATGTAGCCTAGATAAATCCCTTAATGTCCCTTTTTGTAGAAGTGTGCAACATGTCATCATCCTCAATGGAAGTTACTTGCACTCCAAATGTGTGTGATGTGCTGGCTTAGCTTTCCACACTGCGAGGCGATGAGGATGTTGATGCAGTGGTTTGTAGTACTACTACTACTACTACTCCCTGTGGAATAACTTTTTTGGGACTCTTATTTCTATGTAGTATCCTCTCAAAAGTCAACCTACTGTAGCCAATTCAATTTCAGAAATTCTGTTACTGATTTGATTTGGTCATTACTGATAATGTAACAGAATGACCCATTTTATTCACTTTTATTCACTTAATTTTATATCAGTAAAAACGCTACTAGTATTACAGTACAAGTATTTGGTAGGTCTGCCTATACTTCTTACTTTTGTTATCTTTAATTTAATATCTTACACTTATGTGGGTAACACACATACGACTGGGCAATGATTCTTAATCTTACAGAATCCAAACATTTTCCTAGAAATTAAATATGTGTTGATATTGTTGACTAGGGTCTATACTCGAATGCTTTTCAGACACTTTTCTATATGTTTGACCAGAAGTCATGGCCTTTGCTTATCCCTATTTTTATGATGGAAGATGATTGATAAATGATTTTCTGGCCTTATTTCCCCAAAATATAGACTGGTAGCTTTCATTTGACACCCAATTTGATATGCTCTGAATTTCAAATTTTGATCTTCATGGGTCCTTAACATGGAACTGCCGAATAGCTCAAACTTGGTCGCAAACCAGTAAACAGTCTCATGGGTGAATGAGAGGCCGTTGTAAAGCGCTTTGGATAAAGGCGCTATATACTGTAAGTGCAGTCCATTTACCATTTCCCATTTACACTTTCCCATTCAATTGAATGGGGAAGTGTGTCCAAACCTTTGCCTGGTACTGAACAGAGAGGGTTGTCTCTTAGAAATTAGCCTCAGTTCTAAGGAGTATCCTTCAGTGGTGGACTCAGGCCGTTTGAAGGGCAGGGGCGAAAAGAAAAAAAGAACATGGGACCCCATCAGTGCACATGGTCAAGTTTAGACCATTGGAAGGGCAGCCAATAGGGCACATCCTCTAATTTTGCCACTCAAAAGGGCACTTTAGTGCGACGTTTTTCAACTGTGGGGGCACATGGTCAAGTTTAGACCATTGGAGGGGCACCAATAGGGCACGTCCTCGCATTTTTGCCACTCAAAAGGGCATTTTTGCCACTCAAAAGGGCAATTAAGAGAGACGTTTTTCAACTGTGGGGGCACCAGGAGGGGCGGTCGCCCCCCCCTGAGTCCGCCAGTGGTATCCTTACTAAAGGAGTAGGTCAGACCTTTGAGGCTGGCCCTGTTCCCTCTCCTGGTGTAAACATGGTCACAGGGTAACTAGGCTTGGGGAAAGGCCCCTTTGATATTTGGTATTCTCAGAATCTTCCGGCTTAGTGAAACCATCCAGTTGTTCTGTCATTGGACCCAGTGTCGTCTTATGCAAGATGCAATGAGCCCCGGTGGCAGTTCTCTTTTTTTTTCTCTCTCTGAAACGGACTGCATTCCTTCTCTCAGCCAATGAGATAATGGCGCTGTGAGTGAGGCTAATTTTAACTGCTAGATGCGTGCGACAGCTGTCTACTATGGAAAGGTTTAGCCACACAGACTGCCAGCTCAGCAGAGGCGTAGTCCCAGCTCCAACCATTCATAAATGTTTCTCGTGCATGTTCCGTCTACTCAAATGCCTGAGCTTTGAGAGGACCCGTAGTTTTTTTTGGGGAAAGGACATCTATCAAACGTGTACAATTTCTGCCAGCATGGGTCCTTGAGTTGGAAACTGTGTTCTATTTTGATGCAGGGATTGATTGAAATGTATATAATGCAAGGTGATTCTTTTGGTGTAATAAATAGTCTGGTATTTCTTGAGTTTGAAAAGTGAATTGGACATTCTCATTGGAAATGTTATTGGTACTATTCATGCCACAAAATCACTGACTATAATGATTAAATTCCAACTTTCTAGATGTTGAAAACTGTGGAGCACCCAAAAACAACAACAAAAGCAGTAGAAATACTAATGTATTATGTGACGAGTTGGTGCGAGTCTAGCTATACTGTGGTAACAATCTCAGTGGCCTTGTAGTTGGAGTGTCACTATGCCCTGCCCTATGGGTTGTTCTGGCTTGCACAAGGCTGGCTTACTAAGTACTATCTTTGCCAGACAATGACCTCCTGCATACTGTATTGTGGTCTATACAATACCTGATAAATGAGTGTTATAGGAGCACAGTCTACTGTAATACTGAGCTACTGAGATGCTAACCCGCGGAATGTCCGGTTGACGCGCCGTGCGTTCTAGTTTAAGTGTTTCTGCTTGTTATACAGGATCCGTAGTCGTCGTTGATTTGCAGTATAGTAAACATTTATTGCTTTAATATATGCCAACAATGGCTTACTCACTTGTACAGAAATAACAATAAACAAACTCAGCGCCAAAGCGGTCAAAACCTATTTGCCCCTCCGGGGTCAACACCTGACAATAACAACAAAAGTGCTACCTTATATACCTGCCTCAGGTATTGTGACAGCGCCACCCCATGCCCACACAGTGAATTACACATAAGTATCACGACCATATCTGGCTCCTACAGTGAGCCTGGCACTTCAACTGTAAATAACTGTGCTTTTGATGTCTTTTACAGTGTCGACTCCATCATGTTGGTGGAGGAGAACTTCAAGATGGTGAGCGTGGATGCTAGTGACAAGATGCTCAAGTACGCTCTGAAGGAGAGGTGGGATAGAAGAAAAGAGCCCGCCTTCGACCAATGGGGTGAGTTACTTTTAGTTTTGTTTAGTTATGTTTTTTTATGTTTTGAGTACCGGTACATCAACTTTCTACCAACGATGGAACGGTCCACTCAACTCTTGTTCACCATCTCTCCGTTTTCTTTTGACCCTTCATACTCAGTGATCGAGGAGGCCAACTGGCTCACGTTAACTGACGACGTCCAGAAGCCAGGGAACGGGTTCGATGCGGTCATCTGCTTGGGAAACTCCTTTGCTCATTTGCCAGACTTTAAAGGTTAGTGTCATATTTCCTTTTTTTCATATCGTGATGTTAGAATTATAAGGTTCTATCTCCATTCTTGTACAAATTTAGTTTTTTACATAATCTGACCCATTAGGTGTTTATTAATGCCTGTGTGGTGTTATTTTTAAAATGTTGACATTTTTTAGTTAGTAATTCATAAAATACAAAGGTTCCATCTCACAAAACATAATGGAATGTAAACACTTTGACGCTCAATATCTCTGAACTACCCTAAACGGAGATAGAACCTTATAATTGTAAGCTCACGACTGCTCTCCATTGTACTCATTCAAATAGAAACTTGTATTTTTGCTCACCTGACCTGTCTGAAACTGTAATCACCGAAACTACTAGATTTATTGACGGAGTGATGATAACTAGACAAATTTCGATCAGTCCAATTCATGTGTGGTTCTGCTGTGCTGTTGCTGACTCCTAGGGGACCAGAGTGACCAGAAGTTAGCACTGCACAACATCGCCAGCATGGTCAAACCAGGGGGCATCCTGATCATTGACCACCGTAACTATGACTACATCCTGGAGACAGGCTTAGCCCCCAAGGGCAAGAACATCTACTACCAGGTACTTGTCATTATCATTGAACAATGCTGGTTAACGTTACACAAAACTCATTCATGGTCTCTATCTTGGTCTTATATGTCTATATCTATTGTATCTATATACAGTGAGGTAAATAAGTATTCAAGATATCAACAATTTTGTAATTCAACAGATTTCCATCCTAGCTTATTCATTCCAAACCAGTCAATGGAAACGTGTATAATTCGCATTTTCTTTTTGCGAACTTTCAAAAAGTTCGCTTAGAATTCACTTGACATTTTATGGAAACACGGACACACTGATACTGTTGAATACTTATTTTCCTCCAATGTATAAGAATAATAACTTTAATTTATATAGCGCCTTTCAAAAAGCCCAAGGACGCTTATATACTATATACTATATATACTAAGTATATACGTATACTTCAGTTCAGTTAAAATGGAGTGGAATGGAGCCCCCTTTAATGTCAACCCTATCTGAAAACATATACTCCCTGAAAAATAAACACGTTTCTTTTGGAACTGGTCCCGCAGGTTAATTACTATAACTAGCCGCTTATGTAATCACTAGCACACATTGCCAGACATTCAGTTATTGTAGACAAGTTTATGCCAAGTCTCTTTTTTGGCCACCCTACTAAAACATCAGCTTATACAATGTTCTTGCCTACTTACTTACCTACTTACTAACAAAATTCTGAAAGAAAGTGAAAGGGGAAAGAAGGACAATGTGTTTGTTTGGGTTTAGAACAGCCTTCCTAGCCAGTTAAGGGCAGTACAGAGCCTGTGGAACAGCCTTCCTAGCCAGTTAAGGGCAGTACAGAGCCTGTGGAACAGCCTTCCTAGCCAGTTAAGGGCAGTACAGAGCCTGGACTCTTTTATGAATGAATGAATGAATGAATGAATGAATGAATGGTCTTTATTGTCATTAATACAGTACAGGTACCATACAACGAAATTTAGGAGGGGGGGCTCCCCTGGTGCTTGGAAAAAAGACTAAAAACAAGAGAGCCAAGGGTAAAATAAAAAAGGGAAAAGAGCTGGTTTACATAAATAAAGGCTATGTACACTATCTACTATACTATACTACTATACTATACAATAAAACACTGTGCTGTACTCTATGCTATGCTATAAATATCCTAACTTTTCCTATATCTGAACCTTATGTACACAAGGGTTGTCATATTGCACACAGTATTGTTGCACATTCATTTAAAGTGTCGCAGTTAGCAGGTTTGAAATGTTCACAGTTGTATTTCAATATTGCACTTATGTTTACAATATTGCACTTATGTTTACAATCTAGTAGCTGCCATCAAATTGTCTAGATTGTCCAAGGCCTAGAACCTAGGTCTTTGCTGTGTTCAGGGCCTGAATGGCCCTAGGGTAGAAGCTGAGCTTCAGTCTATTTGTCCGTGCGAACATGGTCCTGAACCGCCTGCCTGAGCGCAGCCGAACAAAGTGTTCATTCCCAGGGTGGGATGGGTCCCTGGAGATCTTGGAGGCCTTCCTGAGGCAGCGTGTGTTGTACAGCTCTTCCAGAGAGGGGAGGGGGGCGCCGATGATCTTCTGGGCCGATCTCACGACTCTCTGTAGCGCTTTCCTCTCTGCGGCTGTGCAGCTGGAGAACCACACGCAAATGCAGTAGGTGAGGATGCTCTCCACTGTGCAGCGGTAGAAGGTTACAAGCAGCTCCTGTCTGAGGTGGTATTTTTTGAGGACTCTCAGGAAGTCGAGCCGCTGTTGTGCCTTCTTGATGATGGCTGCTGTGTTGGTCCTCCAGGACAGGTCCTCCTGTATGTGCACCCCCAGGAATCGGAGAGTTGAGACTCTCTCCACGCTCCCTCCATCGACGAGCAGGGGCTGGACCTCAGATTTTTTCCTCCTGAAGTCCACTATGATTTCCTGGTTCAGCAGAAGGTTGTTAACCTTGCACAGCTTGCCCAGCTGCTCCACCTCATCCCTGTACGCTGCCTCGTCCCCCCCCGAGATGCAGCCCACCACGGTGGTGTCGTCTGCAAACTTTATGATGGAGTTGCTGGGGTGGACGGGGGTGAAGTCGTGGGTGTAGAGGTTGTAGAGGATGGGGCTCAGCACGCAGCCCTGGGGGGACCCAGTGCTGAGTCTGAGGGCTGTGGAGGTGTGGGAGCCCACCCGAACCCTCTGGGGGCGGTCAGACAGGAAGTCCTTGATCCATGCGCAGATGGAGTGTGATAGTCCCAGGTCTAGTAGTTTGGTCACTAGCCTGTCTGGAAGGATAGTGTTGAAAGCAGAGCTGAAGTCCACAAAGAGCAGTCTCGCGTAGCTGTTCCCCCTCTCCAGGTGGGATAGAGTGAAGTGGAGAGTCGTCGCGATGGCGTCCTCTGTGGACCTGTGGGCTCTGTAGGCGAACTGGTATGGATCCAGGTTGGGCGGGAGGCATGTGACCATGTGGGCCCGGACCAGTTTCTCGAAGCACTTCATGATGATTGGTGTGAGTGCCACCGGGCGGTAGTCGCTTAGGCAGCTCACCGTGCTTTTCTTCGGGACTGGGATGATTGTTGAGGTTTTCAGGCAGGGTGGGATGGTGGCCTGGGACAGGGACTGGTTGAAGATGTTGGTGAAAACCCTGGCCAGCTGGTCGGCACAGTCCCTCAGCACCCGTCCCAGGACGACGTCCGGCCCTGAGGCTTTTCTGGGGTCCACCGCCTTCAGCACGCGTCTCACTTCATGCTCTGTGAGGGTGAGGCTGCTGAGAGCTGGAGAGAGTGGTGTTTGTATTGTGGTTACCTCCGTTCGCCCCTCGTTGAACCGGGCGTAGAAGGAGTTCAGCTCTTCCGCCAGCAGGGGGTCGCCCTCAGCGGCTGTGAGCCTGTTGGCTCTGAAGTTTGTCGTGCTGAACCCCCTGCCACACCCGCCTGGAGTCGTTGCTCAGGAAGCATTCCTCAATCTTCTCTCTGTGGTCTGCCTTGGCCTCCCGGATGCCACGGTTTAGGTTAGCCCTGGTGGTGTTGTACAGCAGTTTGTCCTTCGCTGAGAAGGCGTTGTTCCTCTCCTTGAGCAGTTGTCAGACCTTCTCAGTCATCCATGGCTTCGTGTTGGGGTAGACCCGGACACATTTGTCCACGGTGGCTGAGTTGGTGCAGTTCACTATGTGGTTCAGAACCGACGACGTGAACTGTTCCAGGTCCTCATGCTCATATTCCTGCCATGAGGTGTCATTCAGGCAGATCTGCAGTGGAGCGGACCCTGCTGGTTCTGACAGTCTTAGTGGTGATGGGAGCACTTTTCCTCATGGGAGTGTAGGCTGGGATCAGGAGGATGGACACGTGGTCAGACATGCCTAGATGAGCTAGCGGTCTAGCTTTGTAGGCAAGCTTGATGTTGGTGTATACCTTGTCCAGTGTGTTATCTCCTCTTGTTGCACATTTAACATGCTGATAAAACTTGGGTAGTACTACCTTCAGGTCAGCATGATTTAAATCCCCTGCGATGATGTGCACTGCTTGAGGATCTGTGCTCTGTCCACCACTGATGACGTCATGTAGCCGGGCTAATGCTAAGCTAGCAACCGCGCTTGGTGCAATGTAAACAGCTGTTCTGTACACTGCGTTGAATTCCCTCGGGAGGTATGTGGGTCGGCATTTAACAGTCAAGTATTCCAGGTCTGGGGAGCAGTGGCTACTCACAGTTTTTGTGTTTAAGCACCCGCTGTCCTTCGTAGATGTAACCAGGCCGCCTCCGCGCTTCTTCTCGCTAAGCTCCGTCCTGTCCGCTCGGTGTAGCGAGCGGCCTTGTAGCGCGACCGCAGAGTCGACAATGGAAGCGCTGAGCCAGGTTTCTGTGAGAATGATCACACAGCTATCCCCTACGGTGTTGTTGGTGGCTACCTGCAGTCTCAGTTCGTCCATCTTTTAGCTAGGGATCTTACGTTAGAGAGGAATATGCTCGGCAAAGCTGGCTTGTCCGGGCACCTCCTCAGCCTCGCTAGCAGGCCTCCCCTGCAGCCCCAGCGTTGCTTGCGGTCCCTACGCCGACGTTTGCGCCTCAGGGTCGGGACTGTGAACCAGTCTTTCCCCGGTGATTGGGCAATATCGTCCGGAATTCTTTGTTGTTTCAGAAACTCTGCTGTACCTGTCCTCCCGTTTTGCGCACCAACTTCTAGTAAGTCGTGCCTGCTGTAGGTACTATTTACACAACAGTTCCCTATAAGTACTGAAATACAAATGTACATAAAAGCCCTAAAAAGCACCGACGGTAGGAGCGCTCCCAGCCTTGCGTGTGAACGCTCCGCCATCTTGGAACATCTTTAAGACAGGCCTAAAAACCTTTTTATTCAAAAAGGCCTTTGACTGAAGAATATTAATTATTGTGATTTATTTTGTTTGTTTTTAACTTATTATGTTTTTAGGTTGTTTTGTTTTTAAGTTATTATGTTTTTAGGTTGTTTTTGTTTTAACTTATGTTTTTACGGTTTTTAGCACTCTGAGATTCTTTTTGAATTAGAAGTGCAATACAAATTAAATGCATTATTATTATTATTATTATTAGATGACGTGGCGGCACCATCTCTGCATTTCCTGCCTGCAGAGGAACAGTCACTCAAACACAGTCATTCATTGGGAGGTTTCCCTGCCCACGGCCAGCAGCTGAGCTTTAGACGTAAAGCTCCTAATGCTTCCCGGATATTGTCTACTTTCAATAAAAGCAGCACACGAGAGACAACAGGAAAAGCTATGCAGATGTGATTTTAGGGGCGGCTGTGTCTCAGGAGGTAGAGCTGCCGTCTAATGATCGCAAGGTTGGCAGATCGGCGGTTCGAGCCCCGGCTGGCCACATGTGTGCGAAGTGTCCTTGGGCGAAATACTAAACCCCAAATTGCGTGTGTGTGTGTGTGTGTGTGTGTGTGTGTGTGTGTGTAATGTGTTTCAGAGTGACCTTACTCAGGACATTTCCACCTCAGTGCTGTGGGTCAACAACAAGCCTCACATGATCACCCTTGACTACACCGTCCAGGTGCCCCCGGAAGATGGTGCCCCAGAGAGCCCCCCAGACCTCAGGTACTAGAGCCCCTAAAAGAAACCTATTATGCTCTTTTTACACAAGTTAATGTAGGTCTACTGGGGTCCCCAAAACATGTCATTGTCAGTGTCATTGTGTTTGCTGAAAATACCACACAGATTTATCTAAAGGCATTCTAGCATCCAAAGAGGTCTAAAAATGAATTTGACTTGTTGAAACTTGTAGGAACCCTGTGTGTTAGTAGGGTCATTTTTTCATATGGGACCTTTAACTTAGTGCACAGAGCCCCAGATTCTATTAGAAAAAAACAAACAAATGTGAGGAATGTTCCGAATAAAGTAGATCTGGGGTAGCAAGTTTTGAATGATTCAAAGACGTTTGCGTTCAGTTCAGTATGGTAAATACTATTTCTGAAAATGTGGGGGACTAAATGACATTAAAATGATTAAGATGATAAAGAACCATGGGATTCATAGAATGAACTCAGGAACAATGGGCGGCTTTGTACAGTAAGTAGCTGACTGGTATGGTATTACAGTGCTAGCCGTAGAGTTAGTACATTGGTCACGAGAGAATGCTTCTGGAAATATAAAGCCCTCAAAATTATTCTCTATGAGTATACAATTAAGACGTCTTGGCCCAAAACTATGAATCCCTTATCGGCATGGATATGAGTGTCTCCTGTTTTGTTGTCTAGTTCACATTTACAGGGAGTGGTGTTGTAGGTGTGAGGTCCAGCCAACAGTCTTAAACACAGGGGTAACTCCCAGAGACCTCGGTCAAATAGTAGTTGAAATCCATTCAAATACTTTGAGTGTTTTTGCTTGAGCCTGCCTGGAATGCCAGACTGGTGGGGTTATGGGACTATTGTACCAGGCAAACACAACCAAGGACATCTCCCCTCTGCTCTATGGCTGTGTGAAACTCAACAGTGTGTGTGTGTGTGTGTGTCTGTGTCTGTGTGTCTGTGTGTGTCTGTGTCTGTGTCTCTGTGTGTGTGTGTGTGTGTGGTGTCTGTGTCTGTGTGTCTGTCTCTGTCTTTGTCTGTGTGTCTGTGTCTCTGTCTGTGTGTCTGTGTCTGTGTCTGTGTCTGTCTCTGTCTCTGTCTCTGTCTCTGTCTCTGTCTCTGTCTGTGTGTGCTCGTTCCCACAGTAAATTCCGCCTGTCCTACTACCCCCACCGTGTGGAGAACTTCACGGCCATCCTGAAGGAGGCCTTCCACGGGAAGGTCGAGCACAGCGTCTACGGCGACTTCAAGACCTACACGCCTGGCCAGGGCCCCGCCCCCTGCTACTTCATCCACGTGTGCAAGAAGACCGCCTAGGACCCGCCCTCTGAACGCTCTCTCCTTTTTCTATTTCTCCAACCTGCTCCTCTGCTCCTCCCTTTCACCGTTGTTTGATGTCGTATGTCTCTCTCCTTCGCTGAACCCTTCTCATGCTGTTTCACCCTGCCTCCCTCCTCTCCCTCTCTGAACCAAAAAAGAAACCTAAACATACTTGAGCCTAACCATGACATTACTGTGCCCAAGACTGCTACACTACAGGCTGCTTACACTCAGGCAATGTAGGGCAAGTAAATGCCCTGACTGACCTTATATGCACCTGGTTGTGGGAAGTTCTTACACATGCTTTTCTGTGTCTTGCTTTTTGTCCCTTCATGGGTTTTTATAGTTTTTAGAAACGTTTTATTATTGCACACTCTTCATCTCAGACAGCTCAGATAACAGTTGGCATAGGTCTAATGGCATGCAGACATTTTTGTGACTGCTGCAATGTTTGAACCCATCTACCCCCCACCCCACCACCACCACCCTCCACTCAAGTTTGTAGAAGTTGTTTGTGCTGTGGTGTGGAACCAGGGTACGACTAGCCAAGATTAAGCATGTGAAACCCGTCTCTTCTGAGAGTGGATAAAGAATAGCCTTTGGTTCTTGTTTGATGTTTTTTTTTAGTTTTTAGTTTTTTTTTTATGTCACAGATTTGGCCCCAAATTCCCTCTCTCAGTTTTTTTGTGCTTTTTCTGATTTGAGACTTTACTTTTCCTCTTGAATCTTATGAGCAGTGGCGGACTCAGGCTGTTTGAAGGGCAGAGGCGAAAAGAAAAAAAGGGCACCTACTGCACAACATGGGACCCCATCAGTGCACATAGTCAGGTTTAGACCAGTGGAAGGGCAGCCAATAGGGCACATCCTCTAATTTCACCACTCAAAAGGGCATTTTTGACACTCAAAGGGGCACTTAAGACAGACATTTTTCAACCGTGGGGGCATCAGGAGGGGCGGTCGCCCCCCCCCTGAGTCCGCCAGTGCTTATGAGTGTACTTCTGAAGGGCGTGAACCCAGATTCTATTTGAAAAGGCCCCTCTTTGTGTCTCAGATGTTCATTAATGTAGTTAATCCTTCTACTTCATTGGCATATTTTTTGCATTGGGGCTGACACCACCCAGTCCTAATCACCTAATTCACAAGGTCAGGCTTATGTTAAGAGCATGGTGAGCTCTTAATAATGACTTACTTGGTCTGAAATGCCCCTCTGGCAAGTTTTTTTTGGTAGACAAATCAGCTTGCCTTACTCTGAAAGAAAGGTGTTGTTAATATTTTAATCCTTGAATACTCCTTGATCTAAATATTTAATCGTTTAAGGAATGTTCGAACTTCAGGGCACATGGTCAAAAAGGCAAACATTCACTTCATATTTATAGTTTCAATACATGCTTTACTACTTAAGAACAGGAATTCAATTGTTTTGTTCTCACAAGAATATTAAAGGACATTAAATAGACAATATTAGATATTGTCTATTTAAGTTTGGTAATATTTAACATCAAACCAAAAATGTATGCCTTGTCATTTCGTCATTTATCACAAAAATTGATTAAGTGTAGTAATCTTAATCTATCTTACTTCATATTGCGTACTTTGTATGTAGCGCTGTAATATGTACTAATACATTTCGTTTTCAGAAATCTGCTACCTCTGGCCATCACGGTAAAATTCAGTTAGAAGTTACAAACAACAACATCCCCCTCCCTAATAATAATTATATATATATATAAGTATATATAATAATAATATAACCCCCCCGAACATTTGACAGACATTAACTGTTGTGTTTCTGCCTGCGTACGAAGAGGCAACCAGTGACAGAAGGGGGATAATAGCAGAAAATTATTTTATTTTCAATTCCAACTTAATTGTCCAAAACATACACACTTACAATGGCTTAGAAAGGTTGAGGATGTACAGACATTTGAATAAGATGTGTGAGGGAATAGATTTAGGTTCTGTGATGTTATTTTCTCTGACTGTTTTTGCTTGTTTATGTAAAACATACTTAAATGATCTGTTTCCCCTACTACAGTCATGTACCACTTAAAAACAGTCTTACTTGTTACCAAGCCTTATAGAACAACAAATTGTTTACAATGTTTTTTTGGGGTTTTATTTGCTTGTGATTATTGGAATTATTTTATTTGACTAAAATACAAAGTAATTACAAGTTATTGGGTTTGTTGTTTCGTGCCTCTGTTTGGGGGTGCGTCCAGCCCCGGGTGTGAGCACGGAAGAATTGATGCCACTGTTGATGATTTATATAAACCCCTAAAAAAAAGTTCGGAAACGTTATTTTGGTTGTTTATTCCTCCCCTTTAATAATACCAATTGGTATTGTATTTTATATCGTTGAAAAGCCTGATTAGTCACCTTTACAACGAGGTACAACTTGTAAGGATCATGCATTCGTGGAATGAGCAACACAGCTAAACGTGTGGGAGCGCCCCAAAAATATTTGCCAAAATCCCCTATATTCTTCCGTTGTAAAGGTGACTAATCAGGCTTTCCAACGATATAAAATACAATACCAATTGGTATTATTAAAGGGGAGTGTTAAGCCTCAATAACTGCACATTATGTAATAAAATCCCAAAATGTAATAAAAAGTCACTTTCAATATGTAATAACACCGCATTATGTAATAACCTGCACATTATGTAATAAATTGGCTGAACGCAAAATGTAATAACGTTTGCCATATTATGTAATACATGTATTACATATTGTGCAGGTTATTACAAAATGCAGCGGTTGCACTTTTTTGTAACACAATTGAAAAAATTGAAATGTAATAAATATATTTGACCATGAAAAGCATTTTAATTCTCCAACATAAAAAAAAATCCAGAATTGCATGTTGTGTTGAAACTAAATAGTATTTCTATCGACCACTTATATGCTGATTTGGTTGCATTCTTCTCAAGTTATGAAGCCCCCAATGGCAATTTGCTTGTTTAGGAGACATTCTGAAGACCTGATAACTCATTCCTTCAGGGGATCATATTATTGAATACAAATGTCAACTAACATTATGCAACTTTTCAAAGCATTTAAATGTACTGAGTGCGCTGCGCTGTGCTTGTTACTTTTTTTAAACTTTCTTTTTAACTTTTAAAAAATCATAGCCAGGGCTAAAAGTGGATTGAAGTTCTTGCAGGTAGCCCAACTATACTACAATACAAAGAAGTAGAGTCTGCACACTGCTAGTAGACTGCTCCCAGTAGATTCATTTTGATGTTTCAGTCATACAAGACCTCCAGAAAAGGTATATAGCCTATTATACTATACTATATACTATACTATACTATACTACCCCAACCTTCATTGCTTCATATTGTTCTCCTCCCACCCCCATGCCAGCTTCATGCATCCTGAACACACACATTCTGAATGCTGGCAGGGTGTAGGAATTAGAAACACTTGACAATGTGTATAGAACATTATTTATTGAAATACTGTAATTTAACAAAACTTAACAAGTCTCCTTTATGAGTTTGCGCATAACTAAATAAACAAATAAACATGAAAATGTGCAAAATCTGTCAACTATTCTTAGACATAGTTGTTGCATACAGTAATGGTTTGAGCATTTTGTAGTATATTTTACATGAACACACACACATACATGAATTGTATAGTATGGGCCTGTATTATTTGCCTTTTGACTTGCTTAAGTTCTGTAAGATTCTCCTGGCTATGGGGTTTTTTTACGAACCTTTGTTCTTAAAACCCATATGGTAATTTATAAAATTTGCATACGAAAGGACATAAAGTAGAGAGCACAGGGGCAGCTCTCTCTCTCATTCACCTCAGCTGACCATCAGACCTCCAGCTACCAGCTATGTATCCTGTATACTTTGTACCTGTGTTTCAATAAATAGTCTTAAACTACTCAGAATTATATTCTTCATTTTAGTATCCAACAAGTAGCTTAATAAACAACATTAAATGGCGAGCCAGAATCCAGGAGTCTATAAAAGGAACGACGTTTGAAGACTGGAGCTAGAACCAAAGACCCCATACAGGTGAGAAAGAAAATAGCAACATTTTCTCTCTAAACCGGTAGGGCGCGCGTGCGCAATAGCTGTGATTTTCAAACATTTTCCTTGAGGCTAAAGAATCTTATTAAGTAATCTTGTTGGGAAATAAGTAACAATAATCTTACATACAGTGCCCCGCGGTGGTGTAGCGGTCTAAGCACTGGCCACTAGTGCAAGCTGCCCACCGGGGACTGGGATCGAATCCCAGCTCGCCAGATCCGGATATGGCTGGGGCACACACGGGGAGCGGCATATTGGGCGGCCGCTCCCGAGGGCGGTATAGGAGTATTTCTGGACAAGGATCCGTCGCGCAACAGCGCCCCCGGGGTGCCGGAATAACGGTGCTGGGCTCGAGGAGCCAGTCAGCTAGTCTGCCTGGCGGCCTCCTCTGGGACTGCCAGCCACGGGGTCGTGCGGCGGATCCTTCGCAATAGGCAGGGGATAATTGGATGCTAGGTTGGGTTCAATTGGCTACCAAATTGGGTGAAAAAGGGATAAAATCTGAAAAAAATAAAAAATAAAAATCTTACACACAGTACATAGCTGGTGATGAGAGCCGGGTTAGGTAACCCGTATTTGTAAATACATGATTTGATTTGTACGGTATTGAGTGATTTGATTTGTATGGTATTATGGAATATCGTGTGTGTGTGTGTGTGTGTAAAATTCGGTATTAGAGGAAGACGTACTCTAATAGTGTCTATATGAGAAGTGTAGACTGACGGAAACAAACTGATTGTAAGTGTGTTGGATCAGAAAAGAGTCTGATTATTGTGTTATTGTGTTTATGGAATATGAATTCCTATTTTGATAAAGTGTAACTGGATTATGAAATCCTAAGAGCATTATTTAAGTAGATTAAGAAATCAATTAGTTAAAACTTTGGCCTACAAGTGGAAGATAGGAATCCATTGTCTTTTGTGCGCGGAGCAAAGACACGCGCAGAGACGCGGACACACATAGGGTTTTCACACCGGCAGTTCCGAACGCCGGTTCGCGTTCGCGTTACGAAACCTCCGAACGTTGGCGCTGTCTGGCGAACGAGCCCGCGTTCATACCAGTGTATAAAGCACGGCTGTGATTCGGTCGTAGGTACGAGGCCGCAGGCCGAGTACCGAAGACAATCACAGCCATGCTGATATTCAGTATAACACACGACCTCGAGTGTGATATTGCTTTTATACAACAGTTCTACAGCGCAATTTATTAGTTAACAGTAATAAGTGACAACAGATTATGATTTGTTTGTTTATTTAATCATTTATTTTGGCTCCGTCAAGAAAAAATAGTTCCGCAACGGGACTGTTCAACTGGACTGTTGCCTAGTAACCTGAACACAAACTAGCTACTTTCTATCGTGGCTAGCTACTTTGTATCGTGTACATTTATTTGTACATTTCCATGTATTGTGCAACCAGTGAAATATGACTCGGTTGACAGTCGCTTTGGTGGCATGTGTGAATGTGATTCAGAGTCAGACGAGTTGACATCAGACAGCACGCTGCTGAACACCTGTGCGGCGGAGTGATACATATAGTTAAAAGTCCCAGTGCTGTTATACTATATATCGTAACTCATGGAATGCCTCTTGTCCAATCAAATTACTTGGTCGGAACTAACTGTTGTATAAATATAAATATAGGCAGGGCAGTAACTGGAAGTTCACAGGGTTGATATCCTGATCTTAAGTTGAAATGTCATCGTCCAGATCATCTCAAATTCTCTGAATTCACGACGACATTTCAAACATGCTAATTTAGGGTCCGTTGAGTTGGATCGGGGTGTGGTTAATTATACATGCTAACAATTAGCGGTTAGTTACTGTGGCCAGATAAATGGAACACAAGTCAAGAATTGAAGTCTGTTCTTGTCCATCCTTTCAGGGTAAGGAAATGTGATTTTGTAATTTGGGTGAATCCCTTTAACACTAGAACAGCCATGAGGGTGGGTAAAGAAAAATGTTATGTCTTTGCACTACCCTCCTTTCAGGACTTTTCCTAGATATGTGCGTTCTACCACCCAGTATCCTTACATTTTCTAAATCACATCAGGATAAGCTAATATAAAGCTATTTTGCAGTTTTTCTGTGTAGGAAGCAGGCTAATTTACAAGCGGCCAACTAGTAGTCGTTGTGTGTAAAATAGCAGCTTGAGCATTGTACAGAGGCTCTTTTAGTAGGTAAAAAAGGCACGGCTGTTCTAGTGTTAAGAGTATCCTGAAAGTTGTCAAATTCCACTTTGATTGATTGATTGAAAACTTTATTAGAATGTTTGCAGAAGTAGGTACATGAAAGTACATATTACATACAAGGTCAAACTAAGAGGATAAAAACCCAAGAAAGCCACTGGCTTATTTCAATTGGGGTCCTTGATTTTCAATTCATCGTTACATGTAAGACAGACATAAGAAAAGAACTAGTACTATCTACATGATAATACAATTCAATCCATGGTAGGCAACTGAAGTAAAACTAAACCAAAGTGGCAGTTGATAATGGTTAGGACTGGGGGTCACGTGCGATAATGGAGGATATAGCTGATACAAATTATAAAATATACAGTGTGAGAAAAGTGACGACAGGTTCATTAAACCGATCTACAGAGCTGGGAGACTCCCAGGTTGAATTTGGCACCTGCTCTAGGATTGCTGTGTAGTTAGATTATGATATCATAGACACAATTTGTTGTCTACAACTGTAACTCTGGTCATTTTTCTTGGAGTAAAATAGAAAAAATTATCCAGTCGACATTTGCACTGAAGTCTGATTGGTGAGGACAATGGATATCATCTCATATTAAAGTCCAGTTGATTCTGAGATATAGTATATATTCTAAAACGCCTCAGAGATTGATGGTACGATCATTACTGCGAAACAATACTCTATCTATCTACCGTTATGCTACTGGGTCGCTGTTATAAACTTTTCTATTTGTCTTAAAATATTTTTTTATTCTTTCTTTCTTTGTTGTGCACTTCTTCCACAACGATATACAGTATGTGTTGAACATGCCACTTCAGTTTCAGCCGCTAGTGGTCGCTGTTTCACAGCTGCCGAGCGGGAAGTTCATAAAATAACTACATATCGCAATCATAGCATGTAGGACATGAACATGGAGGCTATCTAGTAGCAGTTAAGCTGCTGGTGAAAGGAAAACAGATCTGACTTTGAACATTTGAATTGCCATAGAAGAACATTTTGGTAGATCACATTTTGATGAATTATTCGCCATTGATATCTAGAATAAGAAAGATTTCAGGGTTATCCTCTTTAGACTGGTTGACTGAGCAAAATCACCACTATTTCATATCCTCACACTGCTGTTCTGTTACTGGATCATTCTGTGTGGTTACCTTAACAGACAACAGTATGGCTCACATCTTGTAAACACTATAGATGTGTGATGCCTTGTGTCTAACAAAAGAAACAAAGCTTGCAAGACAATTCCTTTGCACAGGGGGGCGCTATTGTATTATGCAGATTAAATCACACTGACATAGTAGTTCAACAAAGACCTGCCGCTGTTCAACATGTGAAACGGGTAGTCCATCGTTGCCAAGGGTAGTGTGTGTGTGTGTGTGTGTGTGTGTGTGTGTGTGTGTGTGTTGGGGGGGGGGGGGGGGTATTGGTTTGTGGTTGACTGTGCTGGGGCTGATATAGAAACCAGATGTGGGTGGGCTTAGCGTCTGCCAGATGTGCGCTGCTTCGCTGCGTGTTCCAGTCAGGCAGCCTGAGTGGTCACCGCTGACCCGGTTTGTTGGGAGGAACGGTCTCTCGCAGCACCTCATTGGCTAAATCAAACAAAAGCAAAGGAGCGGGTAGAGAGAGTAGTGGAGGGGTGGAGGGAGGTGGTTGTGATGAGAGGAGGAATAATTCTGAATGAAATAGGAGAGGAGAGAAGGAGAGGAGTGGAGGAGGAAACAAAGGCCCTCTTTCATGACCTATTGTTAGAAAATAAATTGGAGGGAAAACACAGCGAAAGTGGTGAGGAGGACTAAGGTGAGTTGACAGAATGAGAGAGAGAAGGGAGGTGGATTACTGAAGACTTGCATTTAGGTTCATTGTCAACACAAGAATGGAACAGAGGAGAGGAGAGGTAATGCTGATTGCTATCTCGCATGAAGAGATTCAGGGGGGAAAAAGAAAAGAAAGACAGGAGAGAGAGAGTAGAGGGTGGGGGAAGAGAGAGAGAGAGAGAGTAGGTGTTGAGAGAGACGAGAAGAGAGCAGATAAAAGAAAAATAATTCAGACAGGCTTTCATTTTCTTCCGTTGCGGGTTTACAGGTGATTCTTTTTGGGGTTGTACTCCGGATGGAACAGAGGGCGAAGGGGGGGGGGGGGGGGGGGGAGAGAAAAAAACCCTCTATATATGCCCTTGGTTTGTTTGTCTGCAGAGACTGTGGGTTTCCAAGCTGGGCGGACCGGTGGATAGCAGTGGCGGACTCAGGCTGTTTCAAGGGCAGGGGGGGCGAAAAGAAAAAAAAGGGCACCTACTGCACAACATGGGACCCCATCAGTGCACATGGTCAAGTTTACACCGTTGGAAGAGCAGCCAATAGGGCACATCCTCTAATTTCACCACTCAAAAGGCCACTTTAGTGCGACGTATTTCAACTGTGGGGGCACATACAACTTTTGGAACCATGTCAATTCTGTAATGTCCAAGTTATTTAAGATTGACTATGTTCCTAATCCATGTTTATGTTTGCTCAATGATGACTCTGATTTCGATTTAAGTATTACACAAAAGAAAATGCTATTTGCTGGTTTCACCTCTGCAAAAAAAACTATTCTTCAACATTGGATAACACCTGATTTCAGTATGAACACTTTTTGGTTTTACTCTTTACAGAGGATTGTGAATCTTGAGTGCACAACGGCCAGATTGAACAAAGCAAGGCCCAGTACAGTTGATGCATGGAAGGCTTATTCATTGAACTTGACTAACTTGACTGCTCTATGATTTGATTTTCCACTTACCCCAATCCGGATTGTGTTGTATTTCTACTATCTGGCTGTGACTTGTCTGCTACACTACCCCTTTTCTTTTTTGTTTTCTTTATATTTTTTCCCTCCCTTCCTTTCTTGTTCTGTATTGTCGTTGTTATGTGTTGATAAAAGCAATAAAAAATCTTGATCACAAAAACTGTGGGGGCACATGGTCAAGTTTAGACCATTGGAGGGGCACCAATAGGGCACGTCCTCTCATTTTCGCCACTCAAAAGAGCACTTAAGAGAGACGTTTTTCAACCGTGGGGGGCACCAGGAGGGGCGGTTGCCCCCTCTGCCCCCCCCCTGAGTCCGCCAGTGCTGTGGTGAATATACGAGCTGCAGCAAACGGGACCCCTAGGAGAAGATCTGAGCTCTCTGCTGGCCCCTGACAACCTCACAACCCTAGAAGACTTAAGAGATGTCACCAGGAGACAGCAAACTAATATTTGTGTGCTTACTTACTGACATGAATTCACTTATACTCCTCCCCCCCCCCCCCCTCTCTCTCTCTCTCTCTCTCTCCAACAACCCAGACTGTTTCCTTTGGAGTCTGGATGAGAGATGAAATGGGTGTGTGTGCATGTGTCTGATTGAGGGCATTCTGGGATGGAGGCCACAGCACACCCATCACAAGCCTGTGTTTAATAGAGTTTTATGACAGGTCATCTGAGGACAGAATCAAAGTGTGTGTGTGTGTGTCTAGTAGTACTAAAATAATAGTGCCAATAATTTTTTGTGTTACCATAGAAAGGAAAGTGCTCGAAGTAATGGTTTCAAGGTGTTTTTTTCCAGTCCACTACTCACACTTGAACTTCCTGTGTGTGTGTGTGTGTCTGTATGTATGTCTATGGGTGTGTGTGTCTGTATGTATGCCTCTGTGCGTGTGTGTGTGTGTGTGTGTGTGTGTGTGTGTGTGTATGTCTGTATGTATGTCTATGGGTGTGTGTGTCTATGTATGCATGTGTGTGTGTGTGTGTGTGTGTGTGTCTGTATGTATGTCTATGGGTGTGTGTGTCTGTATGTATGCCTCTGTGCGTGCGTGTGTGTGTGTGTGTGTGTGTCTGTATGTATGCATATTTGTGTGTGTGTGTGTGTGTGTGTCTGTATGTATGCATATTTGTGTGTGTGTGTGTGTGTGTGTCTGTCTGTATGGGTATGTCAGTATGTATGCCTCTGTCTGTGTGTGTGTGTGTGTGTCTGTATATGGGTGGTGTGTGTGTGTGCACGCACAAGCGCGTATGTGGGTTTATGACGTGACCCGGGTCTGCAAGCAGTTATAGAGACATTAGGGAGAAAGGAGAAAGGAGTTGGGCCGTACCAAGACGCCAGAGGCCTGGGGGTGAACAGGGCCTCCTCGGTTTGGGCGAAGACACAGTGTGGGAAGCTGGCAGTGGATACTGAATACCCATGTCAGAGAGTTACACTGGAGAATAGTGGTATCCAGTTGAAGAGATTATTTCCCACAAAGATGGGAGGGAGGAGGGTGGTGGTGAGGGGGAGGGTGGGGGACAAGGGGAGAATCATACATCATCTCGTGAGCTTAGAATGATAAGGTTCTATCTCCGTTTAGGGCAGTTCAGAGATATTGAGCGTCAACGTTTTTACATTCCATTATGTTTTGTGAGATGGAACCTTTGTATTTGATGAATTACTAACTCAAAAATGTCAACATTTTTAAAATAACACCACACAGGCATTAATAAACACCTAATGGATCAGATTATGTAAAAAAACTAAATTTTGACAAAAATGGAGATAGAACCTTGTAATTCTAACGTCACGAAGGGGAGAATCATACAGCATCTCCCACAGTGTGGAGGAGGCCGAAGGGTTAAAGAACTCTGTTGAAGTAAGTAACCCCTTTTGGCAGAGCCCTGCGGTGGGAGAAGACAGCTTGTTGTGTGTCCTATAAGAACGACAACCCCCCCCCCCCCCCCTGCCCTCCCACCCTCTCACCCCCACCGATGCCTTCCAAATAACCCCAACTGATCTCTCTCTCTCTCTCTCTCTCTCTCTCTCTCTCTCTCTCCCTCTCTCTCTCTCTCTCTCTCTCTCTTCTCTTTGATCAGTATACCTACAGTAAGATGACCCTGATTCTTACATGTTATTGTCTCGGCCGGTCTATTCCCATTCTCTCTCTCTCATTTCCTTGGGAGGTCAAACAATCTGTCCAGTAAGTAGACAATATGTTTTGGGAACTGCCAGTGTAGTTGAACCCTGCCTACCGTCAAATAAGTTGGCAGAAATGTGACACACACGCACACACACACACACACACACACACACACACACACACACACACACTCTAGAGGACACTCCACCACAAAACCAGAGCACTTCATAAATATACTCGCTTCAGACGTTTTAATGCGTCATGTCACCAAACGGCTGTAAATATCGACTCCAGCCCTTGGCAGCCGAATCAATAAACCGTTCGGGCCGTGGGGACGTCTTAAGAAACCTTTTCATCATCGTTTCCAAGTGATATACAGTAGACGTGAAAACATAAGCTGAAGTCTCGTTTGGCGACATGGAACATTAGGTACAGGACTTGTTAGCTCTGGCCAGACGGTTGGTAGAAAGTCTCGACCGACCGTGTCTCGACCGTGACGGGAACGTTAACACATGTTGAACGGTGGGAAAATCTGGTCTGGTCAAAAATGGTGAGGTAATGCAGGCATGACATACATTCTGTATGTATGTAGGCATGTAATGTATGTGTTACGGTACATGTGGGAATACAGTACAGTGTGGGAAAACTAGGGTTAGGGTTAGGTGCTAGGGTGACTTGGTACATGCTGGCATGTCTAACCCTACCCCTAACTAGGGGTGTAACGGATCACGGATAATCCGTGATCCGTTCGGATCGCCCTCCACGGTTCGGAACGCATGTGTACCGCGGATCAATACCAATTTTTTTTTTATTTTTTTTTTCTTTCCTAACACCAGGGGAGCCACCCCTCCTAAATTTCGTTCTTTGGTACCTGTACTGTAGCAATGACAATAAAGACCATTCATTCATTCAAATGTAACCGGTAGAAAAACAATCATGTGCGCTTTATTCTCACTCTCTGCATGTGTACTGAGTTGACAACAACATTCATTCACTCATCTCTGTCCCAATTATATCACGTCATATCACCCGCTAAGCAGCCTGGGTGATTGTGTAAACACACAAAAAAAGTACTCTGTTACTTTGCAGCAGTGATGTTATATATATGTTGTTATATATATATGTTGTTATATATAGATGTTATATATATGTGATATATATATCAGTTTTGACATCTTGAATGTTGTTTTTTTGTTTCACACATTAAAAGTGGTGTTTTTACAGAATTCAAGGAAAATTTTGTTTTTATTTAAAAATATATATGTTTTGTGTTGATCCGAAAAATGATCCGATCCGTGACTCAAAATCCGTGACACGATCCGATCCGTGAGTTAGGTGATCCGTTACACCCCTACCCCTAACCCTACCCCTAACCCTAGCACCTAACCCTAACCCTAGTTTTCCCACATGTACTGTATTCCCACATGTACCGTAACATATGCATGGTATAATATACAAACATATAACATATAACATATGCATGGTATAATATACAAACGTGTTTCCAAAACAAACTGGAACACAACGAGGCTCAGGCACCCATGATTCAGAGGCTTCTTAATATTTGTTGTCATTGTTGTTTTCAGCCCCATCCAAACTTATTGACATTTTGACAATTGTGATATTGGGAGTGAATGTGTGAAAATAACACCACACAGGCATTAATAAACACCTAATGGATCAGATTATGTAAAAAACTCAATTTTGACAAAAATGGAGATAGAACCTTATAATTCTAACGTCATGACATTTTGATTGATTGGCAACAACACTTTCAGCTGGCTGTCGTCTGGTTCAACCTTGTTAAACTGGCTTGAGATGAACGACATTGCACAAGCTCGTTGCTCACCATGAAGGTTATTACTCATTTTATCGTACACATTTGCTTGTAAATGTCATCGATAATGTCATCTGGTTTACCGCAGTCAATAATAAGGTGTTATTGTAAAAAGAACAAAAAAAACTACTTTATGTATCACATGCCCACATGTTTTACCATCTACATGTCAACCATATTATTTTACCATCTCTCACTAGCCGGCAAACATTATCTTGGCAGTAATCTTCAGGCATGAACTTCACAAGTCTACCTGTTTTAACACTAGAACAGCCTCTTTTAAAATGCTAACCTGCTTACACACAACGACCATTAGTTGGCCGCTTTTAAATTAGCCTGTTTCCTACACAGAAAAACGGAAAAATAGCTTTATACTAGCTTACCCTGAAGTGATTTAGAAAATGTAAGGATACTGGGTGGTAGAACGCACACATCTAGGAAAAGTCATGAAAGGAGGGTCCTGAAATTTGATCGAGTGCAAAGATATAACACGTTTTTTACTCACATGGCTGATTAAGTGTTAACAAGTGACCATCCTGCGATCCTTCTCCTCTATTGGCTGTCTCCCCACCCTCTCCTCTGACCCTCTTTGGCCTGAGTAGTTTAGCTTGGCTGATACTCCAATATCCCAGGTAGGTTCGTTTATAACGCATAAAGTACTGTGTAACAATGAAAAACAACATTTCGTGAGCTTAGAATGATATGGTTCTATCTCCGTTTAGGGTAGTTCAGAGATATTGAGCGTCAATGTTTTTACATTCCATTATGTTTTGTGAGATGGAACCATTGTATTTGATTAATTACTAACTAAATCATTTCAACATTTTAAAAATAACACCACACAGGCATTAATAAACGCCTAATGGATCAGATTATGTAAAAGAAACTAAATTTTGACAAATAATGTCACCTTTGAACCTTATAATTCTAACGTCATGATTTGCAGAAACTGTATTAGCCTAACTACTGCTGAAAATAGTAATAGGATTACTTTCATAGAGTGGTTACAG
>NC_137674.1:23895761-24050761 GCF_963989245.1 Nansenia antarctica | reverse complement strand
CCAGCGGTGAGAGTGTGTGATGTGGACAGCAACCCCGTCCACATGACCTGGTATGAGCGATCGGCCAGATAGGATATAAACCAGGAGAGTGCAGAGCTTGAGATGCCCAGCTCTGAGAGGGTGGAGAGAAGAGATCTGGTGGTTTACTGTTTCAAACACATCAGAGGCTCAAGTCCAGAAGAATGAGAAGAGAGGGGAGAGGGATGAAGCTCTGGCAGTGTGGAGGGTCTCTGTGACAGCAAGGAGAGCAGTCTCAGTAGAGTGGAGGGTCTCTGTGACAGCAAGGAGAGCAGTCTCGGTAGAGTGGAGGGCCTCTGTGACAGCAAGGAGAGCAGTCTCAGTAGAGTGGAGGGTCTCTGTGACAGCAAGGAGAGCAGTCTCAGTAGAGTGGAGGGTCTCTGTGACAGCAAGGAGAGCAGTCTCAGTAGAGTGAGCAGCCTTGAAGCCGGATTGATGTGGGTCAAGGAGATTGTTCTTTAAGAGATAATGCTCTCGCATTGGTTACAAACATCACAACAGGGAGAGAGGGAGGTGGGGGGTGTAACCATGTGATGTCGCTCTTGTTTTTGCTCTCCACTGTCTCGAGTGAGAGAAGTGCATATGTTGACAGACAGCCCTCCACCAAGTCAGAGGTTAAGGAATATTAATAGACACATTTCCCAAATTTACAGTTGTTCCCCTTTGAGTATAACTTCACACATTCCATGCTGCAGAATTGGATCTTAGCTTTGAAAGTATGCATCAAAGTTTATCTAATGTCTTAAAGTTAGCAGAGTTAGCAATATGACGTAACCACAGAATAGCAGGGTCACTAATGGCAGAGATAGTGTTGGTTATTAAGCTACTTGTTGGATACTAAAATAAAGAATATAATTCTGAGTAGGTTAAGACTATTTATTGAAACACAGGTACAAAAATGTTGAGCTGGATTCTGGTCTGGTAGAGAAGAGAGAGAGAGAGAGAGAGAGAGAGAGAGAGAGAGAGAGAGAGAGAGAGAGAGAGAGAGAGAGAGAGAGAGAGAGAGAGAGAGAGAGAGAGAGAGAGAGAGAGAGAGAGAGAGAGAGAGAGAGAGAGAGAGAGAGAGAGAGAGAGAGAGAGAGAGAGAGAGAGAGAGAGAGAGAGAGAGAGGAGCTGCGTGATCAAAATGAGAGAGAGAGCCCCCTGGGCCCACACACGTATTTATAAACAATGGTATGTCAATACAACTACAACAATGGCCTATCACCTTCACTGTATTGCACTTCAATCCTTCAGACCTCCCTCGTCCAGGGGCGCAGTCTCAGGCTGGATCCCTTCCGCTGAGGTCCTTTCCTAAGGACATCTCATCTCAGCCTCTCTGCTTCCCAGGCGTCTCCTTTTCAGAGCCCTGATCACAGAAAGCACCACTCGCCTACTAGCTATACGTCGCTTTCAGCTCATGGTGGCCTGACTGTACATTGAGCTGAGCGCTACTGCCATATCATATGGCCTTACGTTCTTGAGCGACCCAACCGGCCGGTGACCCAGTCGATAGCGACCCCCTGCCAATGTATAACACTGGCCCTGTAGCGGTGATTAGCCGCCCAGGTGGGAACCGACGGTCTGATCCCTAGCCCACTTCGCTATGGGTCTAGAAACTTTGACCGTTTACACCAGCCTTGCCTGTTCACGGGTGTAGCTTCCTCTCACATCCCGCTAGGTGTGGGCTGTCGCCCACGTACCACGCACTGCCCACACACTTACATGCGACAGCTGCGCCGACTAGACGGTACCACGGTAGTATGTTCATTCATACTTCATCAGACACGGGGGCCTTCAGTCCTCTCCCCAGCACTATAATATGTCTTTAACGTGCCCTCGGAACTTTGCAATTCCACCGCCGCCTGTTAAGCACCAGGTTCGGTGTGCCTAATCCCCTGCCTAATGCTTGAGGTGTGAAGAATAGGAGACCCCACAGTGATGTCACCTGGCCTAAAAGTCATTCCAGGTTAAAGTTCAAGTCAGATTCACAGGAAGTCATTCTAACAATGCCCATATATGGACAGCACTTCCCGAGGCAAGAACATATGGCCCTTGAGACAAAGGATGTGTTTACAAGGTGTCATAACCTCCCTTGTCAGGAGAACAGGCCCATACCATATACCCATGCATGTGTGTGTAAGTAAAATATATTACAATAGCTAGCCTGAAACAAGACAGTTAGCTCCCTAGCTCGTGTTGTATTGTCATGCTCATTTAACCTACAGAATTGCTGATGTGTGAAGCTAAGACATCTCATAAGTCAGTCCTCTCCCAGTAATCACTTCACACAATCACACATCATTTTGCCGAGTGTACCTTTAACACATAATCAGCCGTGAGGGGTCATTTGACCCCTGTGAGTAAAAAAACATGTTATATCTTTGCACTCAATCAAATTTCAGGACCCTCCTTTCATGACTTTTCCTAGATATGTGCGTTCTACCACCCAGTATCCGTACATTTTCTAAATCACATCAGGATAAGCTAGTATGAAGATATTTTGCCCTTTTTCTGTGTAGGAAGCAGGTTAATTTACAAGCGGACAACTAGTGGTCGCTGTGTGTAAATAGCAGCTTAGCATTGTAAAGAGGCGGCTCTTTTAGTAGGTTAGTTCTAGGTGACGTTCTAGTCATCTAGTGTCAACTGTCACTTAGATTTAACTGTCACTTTCAAATTTGAAATAAGATTTAAAGCTACAGTCTTTCATTTATTTTTCTCCAAAAGGAAGTCCCGCAGCTTGGTGTGTGATAAAGCTGAGGTATGGGGCTAGACATATTTAACCACTGTCTTTCATCATAGATAAAGATATGGATGCAAATATAACAAATATATTTATATCTATAGTGTTTAATCCCGGGGCTGAACAGGATTTCATTAAAAGTTATTTAAGCAATATCACACGAGCGGGAGTGCTGTTATACTGAATATCAGCACGGCTGTAATTGGGTCGTAGGTACGAGGCCGCAGGCCGAGTAGAAGACAATCACAGCCGTGCTGATATTCAGTATAACAGCACGACCTCCAGTGTGATATTGCTTTTATACAACAGTTCTACAGCGCCATTTATTAGTTAACAGTAATAAACAACAACAGATTATGATTTGTTTGTTTATTTAATGAAAGAAATAAACCAAAAATTGTTCTGCAACTGAACTTCAAATGGAATGTTGCCTAGTAACCTGAACATAAACAATGTAGTCTAATT
Organism: Nansenia antarctica; assembly: GCF_963989245.1. NCBI lineage: Eukaryota > Metazoa > Chordata > Actinopteri > Argentiniformes > Microstomatidae > Nansenia > Nansenia antarctica. The sequence continues at coordinate 24,047,556 of NC_137674.1, read as the reverse complement.
AACGGTCATTTAGTAGAACATCTGTGCGGCGGAGTGCTACATATAGTTAAAAGTCCCAGTGCTGTTATACTGTATATCAGCACTCATGGAATGCCTCTTGTCCAATCAAATTACTTGGTCGGAACTAACTGTTGTATAAACATTGATATGGAACAGTTAACAGTAAGATAAGCTCATTTTAATAAGTTAAAACAAAACATTTGACACTTTTTCTGTTACACACCTTGGCCATAACGTTTGGAAAGAAATTCCAACATAACACCCACATCTGCGCTCCCTGTCTAACGTTATATACAGTATATATATATAAATGACATGTTATAAGGCTGATCTGTGCATGATAGTGTTGCATTTTGACATATTTCATGTCGCATCTCCCCCCTTTGATGGTATATGACGCTATAGTCAGTCCCAATGGTCCAAAATTCAAGTGCTTTGTAACACAGACAGGGTGAATTTTATGAATGAAAGTGAAAATGCCATTACGTATCCTCACACATTTTTAAGTGGGTATATGGAAATCCTTGGCCTTTCCTAGTGGGTATACGGCGTAGTCCTGCGTATCACGTAGACTACACCACTGTAAGTTAAAACAAAACATTTGACACTTTTTCTGTTACACACCTTGGCCATAACGTTTGGAAAGAAATCCCAACATAACACCCCTTTAGAGCAGCACGTCAGCTTCTATACGCCGTGGAGAACGAGGAGGGAAATGGAGGGACAGTGACATTCACGAGGCAGGGTTTTTAAGAGATGACCTGGCTAGCTTGGAGGGAATGAATAATGCATGGAAGAAAAGAAAAAAGGCTCAGTAGTTGGGATTGTGTGGGTGGTGCGCTACGTCTAAGGGTTAGAGAGAGAGAGCACATGCCCTTGTCGCCTTGGCTCCACTGCTCCATGGCCCTCCCTCCATCTCATCCCTTCTTTTTTAGCGCTCTTTTTCTGCCTCTCCCCTTTCTCTGTCAGTAAGATGAACCCCCCCCCCCCCCTACACTGCGTGTGAGAACATGGCTTCAGGAAATAGGACAGTGGCCCAAGGGTGGGGGAACTGGGTCATTTGTCAGCTGATCCCAGGGGCTGAACCGCAGGCCGGGTGTAGGACAGGGGCAGGAAAGGGGGGATGAAGAAGAAGCACTGATGTAGAGCAAGGTTAAAGGAGGACATGTGGTGGATGCTCTCATCCTTTTCTCTCTGTCCCCCCTCCCTCCCTCCCCCCTATCTTTATTTTTCTTTATATTCTTTCTCTAGGGTCCATAGGAAAAGCCCTCCAGCCAATGCATGCTGGGACAAGGAAAGCGATTCAGAGCCCCAAAGAAAACTACTGCCTGAATCCTTGCCAAAACAATCAGTCTTCAGACAGGGTGTGATGCTTGACTCTCCTGCTCCCCCCCCCACCCTAACCTGTCTTCCTCATAGGAGGATGAGTCACTCACTCCAACCACACTGTGAACGTTAAACGCTAGAGGTCTGTCTCAGCCACAATTACAGAAGGAAACAAAATTCTCAAAGAGATCACTTGTTAGATTAGATTAGTCCCTTTATTTCTTCTTGAAAACAACAATGAATCAACATGACAGTCTACACAAATACAAGACAATTGATGCATCTTGAGTTTAAACAAGCATGAGCCTTTGAATCGTGAAGTTGACCCACGGCAGAAGGTCCAATCAGATGAGTGTTGTTGTGTTCCTCTGATCTCTTCCTGGTTCAGTCCCTCCTTCTGGGTATGGTTGCCTTCATATGCACTAAGTGGGATATTTTATTATGTGAACCTTTACTTATCCAGGGGAAAACTCACTGAGAGCAAGGCATGTTTTGCAGTTGCACCCTTACCATAATATGTATACAATCTTGAGCTTAGAATGATAAGGTTCTATCTCTGTTTAGGGTAGTTCAGAGATATTGAGCATCAAAGTGTTTACATTCCATTATGTTTTATGAGATGGAACCTTTGTATTTGATGAATTACTAACTCAAAAATGTCAACATTTTAAAAATAACACCACACAGGCACTAATAAACACCTAATGGATCAGATTATGTAAGAAACTCAATTTTGAAAAAAATGGAGATAGAACCTTATAATTCTAACGTCACGTCCAATCAGATGAGTGTTGTTGTGTTCCTCTGATCTCTTCCTCGTTCAGTCCCTCCTTCTGGGTATGGTTGCCTTCATATGCACTAAGTGGGATATTTTATTATGTGAACCTTTATTTATACAGGGGAAAACACAGTGAGAGCAAGGCATCTTTTGCAGGTGCACCCTTACCATAATATGTCTACGATTACACAACAACATATAAACAATCACATCCTTCACCAAAGAGGTCTTCAATCAACACCGTGAATCTGATTGGCCCAGCAGTGAGGTGTACCATAACTAAAAGTGGATTTACCCAATTCGGTGGAGACCCAAGGAACCTCGACAGTTAACCAACGAGTTAGGTAATTTATGTTTTGGAATTTCAATAACGAGGAATAATTAAGCTGGGGGTTTATGCAGTAGGGCTGTATAAACAAATCGGGAGTAATTAAGAGATCTTAATTAGACAGGACTTAAACAAGGTCCAGCCAACCTTTTGATAAAGTATGCAATTATGAGTATTAAAACTATCGACTGTGATAAAGCAAAGGACACTATGGTAGATGGTGTCTTGAGTATTGTTGTATTGTCGTCTTGCTGTTGTATGTACTGTAGCTTGTTCAGCATGGTAGAAGCAAAGTCATGTTCCTAGTGCACTGCACATGATGGCGAATAAAGTTTAATTGAATTGAATTGGTATCCAAATCTGCTTTCTGCTGTCCAAGGCAAGATTATTACTATTACTATTATTATACTATTCTTATAAAAGAAGCCCAGCTTAAATCTTTGCTTTTTAACAAGCTCCTCCATATGTTTTCTGAACGTCAAGTCTTTGTCAAACCAAACGCTGAGGTATTTAGAAGCGGGGACACGCCAAATGGGGGCACCACCCAAAGCAGTAATGGTCAACTGTATTCGGTTGTTAAATCGTGACGTGTTTCCAGGTCCAACGTTGGCTGAGGCGCTCTCTTTCGAAATGCTGCAATGCTGTGTCCCTTGTTGTATGAATAGATCCCAGTCTAAAAAACTATTGAACTGTCATTCTACCGCTTTAGTACACTGGTACTCTGGCACGGGGAATTTCTTTTTTGGACCAGGAAATTGCTAAACGGCACGCTTAACAACCGAATTGAATGCCTTGGAGAGATCTATAAATAAGGCAGCCCAATGTGTTTTTCTGATCTAGGCAAATGAACACATCATCTAAGACTAAGCGTAGAAACTGAGACTGTGGCATGACCAGGTCTAAAGACAGACTGGTGCACATTTAGAAATGTAGGAATCAGTTTAAATTGTTGAAATAAAAACAAAGATTCGCTAGTAGTTCACTGATCTCCCATTCAGCCAACTGGGGGATGGGAGATGGGAGTGTAGTCAACTGTCTGACCACAGTCAGCCAAACCGCCATTTCTCTCCAATATAAAACCTTCCACTCTCTATTCCACATCCACTCTTTTTATGAGATGTATGTTAGGCTGTGATTAAAACACTAACATGTCCAATCAGATGAAGATATAGCCATTACAATCAAGCTAATGGACATTTGCCAGAAAACATTGTATAGAGAGATACATCTTTCATCAACCTCCAAAAGGTAACCAAATAATATTTGAGCTTTCGATCACAATCTTTTTGACCGAATGTACTGTTATGTTCTGTTATATTATGTTCACACAGAAACAAGCCCTAATTATACATATGGAGAGCTTAACTGACCAAATGCCAAAGAGTTCCAGAACTCTCACCACCTAGAGTGTTCCCAGTGTTCTATGTGGTGTTCTACCTAGCAACAACACTGTGATTGGCTACAAAATGGTATCTGCGGATTTCTTTAGCATAATTCAAAGTAACGAGACAACCATCACCATGTTTTCATGATGTATAGGTTTCGCACACATATCAATCATAGTCCCACAAGTCAATGTCTTGAACTTTGTGACTTTGGATCTGGTTGTCGGCATTAGCAAAGACGTAATGTTGGACGTTGTGGTAGTCAGGCTGCCCGCTGATCAACTCCACCATCTCACCGTTGCTCTGTAGCACTATCCGGGCATTGGTAGCCTGGTACTGGGTGTGGTGGACCAGTAGGTGCTGGAGGCAGGCCAGCAGACCGTCCCCAACCGCTGCACTCTGCTCCAGGTGATTCTTGACCTCCAGAGCCCTTTCCAGGGTCAACGCCCGGCCCAGGTTGACCCTACGACGCGGCTGCACCAGGACGCTCGTCAGGGGTTGGTGGGTGGAGTAGGTGAGCCGCAGCTCACCGCAAACAATCTTCAGCTCCACATTGGTCAAGCCAATGTCGCTGTCGCTGTCGACACCGACCCCTCCAAGGATTCGTCGGGTTTGATCCATACAGGACTCAAACTCGTCCTGGCAACGGTGGCCAGAGAAGTGGGAGTCTGCGACGTCGGCCAGGGTTAGCTTGGTCCCGGGGCTGTAGACTTTCTGGTGGAGCTCCGGCCCATCGGTGCCGACTCTGACGGTGTAGTGGAGCGTAGGAGTACCGGCGACAAAGCGGACAAGCCGGGTCTCGCCCTCCAGCAGCAAGGAGACATCCCTCCGCTTGGCCACGGGCAGGACGTCCAGGGCCCGCATGGCGTGCTCCAGGGTGGCCTGGAGGACCGGGTCCAGCAGACCCTCCTGACGGAGTTTGATCTTCGCCGACAGAAGACAGTCCAGATCCAGTAGGGGAACGGTGAAGGTTTTCCTGAGGAGGGAATTTAGGAAGAGCAACGAAAGAGGGATAGAGGGATTTATAGAGGCAGACATGGGAACCTGCTGTCCACCCCCCGCACTAACCTACGGACCTTTGGGGACAGTGCCTTCAGCGTGGCCGCACCTACTCTCTGGAACTCTCTCCCCATAGTGATCCGCAACGCCCCCCCCCCCCTGGACTCCTTCAAATCAGCCCTTAAAAGCCATCTGTTCACCAAGGCCTTTGGCCCTTAGTCACTGTTTCTGTTTTGCTTTGTTTGTTTTCTGTTTTGTCTGTCTGACCATTTCCCTTTAGAATTGTAAAGCGTCCTTGGGTTTTTTGAAAGGCGCTATAAAAATTGAAGTTATTATTATTATTATTATTATTATTATTATTATTATTATTATTAGACTGTGTCCTATTATGTTGTATCAAGTCCTAAAATATTTTTTGCTCAATATTATCGTTTTTGATATTGAACCAAAAGGGCATGATCTAAAATATTCTCTTCCAGTGAAATCACCACATAAAGGCTGTGATCTATGACATCAAAAAGGCTGTGAAAAGCAGTACTGTAGACAGCACTCAGCGGGTGAAATTGGAAGATTGGGTCAGGCTGTCATCCCTATTTATGGAGTCTTTAGTAATAATAGTAATAATAATAATGATAATAATAACTTTAATTTATATACCACCTTTCACAAACCCAAGGACGCTGTACAAGGGGATGAAAACGGACAGACAAAACAGAAAACAAACAAAGCAAAAACTAAAACAATGACTAGGGGCCAAATGCCTTGGAGAACAGATGGGCTTTGAGGGCTAGTTTGAAGGAGTCCAGGGTGGGGGCGTTGCGGATCACTGAGGGGAGGGAGTTCCAGAGCGTAGGTGCGGCCACGCTGAAGGCTCTGTCCCCAAAGGTCCGTAGGTTGGTGCGGGGGGGGTGGACAGCAGGCCCAGGTCTGAGGACCGCAGGTTCCGGGAAGGGGTATGCTGGGGGAGGAGGTCAGTTAGGTACTGGGGGGCGCAGGCGTGAAGGGATTTGTAGGTGAGGAGGAGGATTTTGAAGCCATTCAACATGATTATTTTTGTCTGTCTGTAAGCAGTGCCCCACAATCCCCCTTTCATGAAAAGCCATGGAAAGGTCATATGATATATCGTGATGTTAGAATTATAAGGTTCTAACTCCATTTATGTCAAAATTGAGGTTTTACATAATCTGATCCATTAGGTGTTTATTAATGCCTGTGTAGTGTTATTTTTAAAATGTTGACATTTTTGAGTTAGTAATAATAATAAAATACTAAGGTTCCATCTCACAAAACATAATGAAATGTAAAAACGTTGACGCTCAATATCTCTGAGATAGAACCTGATCCTTCTAAGCTCACGATATTCGACTCAAATTAACAAGTAGGTTACATACAACTCCACTCCTGGGAGATATGGATAATGGTCCTAATTTGAGCCTAACATCTAACCTGGGAAGCGTAACTACTACTCTGTATTATATAATACCACATTTTACTTAGGTAGCCTAAATCCCACTACATTAACACTTGTCAGTCACATTTCTGAATTGATTTATTCACTGAGCATAAGACAAACAGGTTTTTGAGCAAAAGCTATTTTACCCTTTTTTCAGATACCATACACACAATTCACCTTCACATACTCTCATATGACTTTGCCCTTGTTGTTGTGTTGGAGGGAGTTCAGAGACACAGCCTGAGGAGTCGGACATTCGACACATTGGAATTGTTTATTAAAAATACTGATGCTCTATTTCTGCATTCAAAATACAGGTGTGTGTGTGCTGGAGGAAGAGAACAAGACAATTCTACAACAGCATGTTTGGATACTGGATTCTGATTGGCTAGCAACAGTGGTAAATATCCCAGTTCAGACCGCATTTCCAGTATCAATGCGCCTCCCAATCAATTTGATTAAGAACACCTGTGCTGACCTACAATGCAATGGTTGATCTTGTTTATGGGACTATATATTCTGTGGCGGAAGGATATATGTATTCTGAAAAGATTAATGATTGTAAATACATGAATTTAATGTTACAACTGTGTAGTTATTTTTTATATTATGTGGTGGCTTTTGTAGAAAAGCAATTTACCATTTGAGGGCGGGGTTGTGGACTCATTTACCACTGTACAGGGTTTTCCACAACCCTGTACCAGTGGTAAATGAGTCCACAACCCCCTTCCTCTCATGGTATAATTATAATTATTGCTTCCATAAACTTCAGCAGCCAGAACCTTGAACTGCTACAGTACACAATCCTGTATGAATCAAATGTATTCTCTGGGATCAATGTGTTGGGCATTAGTTGCTGTTTCACAAAGTATCAGCAAATGAAAATATATAATAAATAAGATTATTTGTAAATAAAATGATTTCCTTTTTTTCCTCTTGTCTCATTATTTGTATGTTCACTCAACTTGCAGCATGTTTAAAAACGAGTTAGTTTCCCCCTTGTTAATTCTACATTTATTGTTGAAAGTCATGCATTTCACTCAAGACATACATGCCAAAAATATAATTTGGTGAAGTTATCATTAAATAAGGATTTGTTTACATGTATATGTTACGGTACATGTGGGAAAACTAGGGTTAGGGTTAGGTGCTAGGGTGCTAGGGTTAAGGTTAGGATTAGGGCTAGGGGTAGGGTTAGGGTTAGAATTAGGGTTCGACATGCCAGCATGTAGGGCCTACCAAGTCACCCTAGCACCTAACCCTAACCCTAGTTTTCCCACATGTACCGTATTCCCACATGTACCGTAACATATAGATAACTTTATTGTAGATTATACAACCGTTAGTTCCGACCAAGTAATTTGATTGGACAAGAGGCATTCCATGAGTGCTGATATACAGTATAACAGTACTGGGACTTTTAACTGTATGATGTATCACTTTGAAATTACAGTTAATACAAAGTAGCTAGCCTGCAGATGTTTGTGTTCAGGTTACTAGGCAACAGTCCAGTTGCGGAACAATTTTTTGTTGACGGAGCCAAAATAAATGATTAAATAAACAAACAAATCATAATCTGTTGTCACTTATTACTGTTAACTAATAAATAGTTCTGCCGTGCTGATATTCAGTATAACAGCACTCCCTCTCTTGTGATATTGCTTAATTATAACAACATGCTGTTTGACTTTTGAGAAAGGACTTACTTCTCATTCATTTTCGTTGACTTGGTCTCTGAACCTCACTTTGTAGTTCCTCCTGTTGCTAGAACCCTACAGCAGGTAGAAGTAGAAAACATGGAACTAGCACTAGCACTAGACTTCCAGAGGGACAATATTCAAAATACTTTACCACATTGTGACGTTTAGAATTATAAGGTTCTACTCCATCTCCATTTTTGGTCAAAATTTAGTTTTTTACATAATCTGATCCATTAGGTGTTTATTAATACCTGTGTGGTGTTATTTTTAAAATGTTGACATTTTTTGAGTTAGTAATTCCAGGTTCCATCTCACAAAACATAATGGAATGTAAAAACTTTGACGCTCAATATCTCTGAACTGCCCTAAACGGAGATAGAACCTTATCATTCTAAGCTCACCACATTATGAGCAATATTATACAGTACCTGGCCACCAATATACAAGTCAACTTTAATAAAGACAAAATGTGCTCTGGTTCCTTACCTACCTTGGATGATGTCTTGGTCTTCACTGATGTCTACACAGTGATAACAGTTTGTCTAAGGCTGAGCATAATAAACACCTACCACCTGACCACCCCTATACTGTGCTGAGTTAATGTTTTGACTGGAGGTTGTGTGATGTGTTGATGTGCTTCAGAGCTACTCATCATCTGTTGTCCCCAACATCGTAGGTTCCTGATACCTCTTCAACATTTCATAAACAGTATGTCTATCTTTTTAAGGACAATGTATGACCTACATACATGTTTTTATAAACACTGCTATGTCTGTCTGTTTTTATTGTATGTATTAATGTGACCTATGTGTGTTTTTAATGTGGAACTGTATTCTTGAGCTGCACTTCTGCCTGTCGAAGGAGAATTTCTGTCACTGTGTGACAGACAATAAAGCTATCTGGAATCTTGAATCTTGAATCTTAAATAACACAACTGTTCCATCCAAACTTCTAAACGACAGAATCAGTGGCCACAATCAAGAATTAAATCGCTCAAATCAACTTGTTTGCGAATTGTTTTGAATGAATGAATGAATGAATGAATGAATGAATGGTCTTTATTGTTTATTGTATAAGCACCGCTTATTCAAAGCGTTATTGGACGAGCTCGACGCTGCTTACGGAGACCTGCTTCTCCATGCTGATGTGCGGTGGTTGAGTCGCGGCAAAGTGCTGCAGCGATTTGTCGACTTGCTGCCCGAGATCAAGACGTTCCTGTCGACAAGGCAAGTGGTAGTAAATATTTTCATAAGCAAAGGACTTAAATTGGTGTGGAAAGTCAGATCTTTACCTTTTCTTTTTACTGTTTCCCCCTGCTTTTATATTCATTCTATGCATGTATATGTTTTTATATATGTTTTTATTCACTTTATGTTCTTATTCCTGTTGTAAAGCACTTTGAGCTGCATTTCTTGTATGAAAGGTGCTATATAAATAAAGCTTTACTTACTTAGGCCTACTTACTTACAAGGAACGAGGAGCACAAGGAACTGGCAGACGATGCGTGGCTACTGGACCTGGGGTTCCTGACAGACATAACCGCAAAACTGAACGCACTCAACTACGAGCTGCAGGGAAAAGACCGACACCTTCCCCACATGATAAGCACAGTAAATGGGTTCAAGGCCAAGCTCGGTGTTTGGACCACACACACCTAAAGAATGGGAGGCTGACACACTTTCCCAACCTGGAGAAAATGGCACAGGCCTTGGAAGACAATGATGCTTTTCACCCTGAGCAGTACTGTGCTCCCCTGGACAAACTGGCAACAGAGTTCAATCGGCGTTTTGGTGAGTTAGATGTCATGGGAGATATTGCTGCATTTGTCTCAAACCCATTTGTGCCCATTGATATAGAGCAGGTAGCAGCCAAATTCCAGCAAGTATTTACTTTGCCAAGTGGAGTTGACATGGAGATGGTTGATTTACAAAATGACATAGAGCTGAAAGCCAGGTCAAGGGACAGTGACTTTTGGGGACTTGTCAGCAGAGAGAAGTTTCCTCTTCTCACTGCATGTGCACTAAGAGTGAGTGCCTACTTTGGATCCACATATCTCTGTGAAATGTAATTTTCACAGATGAAAATAATCAAATCAAAGTACAGGAGCCGCCTTACTGACAGACACCTCACAGACTGTCTCAGACTGGCAGTCAGTAGCTATGAGCCAAACTACAAAGCACTTGTAGACAGTATCCAGTCACAACCATCACACTTCACGCTTTATGCTGACGTGAGTCGAGAGAGGAGCTGGCGTGCACGTTCTGATTCAGACAGACAAAACGTATCTATAACCTATTGGAAGGTTATCAAACACTAATCCTAACCCATCTCGCTTAATTTGAAAGCGAAATGGCACCTAAAAAAGTGCAAACTACAACGCACGATGAAGATATAGACGAAATCAAAAAATCGTTGAACTTCATGTCGCAAGAAATCAGCACACTAGTAAAGCAACAATCCACTCTACTTGAGCTAATGGGAGAGGTACGTCAGCTAAAAACCACAATCAAACAACAAGACGAGAGGATTGAAGTTCTTGAACGAAGAGTGGATGACATGGAACAGTACTCACGTTTAGAAGACTTGATCATCAGCGGATTAAAAACATCCCACCGATCCTATGCCGCGGCCGCGGCCGCGGCCAACAACAAACAGGATGAGGATTCCCCACCAAGCGACCTGAACTCGCTGGAAAACCAGGTCATCCAATTCTTCGAAAGCAAAGACATGGACCTCCAAAGCAACAACATCGTGGCTTGCCACCCTCTCCCCCGCAGAAACATCAAAGATGAGCCGAGAATCATAATTCGGTTTGGTAACAGGAAACACAAAATCGAACTCCTGAAGCAGGCCAGAAAGCTGAGGGGCACGGGTGTTTACCTGAACGAGCACCTCACCAGAAAAAATGCCGACATCGCATGGAATGCACGCATCATGAAAAAACAAAACAAGATCCAAGCAACATGGACAAGGAACTGTAAAGTATGGATTAGGTTGAACGGAGCACCTGAAGAGGCTAAAGCGCTGGTGGTGAGAGATCTAAAAGACCTGGACCAATACAGATGACTCAACATATGGACTATAGTAAGATGACAAACATGCAATTATTTTCTACCCCTACCAATTATTTTCTACCGCTACCAATTATTTTCTACTCCTACCAATTATTTTCTACTCCTACCAATTATTTTCTACTCCTACCAATTATTTTCTATTCCTACCAATTATTTTCTATTCCTACCAATTTATTTTCTATTCCTACCAATTATTTTCTATTCCTACCAATTATTTTCTACTTCTACCAATTATTTTCTACTCCTACCAATTATTTTCTACTCCTACCAATTATTTTCTACTCCTACCAATTATCTTCTATTCCTACCAATTATTTTCTATTCCTACCAATTATTTTCTATTCCTACCAATTATTTTCTACTCCTACCAATTATTTTCTATTCCTACCAATTATTTTCTATTCCTACCAATTATCTTCTATTCCTACCAATTATTTTCTATTCCTACCAATTATTTTCTATTCCTACCAATTATTTTCTACTCCTACCAATTATTTTCTACTCCTACCAATTATTTTCTATTCCTACCAATTATTTTCAACGCAAACAACAAACTGCACTTGATGTCTACCAGTGACTTACATCTCACAAATGATGGGGGGACTGTCCCCTTGGCAATAGATTCGCTAGTGTTCAATCTCTTTGAGTTAAATACCGACAGTAACATCTATGACGAATTTTTCTGCCCAGATATGAATCATATAAATTCGAATATTGTAAAATTATCATGTGAATACTACTCTGATGATCAGTTCAACAATCTTACTCATACCCTATCATCTGGAAAACACAAAGCCTTTTCTACCCTGCACTTAAATATCCGCAGTCTGCCCAAAAACTTTGACCACCTAACAGCATACTTATCAACTCTAACTCATTATTTCTCAGTTATAGCGCTCTCTGAAACATGGCTAAATGATGATATCACTGGTCTCTACCCTTTGTCGGAATATAATGTTGTTCACTCCTGTAGAAAGAACAAAGTTGGAGGAGGAGTCTCATTATATGTATCTAACAATTTTCATTTCATCCCCAGAAAGGATCTGAGTATTCACTTAGAAATGTCTCTAGGTGAATCTGTGTTTATTGAAATTCTGTCTTGCCCGTCTTTCAACGGGAAAAGCATTATAATTGGATGTATGTATAGACCACCTGACTCTGACATAAGTACCTTTAATGATGCCCTGTATTCCACTCTGGAAATGATAACCAATGAACGTAAGATATGTGTTCTACTTGGTAATTTCAACATCAATCTTCTTAAGAGTGAATCCCCAACCACGGCAGATTTTCTTAACACACTCTATTCTACTTATTTTTATCCTCTGATTCATAAGCCTTCCCGAATTACTAGTTCATCAGCCTCTCTTATTGATAACATCTTATTCAACTCTCTGGATTTTGAAATCACCTCAGGTCTATTGATGTCTGACATTTCTGATCATCTCCCGGTGTTCCAGATTATTCACCCATCAGAGAATGTAAATGCTAAATGTAATAACCCTGCCCACAACCAGAGATCATATCGTAAATATACCAGAAAGAATATGGAGTCATTCAAGTCTGCTATTAGTGCTATGTCATGGGATGTGGTTCTTAAGCTCCATGATGTAAATGAAGCCTACCATTCATTCTTAACCCTTTTCAATTCTGCTTTGGCTACATGCTTTCCTTTGACCACCTCAAAAAATAAGATAAATTCCTCCAAAGGGAAACCTTGGATTACCAAAGAGCTAATAAAATGCTCTCGTAAAAAAAATAAACTATATAAGAAAGCTCTTATGAACCCCACTCCTACAAATATTGAAACCTATAAGAAATTAAAAAACAAATTTACCGCCTCACTAAGGAAAACAAAAAAAATGTACTATGCAGATCAATTTAGTCAAGCTTCGAACGACATCAAGTCAACCTGGAACATCATTAACCAATTACTAAATCGCACCAAATCTCCACCTGCTGCACCTGTTGAGATGCTAGGGAAGGACGGGACCCTCCATACTCCAAAAGATATAGCTGATGGTTTTAATGAATTCTTTGTTAATGTTGGCACGTCTTTAGCATCTAGTATCAAGGCCTCTGATGTGCACCCTTGTAGCCTAATCAAAGGCCAATTTTCTTCACTCTCAACTTTGGATCCCCCCACTAACAATGAAGTACATGATATAATAATGAACCTAAAGAATTCTGCCCATGGGCACGATGGTATCAAAACCAGTCTTATTAAAGAAACTGTTGAATATATTATCCATCCCCTAACTCATATCCTTTCTTTATCCCTACAAACTGGCATCGTCCCTCAGGAATTCAAAATCGCCAAAGTTATACCAATCTATAAATCAGGCGACTCAAAGGACTTCGGCAACTACCGTCCTATATCTGTTCTGCCCTGTTTATCAAAAATCCTGGAGAAACTGGTCTACACAAGAATCTCTAAGCACCTAACAGTGAACAACATCCTGTACAACCATCAGTATGGATTCCGTAAGAAATACTCCACTGAGCATGCACTACTGCAACTTGTCAACACTATTTCTACAGCACTGGATGATAAAAAATTTGCTCTTGGTGTCTTTCTAGACTTAAGCAAAGCCTTTGATACTGTTAACCACAACATTCTTATCTCCAAGCTTAATAGATATGGTGTGCAAGGTACTGCTCTTAAATGGTTTACCAACTATCTGGATAATAGAGAACAATTTGTTTCCTCCAACGGCTGCTCATCGAAGAAATCAAGAATTCTTTCTGGGGTTCCACAAGGTTCCATCTTGGGCCCGTTACTATTCTTACTTTACATCAATGACTTGTCTACGTCTTGCAAAAACCTTCTCCCCTTATTATTCGCTGACGATACCAACCTAATAGCTGTACATGAAGACTTCAAATCTTTGATTGAATGTGTTAATGAAGAATTATCAATTGCCTCTAACTGGTTCCAACTGAATAAATTAACCCTCAATGTAAAAAAATGTAATTTCATGATCTTTTGCAACAAAAACAAGTGCTACTCCAAAGATGACGCTAAAATATCAATCAATGGAACCATCATTATTCAAGTTCAACATACCAAATTCCTAGGTGTCATTGTTGATGAAGGTTTAAACTGGAATATTCACATCGATCAGGTCTGCAAGACATCCATGAAGATGCTTGGTATAATGAGAAGGGTCTGCCCCCTGATCCACTCCTCTGCTCATTTAACCTTGTACTATAGCTTCTTATTTCCTTACATCAACTACTGTAATATAGTCTGGGCTGCTACTTATCCTTCATACCTCAACAAATTACTTGTTATCCAGAAGAGGTTCCTTAGGATGATCTCTCACTCTAACAGATTCGAACCGTCTGCACCACTATTTAGGAAATATTCATTATTACCCATCAATAAACTGAATATTTTGCAAACATGCTTATTCATACACAAATTCATCAACAACAAGCAAGATCTTCCTTCTACTTTCCATAGTTTCTTTATTTTCTCATCTGACATCCACTCTTATCCAACAAGATTCAATAATGACCTCCACTTACCTTTCTGTCGAACTTCTAGCCACCAATTTAACATTTGTTATAGAGGTCCGAAAATCTGGAACACCTTGAGCTCGCCACTGAGATCAACACCTCGATCGGCTTTCAAAAAGCAGTTGAAAAAATATTTAATCTCGTTATAAGCTGTTTATTTTATATTGTAGTGCTTTTCCCGTTGAAAGGTGGGCTAGATGGAAATCTATGTTTATTTTTTTACTAATCTTACTATCCTTGTATCTATTTTCAGTTATTTTTGTTTGTTTTGTTTTTGTCTTGTGTGTTTGTATGTGCTATCCTACCTTTCTGCCCGATGGATATGATTTTGTTTGTGGTTTCTTTTCTCCTATTCATAGCTTTCAGTCACGTGGTTTCTTCCCTAGCAACCACCAACCTGACGGGCAAAAAGTATCATAGCAACATCGCTCAACATGGCTGCCTACTATTTAGACCACCTCACTCATGAAGAACTATCAAGATACACGACGGTGATAGGAGTGGAGGATTGACACCATTCAAATAGTGTTGGATTCCCTGTCTTCTACTCTATCCGGACACGTTGGAATTATTTTCCTAACCCCCGGAGAATCAAAGTTATTGACCTGCAAATGGTGCCTCCTTGACCGGCTTTTCCCGTGAATAACACCGGTTATGGAGGTGGTACAAACATAAGACTATTATTGCTAAATTCACCATCAGTATACGGTCATTTTGAGCCCTTAACCACCGCGCTGACACCCCGAGAAGATATACTTTTAATATGAAACTCGATCAACCGGGCGTTCACCGGCTGCTGGACGAAACTCCCAACTCCCGCTATCAGCGAGGCGAGGGAATATTTATATCCGGGAATTCGCTCCTTGCTGTGTCCACGGTGATAGGAGTGGAGGATCGACTCCATTCAAATAGTGTTGGATTCCCTGTCTTCTACTCTATCCGGACACGTTGGAATTATTTTCCTAACCCACGGGAAATCAAAGTTATTAACCCGCAAAAAGTGGGTTTTGCCCGTGGGTTTTGCCCGCAAAAAGTGCCTTTTGCCCGTCAGGTGGGCGTTTCCACTATGCTGTGACGTCACATGAAAGCTATGAATTGACGTGCAGTAAGTGTCCCTTGATTTTCATTTGAAACAATGACATGGACGTGGAGTGGAACTCTGTACAAGCCTTCTGGGCTTCGTTCCCTCCTTGCACAATTTTTTGTGTGCTAAATAAATAAACTAAACTAAACTAAAACCATCACACTGACTTGAGTGAGTAACATGACTGTTTCGATGTGAAAAGTAATGCTGCATAAGATGACTGCACTTAGCACTGACTGAGACACAAGTACACATTACAGTTCTACTTTATAAAATGCTAATTGTAAATATGTTTGTCAATGTTAATAAGTAAGAATAATAATTAAGTCAGTCAAGTGTCAAAATGTCAAGAATGTCAGCTAACGTTACTATGAACAAAATGATTTTATCATACATTCCTCCATTCCATGCCTTTATTTTTTTGTGTTGTAATGAAATGACATAATCAAACTTTGAATTGAATTTCAGTTATGTACAATTCTTAAAGCAAGACAGCTGCCTGATATGCTTGATACAGTCTTTTTTTTTGTTGTTGCATCAATTTTAATGTTGGACCAATGCATTGCATCTAATTAAAATACAGGCAAATAAACGTCATTAAGTTTAAAGTACTATCTTGGCTGTCTTTTTCTCTCAACGCTTCAATAGGTAGATCTTGCCTTCACCAAGGCCGAGGTCAGGGATCTTGGGCTTAAAAAGGTTGGTGACCACTGGTCTAGATTGTCCAGGGCCTAGAACCTAGGTCTTTGCTGTGTTCAGGGCCTGAATGGCCCTGGGGTAGAAGCTGAGCTTCAGTCTGTTTGTCCTTGCGAACATGGTCCTGAACCGCCTGTTCAAGGGCAGCCGAGCAAAGTGTTCGTACCCAGGGTGGGATGGGTCTCTGGAGATCTTGGAGGCCTTCCTGAGGCAGCGTGTGTTCTACAGCTCTTCCAGAGAGGGGAGGGGGGCGCCGGTGATCTTCTGGGCCGATCTCACGACTCTCTGTAGCGCATTCCTCTCTGCGGCTGTGCAGCTGGAGAACCAGATGCAGATGCAGTAGGTGAGGATGCTCTCCACTGCGCAGCGGTAGAAGGTCACCAGCATCTCCTGTCCGATGTGGTCTTTCCTGAGGACTCTCAGGAAGTAGAGCCGCTGTTGTGCCTTCTTGATGATGGCTGCTGTGTTGATCTTCCAGGACAGGTCATCCTGTATGTGCACCCCCAGGAATCGGAGGGTTGAGACTCTCTCCACGCTCCCTCCCTCGACGAGCAGGGGCTGGACTTTCCTCCTGAAGTCCACGATGATTTCCTGGGTCTTTGACTGGTTCAGCAGCAGGTTGTTAACCTTGCACAGCTTGCTCAGCTGCTCTACCTCATCCCTGTACGCCGCCTCGTCCCCCCCCGAGATGCAGCCCACCACGGTGGTGTCGTCTGCAAACTTTACGATGGAGTTGCTGGGGTGGACGGGGGTGAAGTCGTAGGTGTAGAGGTTGTAGAGGATGGGGCTTAGCACGCAGCCCTGGGGGGACCCAGTGCTGAGTCTGAGGGCTGTGGAGGTGTGGGAGCCCACCCGCAGCCTCTGGGGGCGGTCAGACAGGAAGTCCTTGATCCATGCACATATATAGTGTGATAGTCCCAGGTCTAGTAGTTTGGTCACTAGCCTGTCTGGAAGGATGGTGTTGAAGGCAGAGCTGAAGTCCACAAAGAGCAGTCTCGCGTAGCTGTTTCCCCTCTCCAGGTGGGATAGAGTGGCGTGGAGAGTCGTCGCGATGGCGTCCTCTGTGGACCTGTGGGCTCTGTAGGCGAACTGGTATGGATCCAGGTTGGGCGGGAGGCGTGTGACTATGTGGGCCCGGACTAGTTTCTCGAAGCACTTCATGATGATTGGTGTGAGTGCCACCGGGCGGTAGTCGTTTAGGCAGCTCACCGTGCTTTTCTTCGGGACTGGGATGATAGTTGAGGTTTTCAGGCAGGGTGGGATGGTGGGATGGTTTTCATCGCACATTTGATGTTGAAATGAACACTGGCAGACCTTGTTGCGTGCTTGTGGACTACTCACTACCTGTGTATTTTCGAAAGAGGCTGCAGAAATACAAGCTCATCTTATTTTTTTTATTGGTTTTTTATTGGTTTTTCACACAAGTTAACATCATTACCCCCCAACCCTCCCCTCCCCTACCTCCCTGATCCTCCCATCCCTCCCCCCTTGTCTGTTTTAGTCAAAAATGTCCATCCAAATAATTTGTGACGTTAGAATTATAAGGTTCTATCTCCATTTTTGTCAAAATTGAGTTTTTTACATAATCTGATCCATTGGGTGTTTATTAATGCCTGTGTGGTGTTATTTTTAAAATGTTGAAATTTTTTAGTTAGTAATTCATAAAATACAAAAATTATAGAGGCAGACACAAAACATAATGGAATGTAAACACTTTGATGCTCAATATCTCTGAACTACCCTAAACGGAGATAGATTATAATTCTAAGCTCACGAATTGTCCATTGATGCTTTTATCTAACTAAGGAGTGTACAAACATTACATACGGTATAATATAAAGAAAACAAAAGAAAAAAAAGAAAAAAGAAAAATTACAAAAAATATAAAGGTGAGTGACATCATTTTGGAACAGCTGGTGAATTGCTATCATATCGAGGTGCGTTCGTTCTGTCAGATTGTTTCCCCTGGCCCAGATGTTCCCACAGAACACATTGTATGTGCATGTCATCTGTTCATGTGTTTCCCGGTGTGAAACGGTGTGCTAGGATAATGTTTACTTTCTTTCGTATCTGGAAAGACAAAACACATCAGCTGTTGATAAGTGATGTAATGACAGACTAACAGACTAGCCTACTCCTTATGACACACACACACACACACACACACACACACACACACACATTCTAACACACAACACTGGTTGCAGCAAACACTATGATATCCAAACCAAAGAGGGGGAAGGTAGGAATCATCATAATCTACATGTACAGGTCAGGTCTTTTGTTTGTTTGGCATTTGTATGCCTGTGTTATTACACAATCCCTCTTTTCCTGCCTTCATTATCTCTTCTTGAGTGAGTCCTTCTACATCTCTCGCTCTCCCCTCTCTCTATCTGGTGCCTCAGGCGGCAGACATAACAAAAGAAACATCTCATTTGTACTTCTAAGTGAGTTGGTTAGCTCCTCCAACACATACATGATTAACCTTTCTTGAAGGATCTTAACCCTCCTCACATACTTGTTTGGTAGTCACAGCTAAATTACTTTTAATTACTAAGTGTGCTTTTGGGGTTTTGGTCTATTATTATAGGTCTCTATAGAAATTGGCATAGGGCTAAAAACATTTACATTCAGAATGTCTTCCTCAATACTTATCACACAGCTACACAGTCGGTAAAATATAAAGTAGGTAGGTTATGTTCGATAATTATGAACAATTATAGCGCTAATGTCTAATCTGTCCACTCATATGTGAAAACATATGTGCACCAATTCAGTAGCAGCTGACTGATTTGAGAAATGCATGTGAGTAGAGTCACCCTTAGTAGAAGACAGCAAAGGGAAAACAACAGGCAGTGTCTTTGAAGCTGTGAGGCGGAGGTGAGCTGGATGGAAATGCAGGAGGGGGGAAGAGAGACCTGCGAGTCTTTGGAACCAATTTGAGGGCCTTGTGATGCAAAACCATCCCTCCGCCAACAGACAGTTCCCATGGCAACAGCGAGCTGCCAAAGTTCCTTGTTGACAAATGACAGCTCTCCCCTTCTTCTCTGCGGTCTGGCTTGTGTGAGTCGGAGACGACGACGAGTCCCTATGCCTCAAGGCTTTCAGGGGGGTTGACGACGGTGTGTGTGTGTGTGTGGGGGGGATGGAGAGATGAATGAACACACACACACACACACACACACTCCTCTCAATTAACTAATAATAGAGTCGCTGTGCAACACTAAACATGCATGTACAGTACATCTTCCTAGCTAGCTCCTGCATAGCTAAATCAAAGCCTCATGTAGCATCATGGGTCATTTAATTGTCTTCTTTTTTGTAAACAAAGCCTGCAAAAGCTTAAACGATGATGAGGGTTTAACTGAGTTAATACTGTGTATTTATTAAGCACGTGTGGGTTGGACGTGTGTTTAAAAAATGTTTTTGCCTCTTTGTTACTGCTCAGGGTTGAGAAAACAACGGCTCTTAACGATTGACGCTAGCTTCGTCTCTTGGCCCGTAGGGGGAAGCTGGTCGCAAGCGTCTCTACACAGCCAGTAAATATTGTTTCCATAGAGATAATAGATATGACAGAGGGAGGGAGTGTGGAGGGGAGTGCAGAGGTGACTGCTCGCGTGTCAAGAAGATAAACGAGAGTCGTACGCCAAAGTGGAGCCTGGGAGACTCTTCCAGGCAGCGCAGTAGTACTCCACTGAAGATAGCGAGAGAGAGAGAGAGAGAGAGGTAGAGAGGGAGAGAGAGAGAGAGAGAGAGAGAGAGGTAGAGAGGGAGAGAGGTAGAGAGGGAGAGAGAGAGAGAGAGGTAGAGGGAGAGAGAGAGAGAGGTAGAGAGGGAGAGAGAGAGAGAATGGGTGAGTGTGAGAGGGCTTTGTAACAGTGGAAATAAGGAAATAACAGCAGTAGGTCAGTGGCAACACACACACACGCAGACACGCAGACACACACACACACACACACACACACACACAAGCAGACACACACACACACACACATGCACACACACACGCAGACACACACACACACACACACACACACACACACACACACACACACACACACACACACACATCCATCCTGTGACATCACAGCAGTTTCACTGTCCAATTTGAAGTACTGCATTTCACTATATTGATTTCATCCCCCCAAAAACTGTGGTAGAAAATTATTTTATAACATTCCTTTTTATTAATATTTTTTACAGTTGTCACAAAAACATCACATAAACATTGTCAAAGTAGCTTCACTTTCCTGTCATGTTTCCTCCAAGACTAATGCAATCATGTCTCTCTCTATGTCCACATTTCAAAAACAGGTGTATTGCTTTTTTTCATCAATGTTTTTTTTCGTAAAGATCTTTTTATTTTATTGACCATGAAATCTTTTGACAATAAAAATAAACAAAAACAGGAAAGGATATATATATATTTTAAGGATATTGTGACGTGCGTACTTCAAATTGATCTGTATCTTTGTGCAAGCAATATCTCTGGGTGTGCACATGAAGTGATTCACGATGCTTCATGATGCTAGATTGACAACACCTCGTGGGCATTTTAGAAAAACTGACGTTGGATCTGATATTGTCTGTTGGTTATATCACTGAATATCTGGCATGATGGAAAATAATATGGTGCAGCAATGTCAACTAAAGACATTGTACAACTACATAATTTAGAGTCATATACTACAGATAGACAATGTTAAATGACTGGGACAGTAGCATGTCGTGAGCTTAGAATGATATGGTTCTATCTCCGTTTAGGGTAGTTCAGAGATATTGAGTGTCAAAGTTTTTACATTCCATTATGTTTTGTGAGATGGAACCTTTGTATTTTATTAATTACTAACTAAAAAATGTCAACATTTAAAAAGAAAACACCACACAGGCATTAATAAACACCTAATGGATCAGATTACGTAAAAAAAAACTCAATTTTGACCAAAAATGGAGATAGAACCTTATAATTCTAACGTCACGATGTGGTGACATCATCCTACCATGTCGGTTTACTTTTGTAATTTCCATCATCCAACATTGACAATTGTGGTCATTGGTTAAAAAAAAGGTAATTGCATTGGACGGTCATCACACAGCATTGTAACAAGATCGCATGTGAACTGTAAATGATACAGATACCAGTTTGATGAGCTCAACTGCCTTTCAGATGAAGTAAGAATAGGATTGAAAAGGTATTATCTTTTCTACAAGAATATTTCTCAGGTTGTCTGGGTGTGTGTGGTCTAACTTTTGCATCCCAATTTTAATGGATATTGGCATAGGAAAGTAAGTACATAATGAGTACTTTGTTGAAATATTGCAGATGGTATCTACCTCTGTGATTTGATTTGTAAACAGTTTGTAAACAGAGTGCATGCTTATTACAATCCTTAGGGGTTTTTTTGTTTAGCCAAATGGCGACCCCACCATTTGGTGTGCTTTAGATTTGGGGTTATGATGGGGTAAGACATGTCCTAAGATCATTTATGAGCTATACAGTATTCTTCCGGAATCAAATGGTATATTATAATTCATTGAAATAACAAAAAGAACATGATTTATACCTTTAATAACACACCTCTGGTTTAACTCTCAATCAACAATTCATGCTTGTCCAGACATTGTAGTGTTGTGAGACATTATCAGAGGGAAAATGTAACTGGTGCAGTTAACACATCGTGAGCTTAGAATGATAAGGTTCTATCTCCGTTTCGGGTAGTTCAGAGATATTGAGCGTCAAAGTTTTTACATTCCATTATGTTTTGTGAGATGGAATCTTTGTATTTTATTAATTACTAACTCAAAAATGTCAACATTTTAAAAATAACACCACACAGGCATTAATAAACACCTAATGGATCAGAGTATGTATAAAACTCAATTCTGACAAAAATGGAGATAGAACCTTATAATTCTAACGTCACGATATTGCTCTGTCTGGAAGCTAGGCAGATGTTGTCAGACTCCTTACCTGGTCCAGTATTGGTAAGATGCAGTCTCTCGAAATGCAAGACACTTAGACACAAAAACAAGCAACACACTCTATTAACACAGGAATGTAAAACAAAATAAGGCACCTTGTATTTGTTTATTTAGAGAAACTGTATCTTTGTAATGATTGTTGTTTCTTGCAGTGATCTTAAAAACCCAAAGTCATTTCCTCCCAGCACTACGTTTAATAAAGAGCCTGAGACTGCCACCACACCAACCAATCAAATCAACAGGAATTACAAATATCAAACCTGATTAAGAACAGCTGCTTGGATCAAGTTTTGAATTGCTACATGATATCAAATCCCCCACCCACCCCATCCTCCATTCAATATGATAGTTTAAGGTCTAGCAATTAGACCGTTACACAAATGAGCAAGCCCCAATTTAGACTTATCATTCTGTGGTCAGGAGCTTGACGTGGGTCTGAGGAGACAGTGCAGTGCTAAGCCATGACGTTTAGGGCTAGGACCCCAACGCAGTGACCTAAGCTCACGGTCATTTCCTTGGAGACACAAGTGCAGATGCCACATCAGTCTTCAATCGTTGACTTTCATGACCTCCCACATAGTATTTGATGAAGCCTTTGTGGCCACGGCAGAAACGGGTTCCATCACTGTCTCTGACCTCTAACCTCTGACCTCCACAAACTCACCCCCTGGAGCCCCCTCTCCATGACCTCAGAGTCCTCGTCCTCTAGCCTCTCCTCCTCCTCCTCATCCTCCTCCTCTTCCTTCCTCTCTTCTTTTACCTTCCCACACCCCTGCCCCCTCCCCAGAGACGTCCTAGTCCTGATCCTGTTCCTCAGACTCTGCCTGTGCTTAGCGTCGGCTGACGACCCAGCCAACCCCTCCTCCTCCTCCTCCTCCTCCTCTTCGTCTTCTTCCTCCTCCCTCTCCTCCTCCTCCTCTTCCTCGTCGTCATCCTCCTCCTCCATCGCCAGTAGTCCCAGCCTGCTCCGGCTGTCGTCCAGCTGAAAGAGGGAGTGGGTAGAGGAGGAGTGGGGGGTGGAGGAGGGGGGGCAGGCCGAGGAGGCTCCTTCGTAGACAGAGAAGGGCAGGTGCAGGTAGTGGCCGGCGGCCGTAGCCGGGTAGAAGCAGCAGCACGTCTGGACGCACTCGGGCCGGAGCTCCCCGCGGACCAGGCGGAAGCGCTTGCGGAAGGGGGGGCCCTGGGGCACCAGGCAGGGTCTGGGCGGACCCCCGTGGAGGGCCTGGTGGGCCGCGGCGGTGGAGGGCAGGATGCAGGGGGTGCCGGGGGTCCCGGGGCCGGTGGGGAGGCACCAGTCGCTCTGCAGGAGGATCTCGGCGCGGAGCCGCCGGAGGAGGTTGTTCACCAGGACGGAGCGGCGCAGGAAAGCCTCGGGGTCGTCGATGAAACGCATCTTCTCCAGGGAGAGGCGCAGCACATGGGCCCGCTCCTCCAGGGCCGGCGCCACCTACAGGACAGTACATACAGTTCGTTAGATTTATTCAATTAATTCGCTTTACTAAATCAGGGTATACTGTATACAGGAATCTTGAGGTTAATTTCAATACCTTTCTAAGACTTTTTAAAGACCTTGTCAATATTTTTCCAGACCTCACCGCCACTTCGAGCTGTAACCGTTTACAGTGACACCTTTAACTTAACAGTTTTAGTTTGCAATAGACTAGACTGTCATACAACAGAATTTCCGTTCCGTATTTTTTTTTTAATAAAACTAATAAATTCACGAACTTTTACTAAACGTTTTTAGGACTCAAACTCTTTGGACAGAGTCTATTTCAGAAAAATACCCAAAAAATTCAAGACCTCATAAAATCGTGATAAGACTTTTTAATACTTATTAAGGGTCTTGATTTTCCCAAAATTGATTTGTCAACTTTTAATACTTTTCAAGACACCGCGGATACCCTGTAAATCAGGGTTCCTACAAGTTTCAACAAGTCAAATTTAAGACCTTTTTTTAGACCTCTTTGGATATGATTTTAGACCTATTCGCGACACCATATGATAGCTTTTTGTCATCCTCCAGGTGATGAAGTTAGGGATTTCACTGCCATACAGACAAAAAAGGAAGTGAATTGGCATTTGTTTGGTTCCAGCTTGATTAATTTCTGTGTAAATAGATGTGGTCGGACTGATTTCCTTGCAGGATTTCATTTTTAAGACCTAGCACCTCATTTTTAGACCGAATAACTGAAATTTTGGACCTTTTTAGGCCTTATAGATTGGATTGCTGGATTTTAGACTTAAAGGCTTTTTAAGACCAGCGCGGGAACCCTGTAAATTAATTAGCTTTATTTCATGAGCAAGAAAATAATGTAGAGGAGGAAGCCCCGGATGAGTATTTCGATGCTTCCAAGACATGACAAGGTTGCAGTCCTGGGTTCAGCTGTCCGTCAATCTGCCTCACAGCCCACAGAAACGGCAGATAACCTCCTGCCCTATGGCCCATTCTACTCACTTACTTACTAAAGACATGAGAATGATACAGTCCTATTGAGAGCACTTCCATGTCATTATCAGTAAATCGTGAGCTTAGAATGATAAGGTTCTATCTCCGTTTAGGGTAGTTCAGAGATATTGAGCGTCAACGTTTTTACATTCCATTATGTTTTGTGAGATGGAACCTTTGTATTTTATGAATTACTAAATAAAAAATGTCAACATTTTAAAAATAACACCACACAGGCATTAATAAACACCTAATGGATCAGATTATGTAAAAAACTACATTTTGACAGATAGAACGTTATAATTATAACGTCACGAAATGTGTTATTTGATAAACGTATGTATGTATGTACACTTACTGTCTGACAGTAACTCCTGAAGCTGAGGTGAGGGTCTTCGTCCTCCACATACTTCCTCTTGAAGTAGGCGATCCTGGACATGGTCACATGATCAGGCACTCTCCTACACAGGGATCCTGAGGTGGGTGAAAATAAAGACAAAACTCACTTGCCACCGAACGATCTGATTCGCTGATTGTTTAACATTTAGTTAATCCTGGGCAAAAAGTAATCCACTTCCAACCGAAAAGCCACTGAGACGTAGCTGAGGAACAGCTAGTCTGTTAGATGTTCATTTGTGCATTAGTTTTCATAGCAGACGGCAGGAACGTAACAACAACCCATCTGAATTATCAACCCTTCCAGAAACACATGAGGTCACCCCGGCAAAAAAAGTTGAATGACGTCAGAAAGGGATATGAGAAGCAAACAGTCCTTGATGAAGTTCATACTATCTCTGATTTCCGATAGTAGGATCCACTTATGAAATAATTCATATAGACAAAATAGATGAATAAGTAGTAAGTAAGTAAGTAATAAAAGCCTGACATAGATCCATTGTTGGTCAACCTCAATCAGAAGGGCTACACATTATTGTAACATGTTTTTCCAGGTATGAATGCACATTTAGTATAAGATTTGTTTTGTCCCAGATCGGAAATGAAATTCAAAAAACAGGCAGGTAGGCTAATCAATCATCAATCATCAATTAGGCTGAAAATATCGCCTCTCAGTTCCTCTCATGCTCTCTCGCTTACCCCCCCAGCCCCTCCCCTTTGTGCTGTCAGCAGCTGAGGCCATATGATGCAAAGTGGTTGTCAGTAGGGCTGACCAATAAATATTTTTTTCATTGTCATTATGATATGAAACACATATAAAACACCTGAAACGCGATTAATCTTTTTTTTTAAAATTCTATTTACACGCGCAATGCATTCACACTAAACATGCAAACATTTGACCTATCAGATGAAGTCCTGGATACATGGGCCACATGCATTCACACCATTTGGCCAATCAAATGAAGCCCCAGCTAGTCGTGAACTACCCTCAGATTAATTGGTGTCAATTTGGTGGTGACTGCAAGGTCAGCTAGCACGATGGCTGAGGAGGGGGAGAAGAGGGAAGAACATGTGGTTGAGGAAGACCTTGTGGTGAAAAATAACTTTTGCTATTTCGTGAGCTTAGAATCATAAGGTTCTATCTCCGTTTAGGGTAGTTCAGAGATAATGAGCTTCAAAGTTTTTACATTCCATTATGTTTTGTGAGATGGAACCTTTGTATTTTATGAATTACTAACTCAAAAATGTCAACTTTTAAAAAAAATAACACCACACAGGCATTAATAAACACCTAATGGGTCAGCTTATGTAAAAAACAAAATTTTGACAAAAATGGAGATAGAACCTTATAATTCTAACGTCACAAGAATTATTTTGGATTCACGAGAGGCGACCTGTTACAAACACATGCACTGTGTAAAACATGCTGAACAGTTGTGACAACTTCCAATGGAAACACAACCAACCTCCATCACCATCTGCGATACAACCATAAAGAACTACACAAACTATAACAAAACTAGCCAAACCACAAATGTCGAGAAGCTGCAAATTGCAACAACATCCCATTTCCCATGTGTGACTCCTTATGAGAAAATATCCAAACGCCACAGAGAAATAACAGAGGCCATAACTTGTGATTTGGCTACGGACATGATGCCTAGAAACACAGTGACCAAAGATGGTTTTGTGAGTCTAATAAACAAATTGAACCGAAGAGATCAGATTCCATCACAGAATTATTATTATTCCAAAAGTCGCCATTCCAAAAATGTACGACCCATGCAGGAAGTGGAATCGGAACTGGGTCAAGTTGAACATTAGTAAGTAAGTAAGTAACGTTTATTTATATAGCACAGATAACAGATAAAATATAAAGAGAAAAACAAGATAAAAGAGATAACATACAGATTAAAGAAAACTGATCAAATAGAAAAATACACTAAAAGCAAGGTGCAGTACAAATAAAAGTGCAAAGAGTGCAGTGTCGGGAAGGCAGGCTCACCTCAGGTCAAAGGCCAGGGAGAAAAGATGTGTTTTGACTAGCTTTTTAAATATTGAACAATTGAACATTGCCAAAGTCGCCATTCCAAAAATGTACGACCCATGCAGGAAGTGGAATCGGGAACTGGGTCAAGTTGAACATTGCCTGTACCACCGATCTCTGGTCCAGTCTAACGACAGATCCCTACATCAGCCTCACTGTACACATCCTGGATCAAGACATTGAACTGAAAACGCAATGTCTGCAGACAGTCTACTTCCCCGGAGACCGGAGGAAACATCGCATGTGGACTACGTGAGACTTTTGACCAGCTGGCAAGAGCAACTAGTTTGCATCACCACCAACAATGGGTCAAAGTTTGTGAAGGCCACCAAAGTCATGATTCAGGCATGCCCGTTTTATTACCTATAGTTATTGTTGTCAACCAGGCTTTATTTTACCTAAGTTTGACCGAGCCGAAGAGGGGGAAAAGCATGTGATGGCATTTAGGCAACGGTCTGAATATTAATGATTCGAATAAAAAATAGCAAACGCAATGCACACATGTCAAAATGAGAATTATAATCATACTTTTCCCCCCACTGCATGGTCAGCTCTGAAACTAGCCTTTTTGGCTAATTCTGACACATTTTAAACGTGCACTGTCCCTGTCAAATAAACTGAACAAAACTGACGGCACACGGTTTGGGATACACTTGAGCTTGACATCCAGCTAATGTTTTTGCATTATCTGTGCCCGACTTTCTGGGGGGAGGCTCGTCTCATACAGTAGTAGTGGTGGTCTAGTGGATAGTGAGTTGGACGTGAGTTCAAATCCCGCCTGAAACCACACCACTACTAGTGTGCCCTTGAGTAAGGCACTTAGCCCTCAGTTACTCCAGGGGGATTGTCCCTGTAATTCGTAATTGTAAATTGCTTTGGATTAAAAGCGTCTTTAAAATAGCGTGCAAAATTATTATTATTAATTATACAGTGAGAACCTCTTGTTTCGTATGAAATCTATTGATTTTGAGCTCTTGTCTTACAAGTTGAACTATTACTACGTGTCACATAATGGTAGTCTCCTAGTCCCTGAATCATTACTTTGTAATTATTGTAGTTAATTATGCAGTCTCTGAAGTCTCTTTCAAGTGTTTTCTTGTCTGCTTTCCAGGAAATGCTACTAAAGACTGCATGACAGCCCCGTTGCCTGTCCTCCTGGGCTTCGCAAAACATTGGTGGGATATTTCAAAGAAGCACAAACAGGAGTACAACCTCCAAGAGCAACCTTACTCATCACAACTATCTCACCGTCTCCCTGCACAATCACTCTCTCTCTCTCTTTATTACTGTAGGTTCTCCTCTCTCTCTCTGTCTCTCTCTGTTTCTCTCTCTCTCTCTCTCTGTTTCTCTCTGTCTCTCTCTCTGTCTGTCTCTGTCTCTCTCTCTCTGTTTCTCTCTCTCTCTGTCTGTCTCTCTCTCTCTGTTTCTCTCTCTCTATGTCTGTCTCTTTCTCTGTGTTTCTCTCTGTCTCTCTCTCTCTCTCTCTCTCTCTGTTTCTCTCTCTCTCTGTGTTTCTCTCTCTCTCTCTGTCTCTCTCTCTCTGTCTCTCTCTGTCTCTCTCTCTCTCTCTCTCTGTCTGTCTCTGTCTCTCTGTTTCTCTCTCTCTCTGTCTGTCTCTTTCTCTCTGTTTCTCTCTCTGTGTCTGTCTGTCTCTCTGTCTCTCTCTCACTCATCACAGAATGCCCACCCAGGTGCGGCTCGAGGCAAAAGATGACGGAGAGGGTGAGAGGGTCTTGCAGCGGTGGCCCTCTCGACAGACCGAAAAAACACAACATCTGGCCTCATTTCTAGAAAGTACTTTGGATCAAATTTGATCTTACCCGTGTCGTACGTAGAAAACCACGTCAAAGTAGTGGTTTATACAATTTTTAACGTGAGTCGATTTGACCGTGGAAACGATCGTAGCTCTACGTCAGGTCTTGACTTGACGTACGCACATTACCTACTGGTTATGCAGAGTTATTACAGGCATGTGAGCCGCACTCGAACACGTTAATGCCTACTGTAATTCATGCGAAGTGAAAGTGGCTCGTAATAAAATTAACGATGTTGTTATCAGCCGAGGAATTGAGTTTAATTCAAGATTTAAAGGGAACTGATGTTTATGATTGCATTTCAGTCTTCCTTTATATGCCATTAGTGATTAGGCTATTGTATGGTGTAATCATTCTAAATTGAGGCGTAATAAAGGAGAGATTCATTGTGATTCCCCAGTAAATACAAAGCTCATTCACCTGCATTCAATTTCAAGTATATTTGTTATTTATAGACGGAAGTACGTACGACAAGCGCAGCCCGTTTTATAAATAATGCTTACGTCCATTTAGAAAAACGTGCTTACGTGCACGTTAAAGATGACAGTCGATCTCGACAGTCGAATGTACAAATATGTACTGTATCAGACCTTTTGGGTCAGACCTTCAGCCTTTAACTTCTCTTCAAAAAAGGAGACAGTCAAAAATGTATGCTCCAGTCTCTCTCCCCGTTATGAGTGACTCAATTAATTTAGATAGACCAGTTGAAGTTTTCCCAATTGTCCCATTGTGATGCAATAATCCGTCGCACCACAAACTTTTACACAATTTGACAGTGCAACAAAAATCGCACGCCGTGTGCTTTGTCCCATTCAAAACGAATGGAATCGAATTTTCGCGGTGCGATTAAAATCGGGGCCGTGTGCATTGGGATGAGATTTTCTCATAGACTTCCATTCAAACTTCAAAATCGAATTTTGTCCGGCGACAAAAATCGCACGCCGTGTGCATTGGCCTTGACGCTCAATATCTCTGAACTACCCTAAACGGAGATAGAACCTTATGATTCTAAGCTCACGAAATCTCAAATGATTGACTTGGGGAAATTGTGGATTAGTGTACTCTAGACCAGCGTTTCTCAACCGGGGTGCCGCGGCACACTGGGGCGCCGCCTGGCGTCTTCAGGGGTGCCGTCAAATTATTCTATATTCTGTCTCGCACGCCCCTTTCCCATTTCACAATGTCAATACCGGGTTCAGCGTAAGGTCAGTGTGTCAAAGACATTTCGAGAGCAATGAACAAGCAAACAAGCAGAATCATGGAACATGACGAACTGACAACAGATCATCCATCACAAGCTAGCAAGGATGCTGAATATTTTGTTCGGATGAAAAGTAAGCATAGCTGTCCAGAACAGGTAATGATGAAGTGCGCCAAAGTTTCAGAGAAAGCATTGGAGGCTAGTTACCTCGTAGCCGAAATTGTTGCTAAGGCGAAGAAGCCACACACTATAGCCGAGTCCGTAATATTGCCAGCATGCACAGCAATAGTTAATAAGATGCTAGGCCCACAAGCTGCAAAAGAAATAGCAAAGGTCCCGCTGTCTGACTGTACAATTGGAAGGCAAATCAATGACATCTAAAAGGGTCCTATGTTGAAGGACCCCAACAAGGACCCCAATTGAAATAAGCCAGTGGCTTTCTTGGGTTTTTATCCTCTTAGTTGACCTTGTATGTAATATGTACTTTCATGTACCTACTTCTGCAAATCTTCTAATAAAGTTTTCAATCAATCAATCGATGTTCCCCGCTCCCGAAAAAGGGTCTGATCGGGCAGGGCAGTCTCGCTCGCCGGCAGAGTGTGGAGGTGGTTGTTCTATATGGATGATCGGTGACCAGGGGCGGCGCTAGGGGGTGGCTACTTGGGCTCAAGCCCCGGATGTTTTCTGAAAAGCCCCGAATGTTTTACTTAAAAAAAAAAAAAAAAAAAAAAAAAAATCTCGGGAGTAACATGCAGTACCGGAGTCCAACAGACTCGAGGCAGCAGCTGCGCGACATTAGCCTGCGTACTGCGTAGCCTGCCCTGCCCTGAAGAAGAAGTGATCTCAATCAGTGCCTGACTTGCAAAATTGTAAGGATGGATATCCCAAAGTTGTTTTCAACAAAACAAGCGCCAAGAACTGTTGCAGCAGCAGTTTCAGCAGCTGACAACAATGACATCACCAGCAGTGATGACATAGATGATGTTTCAGGTTTGTGAATCTTATTAGAAAGGTGACTGACTCACTGACACTACTTTTCCGGTTTGCTAATGCTAGCTGGCTATCATAACATAACGTTATGTTATAATGAAAATGAAACATAGCAAGGTACTGTTACAGTACATGGTAAGAAATCAAACAAAGGATAATACTTGTACAAATAAAGTGAATAACAGGCTGATAGTCTTTGATATCTGCACTCTGGTTGACTGAGTAACAAGTGAAAAAGAATGATGTAACGTTAATGTTACAGCTAGTAAACAACAACAACAAAAACAACAACAAAAAAGGAAATTTTCCGACGTGCTCCGCGCGCACATCATATTCTCCCTCTGGGCTAAGCCCCGGATCTCCTACAATCCTAAATCCGCCTCTGTCGGTGACATTATTCTCTCGTCCGACTTCGGAAGCTAAGCAGGGTTGGAAAGTTCGCGAAATAACGCACGGTTTCGTTTTCATGCAATGAATTTAATACATCCAGACAAGGTCATGCGCGCAGCGGGAGAGAGAGACGCATTTTCTGGCTTAATAACTCTGCATCCCCGGTGTTTACGTTGAATGGACTGGATAGGTGTTTCCAATCAAATGTGGGAATATGAAAATTAATGTGTTCCATAAATTCCCACTTTTGTTCGGTCACTGTGTCATGTTTATACAGCACGGTTACGTGCCTGATGCCTTTGATGCACACTTGCCGCTTTCACTCCCTCCTCTCTCTCTCAATAATAATAATAATAATACAACTTTTATTTGTATCAATAGCCGCTGAGTGAGTGTGTGTGTGTGTGTGTGTGTGTGTGTGTGTGTGTGTGTGTGTGTGTGTGTGTGTGTGTGTGTGCGTGCGTGTGTGTGTGTGTGTGTGTGTGTGTGTGTGTGTGTGTGTGTGTGTGTGTGTGTGTGTGGCTGTCTGGGTGATGCAGTGTCGTTTTTGAATAGCTATATTTTAGACTGGGGTGCCTTGAGATTTTATCGACTTTTGAAGGGTGCCGTGACTGAAAAAAGGTTGAGAAACGCTGCTCTAGACTATTACTGTAGCATGGACCCCTCTGCCCTCAGCCCCTTTCTCCCTAGTGTGGAGTGGGTGTTACACACCACAATAGAGGTGACATGTGCAGTAGCTCTATTCATCTAATAGGTCTAAATCTTTCCTCATTTAAACGTAAGGTTATAACCACATTTAAACCTAAAACGAAATGGGCAGGGTACCTTTTCTCATATACCAACCCCCGAAAACAGCAAGGTTTCAATTCCGAAAAATCAACGATTATAATTGCAGACACTCTTGCTCCCCTCTGCAATATACATGTAATCTTAATTTTAAAATGACCATCGGTTCTGTCGTAGCCTATATGTTGCAAATTACATTGGTAAAGGAGACAAATGCAATGTGATTGCTGTGAGAATAAATACATCACTTTGATTGGGCCTATAATCACATTATGTACTACAGGTAATGTGGTTATATGATAATATAAGTATCTCACACAGTATACTGAGACCTTCCCTAACACAGTATTAATGACTTCAAAGTGTGTGTCATTGAGGTAGTGTTCAGTAAGCATTAGAATGGCTCACCTGACGGTTGTTTTGCTGAGGTATAATAGCAGGGTATATACAGGAATCTTGAGGTTAATTTAAAAGTGACAGTTGGATCTAAGTGACAGTTGACACTAGAACAGCCGAGTCTATGTTACCTACTCAGGGTATATACAGGAATCTGGAGGTTAATTTCAATACCTTTCTAAGACTTTTTAAAGACCTTGTCAATATTTTTCCAGACCTCACCGCCACTTCGAGCTGTAACCGTTGACATCAGTGACACCTTTAACTTAACAGTTTTAGTTTGCAATAGACTAGACCACTGTCATACAACAGAATTTCAGAATTTTCTTTGTTTTTTTAATAAAAATTATAAATTCACGAATTCATTCACTTTTACTAAAAGTTTTTAGGACTCAAACTCTTTGGACAGAGTCTAATTCAGAAAAATACCTACAAAATTCAAGACCTCGTAAAAGCGTGATAAGACTTTTGAATACTTATTAAGGGTCTTGATTTTCCCAAAATTGATTGATCAACTTTTAATACTTTTCAAGACACCGCGGATACCCTGAATAGACTCATTACACGGTGGCGGTAACCTGTACTCTGTTGTTGTTGAAGAAGTCCTATTAGAAAGTGTACTGTAGTACACCTTGCACCGGTTCATAGAAATTCTATTGTCTTGAGAGCGCAATCTCTTATATCGATGTTAAACTTATGATTCATAAGTCAATCATTTGAGATTCCGTGAGCTTAGAATCATAAGGTTCTATCTCCGTTTAGGGTAGTCCAGAGATATTGAGCGTCAAAGTTTTTACATTCCATTATGTTTTGTGAGATGGAAATTTAGTAGGCCTATTTTATGACTTACTAACTCAAAAATGTCAACATTTTAAAAATAACACCACACAGGCATTAATAAACACCTAATGGATGTAAAGAAAACACATTTTTGACCAAAAATGGAGATAGAACCTTATAATTCTAACGTCACGATTTGCATGCCCGGAGGTCCCAGGGTTAAAGGTTAAAGGTCAACAAGGCTTGTGGTTTGACCTACCCTCTGCCAGCTGCTCCTTGGGGCTCCCGAGTGGTGCAGGCGTGGAGATGCAGCTCTTGCTGCAATGTTCGGACTCCCAGATAGGCTGGTACTGTGGGAGGGGAGGGTCTTCCTCTGGGTCCAGGAAGGGATTCATGGACAGGACCAGTGTCATCTCTCACTCTCTCAGGTCTAAGGTAAAGGAACACAGAACCAGTGTCATAATTTTGCCATTTAGCAGACGCTTTTAATCCAAAGCGACTTACAATTACGAATTACAGGGACATTGCCGTTACTCAAGGTAGTAACGGCAATGTCACACTAGTAGTTTCAGGCAGGATTTGAACTCACAACCTTCCGATCACAAGTCCAACTCACTATCCACTAGACCACCACTACCCCAGTGTCATCTCTCACTCTCTCAGGTCTAAGGTAAAGGAACATTGGAACAAAAATGTGATTGGAACCACACATTGACAGTGAACAGGGTCATCTTGTTAACAGTGGGGTAGCTGAATGTCAAGAGGCAAGCTAGCAAGCTAGCAAGCTAGCAAATGTTCCGAAATATTCCAAAAGAAGTCCAGTTTGAAAAGAAAGGCTTGACATTAGCTTGTTACTCCTGATAACATGTTTTTCACAGTAACTCTACTAACAGGAAAGCCTTTCTCAGTGGTTTACTACACTACTTATAATAAACCCACTGGTCGGCATGAAAAAAAACATACAGATAATAATGTTATTAAATAAATAACAATAGCAGATGGTTGGCATTTTTCAAAATGCATGGCACAGTAGCAAGTGAGACACAGATGGAGAGAGACACCCACACACAAGACGATTTGGGATTGATTGGTTGGCTAAAACGACAGTGAAACGCATGCAGCCTTCCTGTCAATCATACTATGCATGTTTGTGAAAAGAATGTCATAGTTGCCTACACCAGTTACAGGGTTCCTACAAGTTTCAACAAGTCAAATTTAAGACCCTTTTAGACCTATTTGAATAGCATTTTAGACCTATTCGCCTATTCGACACCATATGATAGCTTTTTGTCATCCTCGAGGTGATGAAATTAGGGATTTCACTGCCATACAGACAAAAAAGGAAATTTCCTTGCAGGATCTCATTCTTAAGACCTAGCACCTAATTTTTAGACTGAATAGCTGAAATTTGAGACCTTTTTAGGCCTTATGAAATGGAATGCTGGATTTTAGACTTTAAGGCTTTTTAAGACCAGCGCGGGAACCCTGCAGTTAGATACTGTAAATCTAAATACCAATGTATACTGTATGAAACAAAGACCTAGGTTAAAAACAACAGAGTGGTGTATTACTATGCAGAGAAATGTCAATTCATTTCCATTTCTATAGTTCAGTAAAACATGGGGTTTCAATTTCATTTTCTACCTTTTAGTCCTTGGGTCAAACCCCAAAATGTAACATTTCATTACCATCTGGGTGGGCAAATTCTAGATGTGATTTTTTTATTCCTATACATCCCTAGATTATGTGTAAAAAATTAGGCATTCACCGGTAGGGGGTAGGTGCGGGAAAGTTACCATAGCTCATCGTAGGAATCTCTGATCAACTCGGGGTCGATATCTACGTGTTCAGGAGACTCAGGTGCGTAAAAACCCATGTCTCTATCACAACCACAGCCCGACCTACGAGCGAATCATATGAAGGGGAGCAAGATATGGCAGGGGACTTTTTCGGGCAAAACTCAGAAAAGCAGTCCATACCTTTAAGAGGTGATAACCACTAATAAGCTGCCAAACCAAAAGGTCTATCATATCAAAACATAATCTAGGGATGTATAGGAATAACAAATCACATCTAGAATTTGCTCACCCAGATGGTAATGAAAAATGGTTTGGCCCAAGGACTATTTTCTAGAGTGTGTTACACACTTCACTGGCTTCCAGTCAAGTCCCGCATCACCTACAAAATCCTCCACGCCTGCGCCCCCCAGTACCTCACTGACCTTCTCTGTCAACACACCCCTTCCCGGAACCTGCGGTCCTCAGACATGGGTCTGCTCTCCACCCCCCGCACCAACCTACGGACCTTCGGGGGGGCAGAGCTTTCAGTGTGGCAGCTCCCACCCTCTGGAACTCACTCCCCACAGCGATCCGCAACACCCCCTACCCTGGACACCTTTAAATCAGCCCTCAAAACCCACCTGTTCTCTAAGGCCTTTGGCCTCTAGTCTAGTTTGTCACTCTCGCTGTCTTTGTTTCTTTGCTTTGTTTTTCCTGTTCTGTCTGTCGCTGAAATCTGTTAAGCGTCCTTGGGTTTGAGAAAGGCGGTATATAAATCTAAGATATTATTATTACTTATTATTATCATTCAACCCTGATAAGCGTAAAAAATTAAACTAATAAAAAGTGGTGTATACAGACAGAGGCCTACTGTCAAGCCATTGTGGCCTGTATCTGAAACCTTGGCCAGGCCAAGACAGCCCAGACACAGAGCCGTTGTGTGTGACTCTGTTTGTGTGTGTGAGCTTATTGAATCAGAGAGAAACTTTATCCGCCTTTTGATCAGAGTGAATCGCTGCCGTCGGGCCTGTTGTCAGCACCTCCCCCCTCATGCAGAATAGAAGGCCAGCTGTTTTTACTGTCGGTGGCGGGACCAACCTTTCCCACACCTGCTCTCCTCCTCTCCTGCCCCGCTGGATAGGGAGACAGAGCCTCTGCTACCAATCTTGACAGGCCACATTGACGCAGCCCTCCCAGGACCCCTCGGGTGGCTAATTAAAATGCCTGTTAGATGAGAGAAGTGTTCGCATGGCTGAGTAGTGCCACCACTGGCAAGATTGAAAAGCATTATGGGATACAGGCTAAGGCTGCCACGATTAGTCGACTAGTCACGACGACGTCGACTACCAAAATCGTCGCCGACATATTTGGTAATCGCCGTAGTCGCATGTTTTTTGGGAGCTGAAATAAGCGTTTTTGTTATTTTTTTGTTTTTTTTTGCCTAGCACCAGGGGAGCCCCCCCTCCCAAATTTCGTTGTTTGGTACCTGTACTATATCAATGACAATAAAGACCATTCATTTCATTCGATAAGCATTCGTTTTTCTTCCCTGAAGCTGCCACTGGCTAGCGTCTCCCAGTGTCTTTGATGTACATGCGCAGTGTCGGTCATCCGGGGCACACGTGACTTCCCCGGAAAAACAAACAGAGAAATGTCTTCCTGTCCTCGTACCTCTAAAGTGTGGGAGCATTTCAACCACAACGTTGAAAAAAAGAATGTAAAATGTAAAATTTGCAAAGCTGAACTCGCTCATGGCAGCACGTCTATGATGCGCGAGCATCTAAAAAGGAAGCACGTTGTGGCAGATGACGAGGAAGACGATGGCCCGTCTCGGTAAGCTAGTTAGCTTGTTATTGGCTAACGATATCGTTACGTTAAAAGCCTTCTTACATTATTTTACGTTGTCATCAAAGCGATATCAAATAGCTAAAAATGTTGTCTTAACGTTACAGTGCTAAGAAGGCGCGTTCTACTATGAGATGAGTGAAGCAAAGCAAAACTTTTGTACTCTGTACAAGTATTTATTTTTGTTTTTGTATTCTTTTGGTTGCCTAGTGCCTAGCCTACCTCATTTTACTCAGCAGTTTGCACCCTCTACTACTCTTTACATTACATTACATGCAAGTGATGCCAGAAATAAATCTGCAAAGTTCATTAAAATATCTATTTTTGAGTGAACAATCATTTTAATTGTCTTTATTTTTAGTTAGCACATGCCTACAACAACAACTAACAACTTCAAGCTAAATTTAGAAGCTGATTTAGAAGATGATAGCTAAATAAGAGCGATTGAGTAATTGTGCGATAAGCTGTAATTTATGATCCGATTAGTCGACTAATCGGTAAAATAATCGGTGACTAGTCGACTATGAAAATAATCGTTTGTGGCAGCCCTAATACAGGCCCAATCCTATTTCTTATTTTTACCCCTCTACGCCTCTTTTTCGAGTGCCCCTCGCTTTTCGACTTGCCCCTTGGAACAGAGTTTACAAGGGGTAGTGGTGGAAATCTTCCCCTATGAAACGGGGACAACTCTTCAAGACCCCGATACGTCATCATTAGTATCATATAGGACATGGACTCTCAAGATTCGTTCACAACTTTTCACAAGTTTCACTCTATCAATCGATCAAACAAGTCATCAAATAAAAAAGAGCAATTCTTCATTACCAGGCCAGTTCATGACAGAATAGCGGTGCTCTGTACTAGGCTAGCAACCCGTGCTCCTACCCTGCCAGTCTGCACTGGTATTAGAGGAGCGGTAACAACTTTGCTGCTGGACTTAAGTTACATTTTGGCCATCATATGCCATCAAAGGGTGAAAACGTGACATGGAAATATGTAGAAATGCGGGATTGTCATGCACAAATCGGCCTTAAAACAATGCTAGCTAGTTAAAGACATAAGCATACTAGCTACTTTTTTTGTTATGCTTGTTATAAAGAAAAGGTCTATAATACATTGAAACAACATTAAACTATGATAATACCAATATGATGGTTATCATAATTTTGTCAAATATAAAATATTAATTTAAAATAATTAGCTTACTTTTGTGGGTTTCTTTTGTTGTTATCAATGATTCACAAGGCATTCAGGGAGATTTCTCATTGTGTGTCTCATTTTGTGTGCCTCTGAAAAAAGTCAGTTTGGAGGGCCATGTAGCCCTACCACTTCACTACCCCTCTATCCCAACACGCGTGAATGTGGAAAAAACTGAGGGGTAGGGCGCTAAGCGTGTGCAGGACAGCTGGCTGGTGTCTTCACTACTATATTCAACCTGTCCCTCTGCATGGGCACAGTGCCCTCCTGCTTCATTGTAAATGGACTGCACTTATGTAGCGCCTTTATCCAAAGCGCTTTACAACAGCCTCTCATTCACACATACATACATTGACATGTGGCCAGCCGGGGCTCGAACCGCCGATCTGCCAACCTTGCGATCATTAGACAGCGGCTCTACCTCCTGCGCCACAGCCGCCCCTAGTCATCTGCCAACATCCCGGTACCGAGAAAGGGTATGGTAACATGCCTAAACGACTGGCACCCTGCTGCTCTCACCCCCGTAGTGAGCAAATGCTTTGAAAAGGTCACCCTCATCAAGGTCACCCTGCCACCCACCCTGGACCCTCACCAATTTGTCTACCGGGGAAAACCAACCACATTGACAAATGACGCCATTGCCACAGCACTCCTCCACTCAGCCCTCACCCACCTTGACAAGAGAAACTCCTGTGTGAGGATGCTGTTTGTAGACTAACAGCTCAGCATCCAACACCAACACAGTCCCCTCCAGACTCGACAGCAAGCTCAGGGAACCTAGGCATCGACCCCCAGCCTACGCAACTGGACCCTGGACTTCCTGTCAGACCGTAAACAAGTGGTGAAGATGGGCTCTAAGACCTCCACCCCTCCACCCGGGGCGGCTGTGGCGCAGGAGGTAGAGTCGCCACCTAATGATCACAAGGTTGGCAGATCAGCGGTTCGAGCCCTGTAGCACCCTATAATGTAATAATTTCCTGATAATGTAATAACTTCTGATAATGTAATAAAATGTCCACTTAACTCCATCGAAAATGTAATAAAACCCAATAATGTAATAATTGACCAATAATGTAATATTGTTTACTGATAACATGTTGTAATAACATGTTTACTGATAATGTAATACCTTATGACATTATTGGGAATTTAATACACTTTTTTTTAAACTGATAATGTAATACTTGACAGATAATGTAATACTATGTTCATTTTCAATCCAGAGTTCTACATTTAGTTTTTTAAGAATCTAAGACTGTTGTATACACTGGATTTAAGAATCTAAGAATCTTATTTACACTGGATTTAAGAATCTAAGAATCTTATTTTCCACTGGATTTAAGAATCTAAGAATCTTATTTACACTGGATTTAAGAATCTAAGAATCTTATTTACACTGGATTTGAAATAACAGAATGACTACTGGTTAAATTACAGATTTGCATATGTGCAGATTACTCAGGGACAGAAAGGTATTGATGGTGACACATTGCATACGCACTTACCAAGTGATCATATAAAGGGAGAAAGAGAAGCTTCAATGACGCTCGACACATTTTCAGCTAATCTCTTCTGCGAGATGTTGAGAAGTTGTCGATGTTTCAAATGGAGATCGCCTCCAAAAAGATCTGGGCTTCCAATTTTATTCTATGGGGCCGTGAACACAGCGCTTAAGAAATCTGGTGGCGTTACTTTGTGACTATTTCTAGATCTGTTTCTCCTGTCCAATCACCTGCTGATTCAATTTCACATAATATACAATCAGTATGACAGTATGTCAACTGACTACTTGACATAGAGGAAGATGATGAAAGTGATATAATAACAATTTATGAGTGGATATGTAGGCCTATGTTTGTGTCAGGTGACATGTAAGTGTGTATGTAGGTGTTGAATGAATGAATGCATAACTCTTCATTTGAGGAGGGTATACAGTGGGTGCGGAAAGTATTCAGACCCCTTCAGTTTTTCCACATGTTGTTGTATTATAGACTAAAATGGATTAAATTAAAAATAATTTGCCATCAATCCACACACAATACCCCAGAATCACAACATGAAATCAAAAAATCTACAAAATTGTACTAAACTTAATGCTTTGTAGTAAAACCAAATAAACACATTTCCAGCAACTTTCTTTGCTGTATCACTTGACTTCATTGTTGCAAACACAATTATGGATATGAGATAGATTATTTTTTGCCACTTGGTTGTAGACCAATTTTGTAGAGTGACTGGCATGATGTTGTCCCATCGGCTGTGCTTTTACCCCTCCACCATTCAACTTTGTAGATTTATGTTTGTCTCCCCAGGCCTCAGGGTCACATTCCTGAGCAGTTTTGTTACTCTCCATTTTCTCAATGTTTTATGGCAACCTGATCTACACAGAGTCTCATTGACTCCTATGCAAATTAGAAACCCTATAAAAACAAATATGTTCATTCAAAAATTACACAAACTATTGTTCTTGCATTGAGATGGACTCAATTCAACTTATGGAGTCATTTGTTGATGACATTTTTGCATTTTTGCTCATTTTAAGAGTGTCATAGCAAAGGGTCTGAATACTTTGTACATGGGGGTTTTCTAGTATTACTAAAATAAAATAAAAAATGATTTCCTGTTGTGATTCTGGGGTATTGTGTGTGCATTGATGGCAAATATTTTTTTTATTTAATCCATTTTAAATTGAGGCTATAATACAAGAAAATGTGGAAAAACTGAAGGGGTCTGAATACTTTCCGCACCCACTGTATACCCTCCTCAAATGAAGAGTTACCAAAGGTTTTGTTCATGTCCCTGAGTAATCTGTACATATGCAAGTCTGTCATTTAACCCAGTAGTCATTCTGTTATTTCAAATCCAGTGTAAATAAGATTCTTAGATTCTTAAATCCAGTGTATACAACAGTCTTAGATTCTTAAAAAACTAAATGTAGAACTCTGGATTGAAAATGAACATAGTATATCTGTCAAGTATTACATTATCAGTAAAAAAAAAAAAGACCCACCTGAAAGTGTAATAAATTCCCAATAATGTAATAAGGTTTAATACATTATCAGTAAAAAATGTTATTACAATATCAGTCAGGTTATTTTATTACATTATTGGTCAATTATTACATTATTGGGTTTTATTACATTTTCGATGGAGTTAAGTGGACATTTTATTACATTATCAGGCGTTATTACATTATCAGGAAATTATTACATTATAGGGTGCTACAAGCCCCGACTGGCCACATGTCGAAGTGTCCTTGGGCAAGACACTGAACCCCAAAATTGCTCCCATTGAGCGGGCCGGCGCCTTGCATGGCAGCTTGCCGCCATTGGTGTGTGAATGTGTGTGAATGGGTGAATGAGAGGCCGTTGTAAAGCGCTTTGGAGCAGCAAAAAAGGCGCTATATAAGTGCAGTCCATTTACCATCAGCACGGGATCCCCCAAGGCTGTGTCCTAAGCCCCCTCCTCTACTGCCTGTACCCCCACGACTCCGTGGCTCAGTACAACCAGGTCAATAAACTTGCTCTCAACACCAAGGAGTGTATGTCTGTATCCTGCGTTATCAAGAACCTAACCTTCAAGTAAAGAAACGTTTATTTTTGTATCGCTGCCTTTCATCTGCCTCTTTATATGCGCCGTGGCTGGGTCCACTCATCCAAAACCTTGTCTACACCCGTCAGTTTAGCCATCTCTTAACACTAGAAGAGCCGTGAGGGGTCACGTGACCCCTGTGAGTAAAAGTAAAAAAATAAATAAAATAAATCTTTGCACTTGATCAAATTTCAGGACCCTCCTTTCATGACTTGTCCTAGATATGTGCGTTCTACAACCCAGTATCCTTACATTTTCAAAATCACTTCAGGATAAGGATAATCTGTGTAGGAGGCAGGCTAAAAAAAGAAGCGCCCTCTAGTGATCTCTGTGTGTAAATAGCAGATTTACATTCTAAAAAGGGGGTCTATTTGACCCCCAAGGCGGCTCTACTAGTAGATAAAATAGGCATGGCTGTTGAGGACGTTGTCGAGAAGTGTGAGTCATTTCAAGGTTTTATGCGTTTCTACAGTTCCATTATTCAA
The DNA here is from genome assembly GCF_963989245.1 of Nansenia antarctica. Lineage (NCBI taxonomy): Eukaryota > Metazoa > Chordata > Actinopteri > Argentiniformes > Microstomatidae > Nansenia > Nansenia antarctica. The sequence continues at coordinate 24,005,081 of NC_137674.1, read as the reverse complement.
ACTCTGCTCTCTTTCATTAGCGATTGCACACTCAAACTGTGAGAGCATCTATATTTCACAGACTGCAAATCGTGACATTAGAATTATAAGGTTCTATCTAAATTTTTGGTCAAAATTGAGTTTTTTACATAATCTGATCCATTAGGTGTTTATTAATGCCTGTGTGGTGTTATTTTTTTAAATGTTGACATTTTATTTGTTAGTAATTCATAAAATACAAAGGTTCCATCTCACAAAACATAATGGAATGTAAAAACATTGACGCTCAATATCTCTGAACCGCCCTAAACGGAGATAGAACCTTATAATTCTAAGCTCACGAGATGTCAGGGTGTTACATGGTGTTACACTCGCTCATTATCAGGAGTTGGGAAACATAATGCTTCCCTTCCCTTCCCCACAAAACAACAAAATGTGACTTTATGCTTGTAACTGTCAAAGAAATGCCACAAAAATGCATTTTACTGACAAAATAAACAATAACATTTATCTCTGACTGTGGTCAGTGTTCATGACAAACGCAGTCTGGCAGTTCTACAGTTGCCGTGACAGCCCTATCCCTCACCCAATCACATCACAGCTCCGAGAACCAGGAGAGTACCAGACAACAACCCACTTGCACCTCCCCAGTAACCCCTAACCCTTCTCCTCCCCTTCTCCTCCCACCCATCCACCCACTATCCTACCTACCCCTTCTCCCCTTCTCCTCCCACCCATCCACCCACTATCCTACCTACCCCTTCTCCCCTTCTCCTTCCACCCATCCACCCACCATCCGGCTGGAAGGACCACCGGCTAGGCCTAATGATGTCACTGCTTATTGAACTACACTTCTGCCAGACTCTTGTGCCACAAACACACACACACACACACACACACACACACACACACACACACACACAGGGCTAATTAGCGACTTCTCCACCACTGTTTCCCCCCGAGCCGCCTCCTTTCTACCTCCAGCTACTCTTCCCTCTCCTCTCCGACGTTAGCTGGAGAAAAACACGCGTGCCATCACTCCTCTGCTGTCCCTGGGGATTTCCCTTCTGTCGACGTCGTCAACACCCCCCTCCCTCCTTCTCACTCCCCATCTTTCATCCCCCCCCCCACCTGCCTTTCTCTCGCTGACAGCCTGACAACCCATAACAGCAGACAGCTCTCTGAACTGGTGCAGGAAGAGAGAGAGAGAGAGAATACACCAACCGAGAGGCTTCCACACATGTACAGCAAACCCTCTCTGTTCTTCACAGGAGGAGAGGGGAAAGAGTATGAGAGAGACAGAGAGAGACAGAGGGAGGGAGAGGGGGAATAGGAATAAAACCAAGGGAGGAGGATAGAAAAATCTCCCTGGGGGTATTATCTCTCTCTCTCTCTCTCTCTCTCTGTCTCTCTCTCTCCTTTTCTCTGTTTCTGTCTGAGTCTCTGAGGAATGCGAGTGATTGAGCGCAGGCTGTGTGTACGTGTATATGAGAGAGAGAAAGCAAGAGTGTGTGTCTGTGTCTGTGTGAGAGAGAGAGACAGAGAGAGAGAGAGAGAGAGAGAGAGAGAGAGTGCGTGCCTGTGTGTGTGAGACAGACAGAGAGAGTGAGTGTGCCTGTGTCTGTGTGTGTGAGAGAGAGAGAGAGACAGAGAGAGAGAGAGAGAGAGTGCGTGCCTGTGTCTGTGTGTGTGAGACAGAGAGAGAGTGAGTGTGCCTGTGTCTGTGTGTGTCTGTGTGTGTGTGAGAGAGAGAGAGACAGAGAGAGAGAGAGAGAGAGAGAGTGTGTGTGTGTGTGTGTGTGTGTGTGTGTGTGTGTATGAGCGTGTTTGTGACGCTCTGACGCTTCTGTTCAAACAGTCACAGCCTCCTCTGGTTCCATTCCTCTTATCTACGGCCCCCCTCTCCCCTCCTTCACTATTCTCTTTGAGGATGAGAAGTTAATTGCAGTGTGAAGGCACAAGGCAGGGCCGCAGGAGTGAGAGAAAGAAGGGGGATAGACAGAGAGAGAGAGAGAGAGAGAGAGAGAGAGAGAGAAGGGAGACAGAGAGAGGAGCAGGGTGGGGAGGTAGACAGGGAGGAGAAAGACAGGAAGCGAGAGATAAGGGGGGAGGAAAGGAGAGGTGAGCGCCTTAGGAGTCTCGTCATGACGGGAGACAGAATTCCCGCAGGGGAAGATTGCAGCTGGTGTGATTGACTCGCTTCCCACCCCTCCGGCGTCTACAGTCTCTGTCTCTGTCTCTGTCGCACACACAAACACACGCACGCACGCACGCACAGACACAGACACACACACACGGGGGGCGGCTGTGGCGCAGGAGGTAGATGATCGCAAGGTTGGCAGATCAGCGGTTCGAGCCCCGGCTGGCCACATGTCGAAGTGTCCTTGGGCAAGACACTGAACCCCAAATTGCTCCCAGTGAGCGGGCCAGCTGGCGCCTTGCATGGCAACTTGCCACCATTGGTGTGTGAATGTGTGAATGAGAAGCCGTTGTAAAGCGCTTTGGAGCGGTGAGAACGGGCATTCGAAGTCGCTCCCGCAGCATAGAACCAACGGATTCTCCGCTTGAAAAGGGTGGTTTCGCTCCGGTTACAAACGACGCATCCATCACTTTGCTTCGCTTCGCTTTCGCTGAGAACGCTGCTCGAGGCTGTCCATAGGAAAACAACAGCGCACGCGTGTTGATCTGGATAAGAGCGGGACAACGAGCAATTCTTAATTTTTCTGACCAATCAACTACCACGTATTTTGTAACGTTTTTTTCCGGATGACGGATTTAAAAATACGAAAAAAACACATCAGTGTGCAAAGAGCCACTCCCGGTCCCGATCGCTACAATACAGTTCATGTAAAAAAAAAAAAAAAGAAGTTGTTGTATCAAAATCGTAAAGTTTCTCTTTGAAATCATACAGGGATTAGACTTTGGCAATTTACTATATCTGAAACACACAACAGGGCAGTGATCACTGACATAATTTGCAAACAAAATCCCACTGGATACGTATTGTCAATATTATGTCAATCAGGGTAGAAGGGTCAAATTAGGCAGCTTGGGCTTCGACATTAACTGTCAGGTTTAGATGAGTGCAAACTGTACATCTGAATTCGATACAGATACAACCAGACCTTTTTTTCTACAAAGACATTAACACTGTCACCTCTTACCAACCTATCAGACCTGTAGACATTAGCCTATCAAGGATTATCTCTACTTCCACTACTGACTTGGTTAGCCTCAAACATCTGGGTTTGCCTGAAGGATCCCAAATCTAATAAAGTCAATTTTAAAACATTACATTGAAGTGTAACAGACCAGGCCTGTGCCGTGATTTGAAAATCAAGTGCTGTCTCTAAAACTGATAACTCCCGACTTGCATTTGTCTCTGTGCTACCTCAGATTGGTCACACCGTTTCACCCACCATGTTATATGCTTTCACATTTCTTTATACTTAACCATTATTATTACCACCTAGTAAGTCAGTGGCAAACATGATGTTTTTGATGGTTGTTACAGAACATCTTAAATTCTATTAGATGTTCTGGGATGTGCTTATGTTTTTCAAGATTACGTCTTTTTTTGTAGCGGGCAAATATCTCTAGCTTGGTCTGGTTGAACAAGCATCAGAAGGGACACTTTGGTTAGTGGTTCTCAATAAAGAGCACAGAATAAAATGAGAGGCTTAATAGAGCCGATTCCTTAGTTTTTACCTTTAAGGTGAAGCAATATAGGTTCTGATTTATACCCGGCATAAGGTTATGATCAGCTCCCTGGGGTGTGCCGCTGGTGACATAGCTGTTTTAGCTTACGTGCTGGCATCCGTATTTGCTAATAGCAAGCTGTAGACAGTGCCAATCTTTTGCTGTGACTGTATTATTGTTGTAAATGGACTGACTTATATAGCGCCTTATTCCAAAGCGCTTTACAACGGCCTCTCATTCACCCATTCACACACCCATTCACACACCAATGGCGGCCAAGCTACCATGCACGGCGCCGGCCCGCTCATTGGGAGCAATTTGGGGTTCAGTGTCTTGCCCAAGGACCCTTCGACCTGTGGCCAGCCGGGGCTCGAACCATCAATCTGCCAACCTTGCGATCATTAGACGCCGACTCTACCTTCTCCGCCACAGCCGCCCACTGTACTTTAATTGGTATATCTATTTCCCAAAAGACAACATTATCCTCGTAGAGCAAGTGCATACCAAACTGTTTGAGTCAAATAAGGTCAAATTAGAAATGGACAGGAAAAAAGTTGTGTACGCAAAGTTTATAAATGACCCCCCCTGGTCCTGATCCCCAAGGCTGAATCCAGAATCATGTGAGTGTCAAAACTGTATTTTCTGATCACTTGTTCGGTAGCATCCAAAACATCCACATCTACATCTACAACAGTGTAAAAAAAAGTCCTATATATTCTATTTTCTAGGTAGTGTCGTTGTCTTGCGATAAAGCAATTGTAATACAAATTTTCCTCCAAGTATGGTGTGCCACATCCAGAGGAAATATTGTATTAGCATATTTTGTGAGGATGACACACCCTTCTCTGCAGGGCAGGAGCAGGTGGAGCTCAGAGGTGTTTGCGCACCGTCACTTTGGAGAATTGCTCAAAAGCACATCGGCCTCAAACCTACCATTATCTATCTGTGTACATAAGGTTCAGATATAGGAAAAAGTTAGGATATTTATAGCATAGCATAGAGTACAGCACAGTGTTTTATTGTATAGTGTATAGTAGTATAGTATAGTAGATAGTGTACATAGCCTTTATTTATGTAAACCAGCTCTTTTCCCTTTTTTATTTTACCCTGGGACCTCTTGTTTTTAGTATTTTTTTCCAAGCACCAGGGGAGCCCCCCCTCCTACATTTCGTTGTATGGTACCTGTACTGTATTAATGACAATAAAGACCATTCATTCATTCATTCATTCATCTGTGTATTGTATCTGCTGGCAAATCACCTGATGATGAAAATCACCTTGAAAGTCTATTATGTCTATATGTTGTTCATATGCTTCAGTAAATACAGCTTTAGCTATGTGGTGTGTGTGTGTGTGTGTGTGTGTGTTCTTTTGTGTGTGTGTGTGACATGACACAGTAACATCTCAACAACTAAATGTCCTACAGTACAGGCTCACATACTCTCTCTCTCTCACTCCCCAAGGGATGAAACTGCAGAGAGAAGGCTGGCCAAAGAACAGAGTGTACTCTATGTGTTAAATAGAGGATCAGGATGGAATAAACCTTCACACACACCCACGACAAGATTGATATACTGTACTCCCTATTGAGCACATGTTGGATTCATTTGCATATTTGCATCGCAGAGAAAATACTTTCAGAGAGAGAGAGAGTGCATTACAGGCATGTTTAATGCTGCTCCAGAAATAACACATTAAATCTTCGCCCACTTTTAGCAGGAAGCTCAACTTTTCCTTGCGTGCGTGTTAAGCACAGTAACGACTAGTAATTGGAACTTGCAAATTACCCTGAAAATGGAAACTGATAAACACAAAGATGGGGAGGTCTTTGCAAAAGCATCCCAACATTGCGGTGACATAGTGTAGCAGATAAGGTAAAAATCGTTCACTTTCACCAAAAAACTTTTACTGAGGTCATGATCTCACAGTCCGAATCGAGACCCGGAGCAAGTGGATGAGTTTGCAACATTGTTGCATAAATTATTTGTCTGATTTGCGTTCTCACAGCCCTTTATGTAAACTAAGTAACATACGCAATCGAAGCAACAGACGTGGTAGTTGATTGGTCAGAAAAATAGAAAATTGCCCGTTCCTCCCGCTCTTATCCAGATCAACACGCCTGTGCTGTTGTTTTCCTATGGACAGCCTCGATGCGTCGTTTCTAACCGGAGTGAAACCACCCTTTTCAAGCGGAGCATCCGTCGGCTGTTTGCTCCGGGAGCGACTTCGAATGCGCGTTCTCACAGCTCCAAACGACGCAGAGCAAAGCACATTTTATCCTAAACTCTGATTCCAAGTGAAGCAAATGTTCTAGTGAGAACACACCCTAAGGTTGGAGCACACTTGCACTTGTTTTAAGTCCTTGGTTAGAGACCCGCTCACATGCTCTTGTTTTGATGAATTCATGTGTATTTCGTATTTTATAGTTCTGTAAAGTGTTGTTTTGTAATCATATTGTTTAAGGTGTTGTAAGGTGTTGTTGTTTTGTAATCATATTTGTATTGTAAACAGTGCACACCTGCAAAAGAGTCTCTGTGTGTCTCCCTGGAGAAATGAAGGTTAAATAAAACAAATACAAAAGGGCTATAATGGAAAATATTGCATAATCAAAACAGTCCTTGAAAACGGGAAACTCTCCTCTTTTTTAGTCCAGTATGATCCTCCAACCCCAGGGGACTTATTACGTTTCATGCTTAAACCTTCAACTGCACAAGATAAGAGAGCTGTGGCAGCTAGCTATCGGTAACAGCATATTATGTATTTATGAACCATGTCTCGTCATGTTTAAATTACAGCTCTGCATATTGGATCTTTGTATTAGCAATGCTATTTTTTTTTTCTCATCCTCAGCGAGCGTAGATTGTGGTAAGAGTTTAGGGGATACTAGCATTGTGAGGCGTTCAACTTTTAAGCTTTCAATGTAAGTTGTGTGTCTGCTTAGCAGTAGAAAAGTGACATGTGAAGTAATGACATGTACCACTGTCAATGGGTAGAGGGGCCTAAAAAAGACTTGGCATGTGACAAAGACCAATGACCCACCCCTGTTGAATGTCAGTCTTGTATGTCACCTTGGGCACCCACCGTGCTGCCTTAAAGAGCTAGTGTGTGTGCGTGAGTGTGTGTGTGTGTGTGTGCGTGAGTGTGTGTGTGTGTGTGTGTGTGTGTGTGTGTGCGTGAGTGTGTGTGTGTGTGCGGGAGAGTGTGTACGTGAGTGTGTGTGTGTGTGTGTGTGCATGCGTGAGTGTGTATGTGTGTGTGCGTGAGTGTGTGTGTGTGTGTGTGTGTGTGTGTGTGTGTGTGTGTGTGTGTGTGTGCGTGCGTGTGTGTGTGTGTGTAAGTGGGAAGTGGGCGTCGCGCTGTCAGAGTTGCCTTCAACCCCGCTGACAGGACCCTGACACCAGCCTCCTAAGCGCTCTGTGATCCTGCGGCAGACACTTTGGATTCTCTTTGGAAGTGGTAAAGCTGAAACAGTGGTGATATATTCCTCCCTGCTTTCTCTCTTCTCTTCTTTTGGCACTAAACTCAACCCACCTCTGCTACAAATACATGAAAGGGCATTTGGATTCAACAGCAGCAATGGCTTATCAGTGCTCTGTCAAGATTGAGGAGGCATGTAGGAAGATTGCCACTGGAGTACCGTTCTAGTTTATGTGCTTCATTGTGGATACCTTGTACCTAAAGCCTGGTACGCACATAAAGATTTTCTAAATCTTAACCGATTTTTTTTTTATCTGAGAGAGACCCCACACATGAAGATAAAAAATCATGGACTGAACAGTTTTGATCGTATTGTGTGTGGTGTGCTCCGATATACGATCACATGCATAAAGATCTGTCCTACGACAGTCTGGAGTCTCGTCCCCCAAGCCAGAAACCTCGCGTGATCAGGGTAGTAGTACCCTGACAGACCTGTAGAGGCAGCCATGTGCTACAGGGGAAATAAAGTGCCGAAGAACGAAAAGAAGAAGACGCGTCAGTCAGCTCGCTTCTTGATTGGCTACATTCCATTCCACGTCACAATCGGACTCGGGAGTTGTCAGTTTTGACCACACACAAGAGGACTTTTGATCGTAAATATTTAACACGTTTAATATTTATGATCGTCAGCCCCGACCATTTTCCGAGCAGATTGTCGGGAGAAATTTACTATTAACACACCTCACACCACAGGATAATCTTGTAGGATAATCTTTAGAGCCATCCGATAATCGGGCGTTTGCTGTCCTTGGTCGGAAGGGGGGAAATCAAGCCAAAATCGGCCAGATTATCTTTATGTGTGTACCAGGCTTTAAAGGTACAGGTCTTCCAGAAGATTATTTGTTAATTGTTTAGTAAGCAAAACTTTACCTTAAAATGTGGTCGGTGTCCATTTTCAATGATATCACAACTGAGAGTGCAGATGGAATACATTTAAGACAAGGTGTGGACAAAAACATCTGTGATCCAATCACAGAAACACATTAAGACCAAGTCTGAACTCTGAACTGTGTCTTTAAAGACAAGACAACAAATACAGTATGCGTCCCCTATAGAGCCTCAACTGGTCATGTGCTCACTTGGTAAATGGACTGCACTTATATAGCGCCTTTATCCAAAGCGCTTTACAATGGCCTCTCATTCACCCATTCACACACACATTCACACACCCATGGCGGCAAGCTACCATGCAAGGCGCCGGCTCGCTTACTGGGAGCAATTTGGGGTTCAGTGTCTTGCCCAAGGACACTTCGACATGTGGCCAGCCGGGGCTCGAACCGATCCAACCTTGCGATCATTAGACGGCGACTCTACCTCCTGCGCCACAGCCGCCCCACTTCTAATGGACAATAAAGCTGCACTGTACATGTACCACTTCAACAGAGAGAGAGAAAGAGAGTGACGGAGAGAGAGAGAGAGAGAGAGAGAGAGAGAGAGAGAGAGAGAGAGAGAGAGAGAGAGAGACACGGAGAGAGTGGAGTGGAGTAGATAACAGGTTACAGGACATCAAGTGCTCCTTCTGGGTGGCAACAACAAAGAGCCATCAGTCAAAATGGAGGCAATCAAACAGCTAACAATCTTACCCCTGCCAGTAGAGTGGGCCTGTCTAACAAGAGTGAGCAATCTGCATTTGAATCAGGTGACTCTCTGCAAATTCAAATGAGCCAGGTCCAACCATGGGGGGAACAGAGAAAAATCTGGGTCTCTCAGATTGTTTTGCTCTCTTTCTTACCCCCCAAATATCTTTTATCCACACTTTTAACAGAGCATCTCCTTTTGCCAATAAACCATGTTGATTGGACCTCATATCCAAGAGGCTGCTCTCTAACGGCACAAGGGTCATAAGGTTTTGTTGGTGTAAAAAATAATCGTAAATAGAAAACTCCCTCATCAATGGCGATGCTTTTTTGGGGGGATAATGAAACACATTTGGCCTGGCCTGAGCCCGTCTGGAGGCTTCAGGGAGGCTGTGGTTGGTGGAGGGCTGTCGTACTGATGATGGGAGGCTGTGGTTGGTGGAGGGCTGTCGTACTGATGATGGGAGGCTGTGGTTGGTGGAGGGCTGTCGTACTGATGATGGGAGGCTGTGGTTGGTGGAGGGCTGTCGTACTGACGATGGGAGGCTGTGGTTGGTGGAGGGCTGTCGTACTGATGATGGGAGGCTGTGGTTGGTGGAGGGCTGTCGTACTGATAATGGGAGGCTGTGGTTGGTGGAGGGCTGTCGTACTGATGATGGGAGGCTGTGGTTGGTGGAGGGCTGTCGTACTGATGATGGGAGGCTGTGGTTGGTGGAGGGCTGTCGTACTGATAATGGGAGGCTGTGGTTGGTGGAGGGCTGTCGTACTGATGATGGGAGGCTGTGGTTGGTGGAGGGCTGTCTTACTGATGATGGCGTAACTGAGCGGAGTTTAAGGCCCCCTGGGTCCTCCGAGTGGAGACACATGTGTTGTGACAGTGCAGCTGTGTGTGGCTACGTTCAGGTCCATCAGGAGACAGTTTGTTGTGGCTGAGAGGGTTAGCCTCCCCTACGTTGGTAGGTCACAGATAGGGCTTTCACATCGGCAAAGACAGGGTATATACAGGAATCTTGAGGTTAATTTCAATACCTTTCTATGACTTTTTAAAGACCTTATCAATATTTTTCCAGACCTCACCGCCACTTCGAGCTGTAACCGTTTACATCAGTGACACCTTTAACTTAACAGTTTTAGTTTGCAATAGACTAGACCACTATCATACAACAGAATTTCCGGTTCATCTTTGTTTTTTAATAAAACTAATGAATTCACGAACTTTTACTAAAGGTTTTTAGGACTCAAACTCTTTGGACAGTCTAATTCAGAAAAATACCTACAAAATTCAAGACCTCATACAATCGTGATAAGACTTTTTAATACTTATTAAGGGTCTTGATTTTCCCAAAATTGATTTATCAACTTGTAATACTTTTCAAGACACCGTGGATACCCTGTCACATATAGGGCTTTAACATCGGCAAAGAATTGTTCCGGTTTGCGTTCGCGGTTCGGGAACCTCCGAACCTTGGTGATGTCTGGGGAACCAGCCCGCGTTCACACCAGTGTAACCAGAACCATCCGCGTCATCAACGCTGGGGGATGAAGGGGCGGGATAAATAAAAATTTCACAACTAGATGGCAGCTACTTCACTGGAAATGAGGATAATATCTTCCACTACAGTATCTGAAATAAACACTATTTTCTATGAAACAAAACAAAAGGCACTTTCTACACACGTTCTCTTACTAACCAGCTGCTCTATTGCTGGGATGAAAATGGCTTACGAAATTTGCGTTCGCGCGTGTGCGTTTGCTGAGCATCTGAGGAAGATAGAGAGCATGATGAAACTTTTGATATTTGTTTTGATCACTAATGATTAGATTTAGATTAGATTACATTTTGTCTCCTTCCTTCTTGCTGGTATTTGCAGCCTAGAATATGACACACCCACTGACGACGTCATTTTACCCAACAACCTAGACTAACGTAGGACTACGTAGGACTTATTTCAATTGGACCCCAATTGAAATAAGCCAGTGGCTTTCTTGGGTTTTTATCCTGTTAGTTGACCTTGTATGTAATATGTACTTTCATGTACCTACTTCTGCAAATCTTCTAATAAAGTTTTCAATCAATCAATCAATCAATCAATAACGTACTTATATGAGAATATGAAACAGATCTCTTGGTCTAGCATGTTGATAGGGCTGGTACAAGTACAAATAACATTTGTTGCTACACAATACTGTAATGTTGATACTGAGTAGTTGGATTTTTGGTGCAAGGTCCAGCAGAGACTGAGAACGTACACAGAGACTGAGAACGTACACAGAGACTGAGAACATACACAGAGACTGAGAACGTACACAGAGACTGAGACAGACCTTTTCCAAAAACTGATGTTTGTGAAGTACAGAAATACTGTGTAAGGTAGGGAGATGAAAGGGATATGGAAAGTTAGATTAACGAGCAGAGGTTGTACATTGTTTCCCTTTTTGAAATTGATCTTTATTGTATTTTATCATTACCTTTTCTTTTTACTGTTTTCCCCTGCTTTTATATTCATTCTATGCTTCTATATGTTTTATCGATGTTTTTATATTCACTTTATGTTCTTATTCCTGTTGTAAAGCAGTTTGAGCTGCATTTCTTGTATGAAAGGTGCTATATAAATAAAGCTTTACTTACTTACTTACTTACTTACTTACTTACTTACTTACTCACTTACAATAGGGAGGGTCTCCTTGCCCATCAGCTTATATGCTGGTCTGGCTGTTCTCAAGACAGAGCCACAACAACAACAACAACAACAACAACAACAACAACACTCTGAAGCTCAATAACAACCACTCTTCTGAAGAGACTAAAACAATGTGTGAGTGACCCTATAACCCTACCCTAAGGGTTAACCCTAACCCTGCAAAGATAGCTGGGGACAAGACCGAGTGCAGTAGTCCACCTGCTCTGCAATCCATTTAGGCTCCAGGCTAGGTATTATGCTATGTATTTTAAATTGTACATATTTTAAATTGTTTTAAACACATTGTTTTTTGGTCATGTTTTATGGACAAGGACACACATCACAATATACAGTATACGGCCTGAAGCAAGACAAGGTGACAGTTGTCATAAGAAATAACCTTAAAGACAAAACACACATCAATCACTTATAGGCTACACACTTACATTTAAAGTGCCTTTTTAACCCAGCTCTTGACCTCCTTAACACCATAGCACCATGAACATGTTATGCAAAAGGAATTCTTGTGAAATAGTCAGACATGCTGAGAACAATAAAAGAACAGTTTCCTTTAGGAGTGTCCTAATCAATGTGCCAAGAAGAGTCACACAGGCTGGCAGTGTACTCTCTTGTGGTATATGAAGTGGAACTGTATAAGAGAATATTATAATCCGTAAATAAAGAAAGGGCCAACACTAAAAGTTTGGAGCCTCTGCAAATCTCTGATGGCGTAAAAGTGTTTTTCTGAAGAAACGCAACAGACATTACTGCCCATTAATGCCCTGTCTAAAAACCAAGAGAACGTAAAGAGGAAAGGGCCTCTATGGTCCACTCTGGGTGTTCACCTCAGCTGTCATGCCAGGGGGGGGAGAAACCCAAGGTTACACCCTAAGGTCTTAACACATACATTGAGTCTGCCCAACTTGTCTTGGTCAGGGCAATTTTCCCAAAGAGAAGGGGAGGGAGAAGAAGAAAAAAAAGAAGAGGGAAAAAGAGATCTTAAGCCAGCTTGTTCTCTGCCAACGAGCCAACACCCACTCAAACCCACAGGACGGCCCCTTGGGCAGACCTAATGAGCCACTGTACTGTAGAAACAAGATCGCAACTGAAACAATGCCACATCAACGTCAAAACAACACTCTGGCAGGATATCCATCACTGGAGTCAGCGGGGGCAACAACCATATGTCTGAGGGAGGCTTGTTCTACCAGCCAGTCATTTGTATTTTGGACTGCGTAGCCTACTCACCAACATTGGTGTTCTAAGCTTTCCTCTAGGTCTACCTGCGTCTGTTCCACCATGTGTGATGGTCAACTCGGCCTACCTGGGGCGTCCTACAAGTGCACTATATCCTGTACATCTGCACTTGCTTACAGTCCGTCCGTAGCCTTTTCTGTGCTAAGCTCAGAGTTGGAGGGAGGACGCCCGCCTGCCACAGATGTGATTTTCAGCACCCTGCTGAGAGAGATGAATGGTTGAGCTGGCCGGAGGCTACCTACACATTCGCATCCTTAATGAGAATACGAGTCTGCCGAGAAAGATATGATTGATGGCGCCATGACAACCCGCGACGAGGGGAAGTGCAGTATGGGCTTTTGATATAGACACGGACGGATGGAGGGGTGGCACCGAAGAAAGGAATCTGGCACGGATGTCTCTGAGGTATACCCCCTGTGCAGAGTACTGCCTGCGGCCCTAATACCAGATGCCACTGCCACTGTGCAGGAAATCAGAGTGCTTCCACAAACAATACATGGTTTTTCCTGTATTGAAAAGGCTTCAGCGGTCCGCCTAAGGCCTTTTTTGCCCCTCCTAAGCCTTCTAGGAGAAATTGTGCAAGACCAGGGTAAAAAGGGTAAAAAATTGTCTGTGCACTTTATTGCTGCAATCCAGTCATCCCAGCAGCAGGTGCCGCTAGACTATCATTACGTTATATACGCAATACCCGTGGAAGACTGAGAGGAAGACAGTGTTGGACTGTTGCCTAGTAACCTGAACACAAACATCTGCAGGCTAGCTACTTTGTATTAACGGTCATTTCGGAGTGATACCTATAGTTAAAAGTCCCAGTGCTGTTATACTGTATATCAGCACTCATGGAATGCCTATTGTCCAATCAAATTACTTGGTCAGAACTAACTGTTGTATAAACTAATTTAGCTAGGCTCGTAGCTGGTAACTAGCCTTAGTAGTCCAGACCGCTGTGCTGATGAAGGATGCTAGCGACATCACTTTATGGTGATATTTACAAACAGGAGCAGCAACGAACACAATTCACAGCCTTATAACGCTGTTATGCTGTAATCCTGAGCTTATCTTGACACTATTACACTGATTTTCATCACTCAATTATCTGTGGCATGAAACATGTAGACCCACTCTTCACTCACGCACGCGCCTGGGCCGGTAATTTCATGCAAAAAAAGTTTTGCCCTTACAAGTAACTGGACGGAAAAAAAATATCTCACACCACTAAGAAAAAACCCAACTGTTTTATAACACAATAAATCTCGAGTTTCTATGAGGGATTGTTTTTTATTTATTTCCCCATCAATATTCTCCCTCACCCATGTCCCCTAAGGGCCTCCGTACCTTTGTACTCCCAGTTGTTCCCCCAATAAATACATTTAGCCTGGCTAGTTACGGCACGAATTACTGCATCATTACAAAGGCCATAAAATAACGTTCATTGTCAAACCAATAAAAAACATGAAAAAAACAGAATAGAGTAACCGCCACCACAACAACTAATTAATTAGCCACCAAAAGATTGTTTAAATAGATCATTGTTCTTGTCCACTGACAAGAGAAAAGGCAAGAAGATCACAGATTTCTTAAAAATAAAAATAAATAAAAAATCTGATCAATACGAAAATGTACACATTTGTAATGTTTGTCACGCATTACATGTTTTATACCTCTCAATAATGTCAGCACAACCACAATTATAATAACAAGCACTGGGTTTGCGAGCAACACAAACATTTTAAATATTTATTTTCCCACATTTACACTTAAGCCTTATTCTGAGCCAGGAACATCTCTGCAATCGCCCTTCTCCCTCGCCCACAAATCTGAGCTGAGCTGGGCGTGCTCTTGCCACCCTCCCTGGTGCTTTCCACCATAGTTTGTAATAATAATAATAATAATAACTTTATTTGTATAGCGCTTTTCCTGCAAACGTTGCAGCTCAAAGTGCTTTAATCATTATATAATCTTAATTTAATTATTTTGTAACTTAAATGCAATATTAAAAGGATGGGTTTTTATTATCTTAATTTAATTATTTAGTCATTTAAAGGCAATATTAAAAAGATGGGTTTTAGTCTTGACTTGAACATAATGTGCTGAGGTTGCATCCCTAATGTAAACTGGCAGTGTATTCCACAATCTGGGTGCATAAAATGAGAATGCAGCCTCACCAAATCTCTTCTTTTGTACATGTGGTACACTTGTATATGCTTTTCCTTCTATGGGAAACAAATAGCAAAAGTGGAATTCCTGGCAAGTGACTCCAGATGTTGTTGGCAGTGAGTGGAAGGTGAACCGCATCCAAACTTACCACCAGCCCACTAGGCGTATCAAGATTATTTCACAAAAAAAGGAGGAGGGAGAGAGAGAGAATGAAAGAGCGAGACAGATAAGGGGAGGTGGAGTGAAGGGGAAGCTTTTGTTTCCGTCATTCTGCATTTTCTGCTGTCTGTGTTTCTCCTATATCAAGACGCTTATACTTAGCCCCAGTGGCGGACTCAGGCTGTTTGAAGGGCAGGGGGGGCGAAAAGGAAAAAAGGGCACCTACTGCACAACATGGGACCCCATCAGTACACATGGTCAAGTTTAGACCATTGGAAGGGCAGCCAATAGGGCACATCCTCTAATTTTGCCACTCAAAAGGGCACTTTAGTGCAACGTTTTTCAACTGTGGGGGCACATGGTCAAGTAGGGCACGTCCTCTCATTTTCGCCACTCAAAAGGGCATTTTTGCCACTCAAAAGGGCACTTAAGCTAGACGTTTTTCAACCGCGGGGGCACCAGGAGGGGCGGTCGCCCCCCCTGCCCCCAGTTGAAAAACGTCGCACTGATGGGTCCCATGTTGTGCAGTAGGTGCCCTTTTTTTCTTTTCGCCCCTGCCCTTCAAACAGCCTGATTCCGCCACTGCCCAAGACCATCCCACACACTTAATGAAGTGACACTGGATAGATTGGTGTTTGTGTGTGGTTTGTGTGTGTGTGTGTGTGTGTGTGTGTGTGTGTGTGTGTGTGTGTGTGTGTTCATTTCAAATCTGTTCATTTCATTGCATTCATCAATAACGCCACAGAGGACCAATGTTGACAATTCAGACTCTCAATATAGGCTAACTGTGGAAAGTTCTGGTGATTTCTATGTGATTAATTACCTATGATTAATTAATAAACACCTCATGCACAGAATGTGTGCCTGTAAGCAGTACCTACAGATGAGTATATCCATGTACCTCTCATGACAAAATAACAGCTACTATTCACAAAATCGTGAGCTTAGAATGATAAGGTTCTATCTCCGTTTAGGGTAGTTCAGAGATATTGAGCGTCAACGTTTTTACATTCCATTATGTTTTGTGAGATGGAACCTTTGTATTTTATGAATTACTAACTAAAAAATGTCAACATTTAAAAAATAACACCACACAGGCATTAATAAACACCTAATGGATCAGATTATGTAAAAAAACTCAATTTTGACAAAAAAATAAAACATAATTCTAACGTCACGAAATGTAGGCTTGTCATGTCAGGCCGAGTAACGCTAGTGGGGGTGTTGGTAGGTTGAGGGGGCTCTCTGGTAGAAGGGTTAACTGGTCAACACAAAAGGATAGAAGGATCAAGGATCAGGCACTATAAATAAATGCCTTTATTTATTGCGGTATGATTGATCCTATTGCATTCATTGAACTGGCAAGATTCCACACATGATCCCCAATCATGAGTGAATCCAGACTACCCGCGAGTTAGAAGTTGAAACTGAGCTAATCATTATTTCACTTGAATTCCAAAATCCAAAATTCCAAAATCTACCAAAATTCCAAAATTCCAAAATCAAACAACAGCATGCAAGATATATTGCAATCATTACACATGAGGCTACAATGCACATACAGACTCATCAGCCATGCAGAATGTACCTACCTGGGATTGTATTGATGTACTTGTCCAGACTTGTTCTTTGTATGAGTCAAACCACTGCTGCTCTTGCGATTCGTATTCTGTAATCATACGCGTCAGCGTCGAATTATTGATGTTTCCTTTAAATAAACATCACTCTACTTTGTACTTCAGCTCACGAATAGTATTCTTGTCACATAATCATCTCAAAGGTGATACAAAATCAATCAAAGTAACAGTCGTGTGCGTGTAGACGTACGCATGCCACCCGCGCAACGGAGGACCCCGCGCTTTCCTCAGCAGCAGTAGTACACTTTCCTTATTCCTAAAACCTGACCATAGGTTGGTGTGGTGGTGTAGTCCATTCAGGCTGTCTGCACTGAGAGAAAAGATACATCTGATGCGATTTGCAAAAGGTGCGACGACCAAGAAGCGTTTACGTTTGGAAGGACATCTGGAGAAACGTCTGGAGAAAACACCGACGTCGCACCATCCCTCTCAGTCAGGAGCGCTCCTCCTCACCAGTGTTGTTCTTCCAGTGGTAGTCTCTGCTGGAATGATTTCAGGGATTCTGACCGACAAAGAGAAAGGAGCGGGGAGGGAGTGAGCCTAGTCATCTGTTATGCATTTCCCCCCTTTGATTTAGCAGCGAGTCTTATTTTTTCCAGCGTTTTCCCTGCAATACGTTTTGTTCTGTGTTTCCTATTTAGCTTTGGGATGCGAGCCCATTCCTGCTGCTTGACTTGACTGCGCGGTTTATTATCACAGTGTTAGCCTATACATCTTCTTTTTCTCTCACATGTTCCCTTCCCTTATTCCAGTTGTGTTTCGCTCTGTTTTTGCTGGCTATGAACTCCAAAACACACTCGGCTTCAAATCCGGACCAGACATACACATACACGCCAACATCTCACCATGCATGCTGCCTAGTAAAGTTAAAGAGTCTTCTATCAAAGTTAATACAGTCAAATCATGTCTGCTCAGCAATCAAAAGCCAAAAATGCTTTAATGGTACATATTAATTTACATGATGACCATCATACTGTAATATAGAGTTTACGTAAGCTGAAGCCAATACCTATTATGTGCAATGCCAGTTTTATAATAAATAAAAACTATTAATAATAATAATAATAAATATATATTTAAATGTATATATATATATTGTTACAGTATGATCTCTTAAACTCTTAAGATTTTTGGTGGATTTGAAACGATAGAGCACCAATCAAGTTGAATCAGTCTTGTTTGTACTTGTGATGATGCTCAAACGTTTAGAAAATGCTCCACTAGCTCCACCCGTTGGTTGTTTTGCAGTGGTGAAAATAAAATAAAGATCTGCAAAAATCTAATATGAAATGGGATATATACACAATTGGGGAAATAAGTATTCAACACATCAATAATTGTTTTAATTGCAGCTATATTCACATACAATTTAGACCAGACATTAGTATTAACGCAATAACACTACACCACTAAAGAAATTGTAACATTACAATCCATAAAAAAGCTATGTGCAACAAATGACACAGGAAAAAGTATTGAACACTTAAGTAAGAAAAAGCACTAAACCAGCTTATGCCACTAATGAGTTCTCCTAAACTGTGCTAATTATAATCAGCTGGGTTAGTGCATGTTGCTGGATAAGAACTTCCACTTTTTGAAAAAGGGTTTTCACCTCTTATTGTTGAATGGTAAACGGACTGACTTATGTAGCGCCTTTATCCAAAGCGCTTTACAACGGCCTCTCATTCACCCATTCACACAGACATTCACACACCAATGGTGGTACCATGCAAGGCGCCGGCCAGCCCGCTCACTGGGAGCAATTTGGGGTTCAGTGTCTTGCCCCAAGGACACTTCGACATGTGGCCAGCCGGGGCTCGAACCGCCGACCTTGCAATCATTAGACAGCGGCTCTACCACCTGCGCCACAGCCACCCTCTCCTTATTGTTACCAAGCTTTCCTGCAAGAAACATCTCATGATGGGTAGAGGCGAAGAGCTGAAGACCTTCGCAACAAGATTGTTGAGCAGCATTGTAATGACACTGGTTACAGACAGATTTCTCAACTCCTAAATGTTCCTGGGTCATTTTTTTTATACGGTGCCATTTGGACTTCATAACTTGTGAAAAATAAATTGTTGATTTATCTATATTTTAATGTTCTATTATATAAAGGACATATCTAGCTGGCTGAAAAACATAGTGGTCGAGCTCAGGCACCTACATTTTATTTTATTTAGAATATCCTCTGTAGTTGAATAGGGCGAGTGTCTCCAGAACAGAGTGGACACATAACAGGGTGGACACTAACAGGGTGGACATTTTGAGTTAAAGTTAGCCTTTAGCCTGCTTGTGTTAGCATAATGCCTAGAATGACCATGAATACTTGATGAGGAATCTAATTTGCACTAAATACTTTTTTTTGAAATTATTCAATTTGATTGATCTCCTCAATATTTAGGCATAACAGGGTGGACACGTTATGGTCAACCACATTAAACTCACTGGATAAAAACATAAAAATCAGATGGTAAAAGAGGTAGAAAATCACACAGCTTACCACATTTGAAATCCCCTCCACTGATGTGATGTCACCTCATGAGAGTGATGTGATTGAGAAATAAGGTTTTCTTTTAAAAGGGACATTAACACAGCATAACAGGGTGGACAGTGATCGCAGGGACAAGCAATATTGTAAGCAAAACCTTAATTTTCTGTACAAAATAAAAAAAAATGGATAAAAACTATATTTGATTTCAATAGATATTGATCAGGAAAATGAAATAATAATAACATATTTGGAAATGTATATGTTTTTAATAGTTATTTTTTGGATTGATGTTGAATGAACAACACTGGGGACATCCCAAATCCCATGCAAAATCCAATTTACATCTTTAACCAAAGCTTTTAAAATGTAGTAAACAACAACTTAGAAGCCCATATCATTGCATTCATAATAAATAACAATTGACTATACATGAAAAACCTAATGGAATTAGTATTTGTCCAAATTTAGACAAAATACAACATGATTTAGTACTGGGGACGGAAAAGGCACTGTATAAAAAAAATGACCCTCCTATGAGCACCAGCTCCTCACAAGATTTCTAACCAGGCAGTCAAACAGCGGGTACCGTTAGTGACTTTAGAATTATAAGGTTCTATCTAAATTTTTGGTCAAAATTTAGTTTTTACATAATCTGATCCATTAGGTGTTTATTAATGCCTGTGTGGTGTTGTTTTAAAAATGTTGAAATGTTTTTGTTAGTAATTAATAAAATACAAAGATTCCATCTCACAAAACATAATGGAATGTAAAAACCTTGACGCTCAATATCTCTGAACTACCCTAAACGGAGATAGAACCTTATAATTCTAAGCTCCATGTTGTAGAACCATATCTGTGGAAGGGGTTCTATAGTTCCATGTAGAATTGTAGCTGGGGAAGGGGTTCTATAGTTCCATGTAGAATTGTAGCTGTGGAATGGATTTTTCAAAAGGTTCTCCCAACAGGGACAGTTATCTTTGTCATTGCTAATGGAAGATATCCTTACATTTCTTGCATTAAATGTGGTCAAATGTTCTCTCTGCAAACAAAGTTGTAGTGATTGTGCAACCATTTCCTCTGACTTTACTTACAAATACAAACCTGTCATCTTTCTCCTCCTTCTATTGGAAACAAGCTCCTGTGTACAGTAGTGTATGAAAAGAAAGTATGATATTTTATATTCTAACGAGTATAAGTTCAATATACACCAGGGAAGCAATATCACAGTGGTCGTTTTAGTGGCTGTTTTCACTGTTATAGGCTCAGGACGAGACATACACTAAACGACCCTCAGGACAAATGCACATTCATTTAAAAAAAAAAAAAATGTGTTCTGGCATATTCTTGAAAAGCTGAAAATGTTTACAAATAAACACTAAGAAACATAGTATTTCTCTTCCCCTTTTAAAACAATTATGACATCACATACAAATCCTCATGATCTCATGATAAATAATCATGTAACATTGTTACGAATCAAATGAGATCTACAGAAGAAAGTACAGAAGTACATGAACACACGGTGACACCAAGTCGTAGAGAAAAAAGTAAGGCACCGATCACATCGGTGGTATAGGCAGTTTATTACATTTTTAAGCAGGAAAACATTGAAATAAGATCGAGACTTCTACTACTAAATGTTTGAATTAAAATAAAAATGTCAATTCATTATTAATCGATACAATTACAATAATGCAAAACATATTACACACTTATAAAATGTCTCATGTTTCAAACCACAGTAGTGAAAACACACCTTGTGAAAAAAAAATGTTATGGAGAGACATTATTTTACACAGCCTTTGTGACCTGTGACCTGTGACCTTTGTGCTAGCATCTACAGGGTTGGGAAGCTTCTCTGCACCACGTGACGTTAGAATTATAAGATTCTATCTCCATTTTTGGTCAAAATTGAGTTTTTTACATAATCGGATCCATTAGGTGTTTATTAATGCCTGTGTGGTGTTATTTTTAAAATGTTGACATTTTTTAGTTAGTAATTAATAAAATACAAAGGTTCCATCTCACAAAACATAATGGAATGTAAAAACTTTGATGCTCAATATCTCTGAACTGCCCTAAACAGAGATAGATCCTTATCATTCTAAACTCACAACCTGTGTATAACACATTATCAACTATTTATATTTGCTTTACTACATTATAATACTTGTTGTAAACTGCAGTGAGACAGTGAAGCATTGTTTTGTCTTTTGGCTCTATACTCCCAAAAGTTTGTATTGGAAATGAACACCAATTACTATAAGGTGGGGGCGGCAGGTAGCCTAGAGGTTAGGGAGACAATTGGTAGGTCGCTGGTTCGATCCCCACCTCAGGAGGGAGCTGGATGTGAGCTGGTGACTGGAGAGTTGCTGGCATCATATCGAAGGTACCACTGCTGTTGTGCACTTGAGCAAGGCACTTAACCCCTAACTGCTCCAGGGGCGCAGACTCAGGCTGGCTTTGAGTTCTGATATCCTTGTGGGTGTGCACCTGTGTTGTCTCGGGGGGGTTATTTGAGGGTATTTCTGTACGCATTGGTTTCACTATTTAGAAATGATAACACTTACATAGTCACCCTAAGTGGGCACCCAAAGCAATGGGACAATTGGGCTTGACAGGTGTTTCTGGTAAGTCAGGTGTATTCCATCACATCATTTGTGCAGAAGACAGTAGGGAAATTCAAAAATGTTCAATCTATAATAGCAAAACAGACTGGTGCCTGATATGCTCACCACCATAATTAAGAAAAAAACCAAAACAGCTGTGGCAGAGATCACGAACAGTCTCCAGCACTGGCGGACTCATGGGGGGGGGGGCAGGGGGGGCGACCGCCCCTCCTGGTGCCCCCACGGTTGAAAAACGTCTTGCTTAAGTGCCCTTTTGAGTGGCGAAAATGAGAGGGCGTGCCCTATTGGTGCCCCTCCAATGGTCTAAACTTGACCATGTGCCCCCACACAGTTGAAAAACGTCGCACTAAAGTGCCCTTTTGAGTGGCCAAATTAGAGGATGTGCCCTATTGGCTGCCCTTCCAATGGGCTAAACTTGACCATGTGCACTGATGGGGTCCCATGTTGTGCAGTAGGTGCCCTTTTTTTCTTTTCAATATTTTTCCAGACCTCACCGCCACTTCGAGCTGTAACCGTTGACATCAGTGACACCTTTAACTTAACAGTCTTAGTTTGCAATAGACTATAGTGACCACTATCATACAACAGAATTTCCGGTTCATCTTAGTTTTTTTAATAAAACGAATAAATTCACGAACTTTTACTAAAAGTGTTTAGGACTCAAACTCTTTGGACAGAGTCTAATTCAGAAACATACCTACAAAATTCAAGACCTCATAAAATCGTGATAAGACTTTTTAATACTTATTAAGGGTCTTGATTTTCCCAAAATTGATTGATCAACTTTTAATACTTTTCAAGACACCGCGGATACCCTGGGAGTATCAAGCCAAAAGAAGAAAACACTTCTCTGTCCCATGACTTAAGGAGGGAGGGCACTGTATGTAGAACGAATGACAAACCGGTGTCCTATTGCATCGTAAGACTTTCTATTAGCTCTTTCGCCGCTCATAGCTCATTGTAACAGACCATTCTGTAAATGTTTTTAGAAACGTAGTCCTAATGGATTGCACACAGGGGATTCATCTGGTGTCATGCTGGTGAAAATCAGTGAATTCCATCATAACTTGGCAGATCGTGACGTTAGAATTATAAGGTTCTATCTCCATTATTGTCAAAATTGAGTTTTTTACATAATCTGATACATTAGGTGTTTATTAATGCCTGTGTGGTGTTATTTTTAAAATGTTTACATTTTTGAGTTAGTAATTAATAAAATACAAAAGTTCTATCTCACAAAACATAATGGAATGTAAAAACTTTGACGTTCAATATCTCTGAACTGCCCTAAACGGAGATAGAACCATATCATTCTAAGCTCACGAAATGCATCGGCATCATACAGTAAGACAACAAACTTATATCTTTGCACTCGATCAAATTTCAGGACCCTCCTTTCATGACTTTTCCTAGATATGTGCGTTCTACCACCCAGTATCCTTACGTTTTCAAAATCACTTCAGGGTAAGATAGTACAAAGCTGTTTTGCAGTTTTTCTGTGTAGGAGGCAGGCTAAAAAAAGAAGCGCCCTCTAGTGATCTCTGTGTGTAAATAGCAGATTTACATTCTAAAAAGGGGGTCTATTTGACCCCCAAGGCGGCTCTACTAGAAGGTAAAATAGGCACGGCTGTTGTTGTGTTAAAATGGCGAATCCAATCTGAAACCCATTGAATTAAAGGTGAGAATCTCTACTTTGACCCCATAGGAATTGTTTGATTTAAACTGTTGGACAGAGCTTAAAGAAGACAAAGTGCTTCATCTTTCCAATACTTATGGAGGACACTGTATACTATACAGTATCATATCAAAAAGGGTGATGCAATATGCTTTGAGATATGCAATGCCTATGAAAACACTGACATGTCATGAGACCACGTCTAGTTGATTGAAACCTTTAGTGGACTACTGATATCTTTGCTGTCTTTTGTGTTATTATGGATAAGAAGCCAGAATGAGCAGCCTCAGACATATCTTTGATCCGACCAAGACAGTATACCTTCCCAAACAACTCTCTGGGGGAGGGGATGGGGGGAGAGAGAGAGAGAGAGCGGGAGAGACAGAGAGAGAGATGGAGAGAGAGAGTGGGAGAGACAGAGAGAGAGAGAGAGAGAGAGATGGAGAGAGAGAGTGGGAGTGGGAGAGACAGAGAGAGAGAGAGATGGAGAGAGAGAGCAGGAGAGAGAGATGGAGAGAGAGAGAGCGGGAGAGACAGAGAGAGAGAGAGATGGAAAGAGAGAGAGAGAAATGGAGAGAGAGAGCGGGAGAGACAGAGAGAGAGAGATGGAGAGAGAGAGAGATGGAGAGAGAGTGGGAGAGAGAGAGAGAGAGCGGGAGAGACAGAGAGAGTGAGAGAGAGATGGAGAGAGAGTGAGAGAGAGAGAGAGAGAGATGGAGAGCGGGAGAGACAGAGAGAGAGAGAGAGAGAGAGAGAGATGGAGAGAGAGAGCGGGAGAGACAGAGAGAGAGAGAGAGAGAGAGGTTCCCACTGTTTTAATTGTGTGCGACTTCCTGTGAATGTTTCTACATTCCGGAATGTTCCAAGCCATTCTTGCTCTTTTGCAAGGTGCCTTTCACTGTTGTGCTGTAAGGATGTGCTTTTGTGTTTGTGTTTTAAAGTGTACCAACTCAAAAGGGGATATCTAACTAGTTGTCTTGACGTAGGTATTTTCCCTTCGTATTTCTTTATTTCTTGTGGGGGGTGGGGGGTACAGGAAAAAGAACAGTACTACTAGAGACACATACCATACCTGCTGAAGACAGCACCTAGAGACAACAACATAGATAGCAACGACAACTTAAATGTTCCTCCATTTTCAAGTTCCCTCCCCCCCCCGTTTTATTGTGAGAGAACATTCATTTGCTCTTGTATTATAAATGTTAAAATGGTTCAACACACCAATTCACTAATACGTACTGTGTATCAAACTGACCCGAACAACAGTTGTGGCCCCAACATCATATTGCTCACAGAGCTATTTAACTTGCAATAGATAATTGTGTTGATTTAAGTTTCCCCATTATCAATACAAAAATAGATAGGAAAACATCTATATTAAGTATACAGTGTGTAACAATCAAGAAAGTGAGAAGTATTTGCTCTGAACAAATAGAACAATCAAGTCATGGAACAGACAGGATTTGTGACACCCTACCCCTACAGAAAAAGCCCACAGAAAAAGCTACACACAGCAGACACAACACTGTAGATTCCTCCTACCACTTTTTTGGGCCATAAAACAACTTTAATTCGACACGTCCATTAGGCTCAGCACATCGTGACGTTAGAATTATAAGGTTCTATCTCCATTTTTGGTCAAAATTGAGTTTTTTACATAATCTGATCCATTAGGTGTTTATTAATGCCTGTGTGGTGTTATTTTTAAAATGTTGACATTTTTGAGTTAGTAATTCATAAAATACAAAGGTTCCATCTCACAAAACACAATGGAATGTAAAAACTTTGACGCTCAATATCTCTGAACTACCCTAAACGGAGATAGAACCTTATGATTCTAAGCTCACGACATGTTGTCAGAAGCAGCTAGCCACATTGCTAACTTCATCCCACCCGCCACAGCCAGCCAGGCACAACTCTTGCTGCCCATGAACAAGAGGGAGTGAGCATCTATTAAGTCACCATGGTTACTTGCTAACAATTCAAACTGAGATCACAAAAACCGTTGGGATAAAAATGTTAACCAGGTCTAATTGTACCATGTTTCCTCTATGTGCTTTTTGTGAGCTTCCGTGGGACTTGTGTATGTGCTCATAGTATGCACTCAAGCCCCACATGAGAGCTCACTCCATCTCATGTCTATGGATTGGATCCTGGGAAACCAAGAGTCTAAGGCAAGTGAAAGGGATTCTGGGTGTGCCACCACAGCACACAGCACCAGGGCTGAGAAGAGGAAAGAAACGTTTTGTTTCGTTATGTGATGTGTGAGCATATATAGTGTATTGGAGACAGACAAGTTTTCCCACAAAGCACCAGGGCAAATATTTGTTAGATAAAAGTTGCTAAAGATGCTATTCCACATGTGGCGATACTATTATGTACCCTAAAAACGTGATAACTTCCCTATGAATTACACACACACATGCCAGTACTGTATGTTTATCTGAAAAGTCATTGTGAAAAGCAGTACGGAAAAACTAAACCGTAAGAGATTTATCACACAATCACTTTGGTATGCTAGTGTCCACCTAGTCTTCTAACCTAGCTTAGACCCTGAATGTGAAGTCTGAGTTTGATTATTGACCGCACTGTCAATAGTCAGCCAGATATATCTTGGCCTTTACATGCAATGACTCAAACTACACAAGATTTTCGATTCGTTTTGATTCATTAAAACATACCCGGCTCACATTTTGACATTGCAAAAAAGTGTTGCAAGAACATACTGTTCTCCTCCCACAAAAAGTTACAATCTGGAAACAGTAAGAGAAAAAAAAGGATTGGTGGTGGCAGAGGGTGAAAAGTGCCGGACCAGAATGCCATGAGTTGTTCATTACGAATACAAGTGTGACTAGCCGTGACGTTAGAATTATAAGGTTCTATCTCCATTTCTGTCAAAATTGAGTTTTTTACATAATCTGATCCATTAGGTGTTTATTAATGCCTGTGTGGTGTTGTTTTTTAAACGTTTACATTTTTTAGTTAGTAATTCATAAAATACAAAGGTTCCATCTCACAAAACATAATGGAATGTAAAAACTTTGACGCTCAATATCTCTGAACTACCCTAAACGGAGATAGAACCTTATCATTCTAAGCTCACGAAGTACAGTAGGGAGTATTTGAGGTACTTTTTTCCACTGTTAATGTGCTCCTCCAATGTGCCTTTAGTTAGTCTGGATGGATCCATGGTTAGGCTACATCATAACCTACATTTCAATTCAAACTACCACCCTGACCCTGCAGAAGAATCTATGGCAGGAACCTTCGTATCAACTTTGGCAAGTGTTTAACCATCCAAACAAAGTTGATTTAAAAAAATAAATAATGTGTACAATTAAATAACACTCTACCTAGCTGTGAGTGTCAGTCCTTTTACATAAGCCACATAACCTCATCCCATCATGCCCAAATGGTAATAACTGGGAGTGCACAAAAGAGACAGTTTCGCCTGAGCAGAGACCACACCCTCGTGTTTTCCCCATTTACCCTCCTCTTCCAGTGTGTCCTTATCCAGTCCTCCAGTCCTTCTAGGATTCCAGTAGACTGTGCCACCGGCAGACCTGTTGTCCTTTGGACTCTTTCATCTGGGTCCAGTGTGTGAGTTCCTCCTCCCCAGAGCTGTTGAGGCCTAGCGAGATCCAGCCAATCATCTCCTTGCGTTTCATGCTACGCTTGTTGTACACGGAGAGGATGAGTGTGACGTCGGAGAGCTGGAAGAGCGCCACCTGGAACACAAACGTCTCCTTGTACGTCGGGTTGGGCTGGCCGCGGCAGACGGATGTTTTACATTTCGACATCTCCTGGCCCATTGAGTTCAGTAAGGTCAGCTTGACGTATGTGTCTGAGGAGAAGGAATGGAAAGGGAATAGGGATTATAATCGAAAAATGGCATAATTGTCCCCACACAAATGGTACAAATACTATATAAGGAAAATATTTGAAAAAGTTTTGATACATTTTACGGGTTTATGCATCAACGGCATACATCCCTCTAGCCAAAAAAATATTCGCCAACAAATATGTACACATACACATATAATACAGCAAATGGTTAAGCTACTGTACAATATGACATATGTATGACATATAACATGCAAAACTGTGAAGATTATCAATGTCCAAACCTACATTACAGTAGCTACATTGTAGATCGACCCATGCCCAGTGAGAATTATGCAGTCAAAGTGAAACAAGTATGATAAAAAAATAACTTAAATTCTTGAATTTGCTTTTGCCACATTTTACCCACATTCGACTTTCCTACCTCCTAGATCTCAGCGCTTATTCCTTAATCGTTCCTTATTCAATGTATTCATCCCCTCCCAAGGAGGCAATTCATTTTGTGCCATTCGCAAGTTAATATTCAACATATGAATCATTTTTCTTTTTTCCCTTTCTTTTTCAACTCCGTGCAAAAACCCCACAGAACATCTGACAACAACTGACGACACTGCAAATCAAATTGTAAGAAGATGTGGCGAGGGTACCAATCACAAAGGCTCTTTGAGGATGTTTTTCGCCTGTGCCTACAACCACACTCCATAAACATGTTCTGTATTCTGCTCTTGTGTGTGAGTGGGTAAAGGAATGAATTGCAGAGGGCTTTTATGCTGTTGAGCGCCAGCTGCTTTCCAAGATGGATCTCGCCTTGAATTCGGAGGTTCTCTTGCTTTCTTTGACATAAAAGCACCACTAAAATAGCCTTGATTTCTTTTTTTTTCGCCTGCTGTTGAATGGGTTCAAATATAAAACTGTCAACGTCTTAAGTGGCCAGCAGCAGTGGGGCGCATCTACTAGTATTGTTAGTGAATGAGAGGGGCTATGCCTGCCGATTAAAGTGACTGACAGGCTGAATGTTGCTATGGAAAACTGGCTCCATGAGCCCTTCACATCTACATTCTCACTACTCTCGACACACAACTTTGCAAAACTCAAGACATCAATTGTTGCCTGAATCAGGCTCTGGCTCTTTCAGGTTATTCAGTGTAACCTGATGTTACTTTTCCTTTTCTCTATGCAATCCAAAGTCAATGCAGAAACGAGATGCAGAAAAAGCACAAACAACCCAAAACATCTGCTGGCTAGTCGTGTTTATGCAGGTAAGCAAATCTCAGGAGTTTAAATGGCTGTTGGCTGGGTATCGAAAGTCTAGTCTCACATTTTGCATAGACGAACTGATTTTAAAAAGTAGTAGACAATGCAACAGAAGACCTAAGCACAAACTGCATTGCTTATTGAATGTAGCCAGTCACTGGCTTAATCTATTTAGACCACTACAAAATAGAGCCAACCTTAAAGCCTGTCACAGCACTTGGAATGACGCAAAAGTGCAAAGTTGGCTGAAACCAAGACTTGTTATGGAGAAGCAAGACATGATGATTTTCAGGCAACACTGACAACCACAATACAATGAAGAGAAGCAGGGGGCCAGGCCGAGGGGTAGACGGGGTACAGTATGATAAAAGGCAGGGCAGGGGAGGAGGTTAGACAGACAAAGTATAAACACCCAGTCACACATTTCGTGAGCTTAGAATTATAAAGTTCTATCTCCGTTTAGGGTAGTTCAGAGATATTGAGCGTCAAAGTTTTTACATTCCATTATGTTTTGTGAGATGGAACCTTTGTATCTTGTGAATTACTAACTCAAAAATGTCAACATTTTAAAAATAACACCACACAGGCATTAATAAACACCTAATGGATCAGATTATGTAAAAAACTCAATTTTGACAAAAATGGAGATAGAACCTTAGAATTCTAACGTCACGATTTGCAAGGCTCTGAGTTAGCAATGTTCTTGATGAGTGGATGTGTCCTATACAGTACTGTTTTAAAGATAACCTATAGAAGGCCAAACAGGGCCTAATTGGGGTCCTGGTCTACTATACTTTTCATCTGAAGAAGTTAGGGCTTTGTGGTTGAATGTAATTTGTGGCTGAATGTCAACAGTTACAATTGTGGTGTTCATTTCTTTTATCTTACACTTATTACCCCAATTCTTATCTGAAAACGGTATAGTAACAGCCTAACAACTATTACTACTACTACTACTACTACTACTGGGGATTCTTTGTAGCAAATACCAGAAAGTACCAATTGCTACCAATAAGTTAACAATGTTCTTGCACCAATTGTTACTATACATTATTGCTGAAAATGTTATAGTTACCATATTGTAATGGTAATAGTACTGTATAATAAAGTTTTGCTGAAAAGAAACTGTAGAATAGTTCCTTCAATGACCCTACATCCATGAGAACATACTGCCACCCTCTAGTCTACCTCCTCAGTGGAGAGAGAAAGAGAGAGGAGAGAGAGAGAGAGAGAGAGAGAGAGAGAGAGAGAGAGAGAGAGAGAGAGAGAGAGAGAGAGAGAGAGAGAGAGAGAGATACAGATACAGAGACAGAGACAGAGAAAATACACTGATAGTAGGAAGCTGGCAGACACCTCAGTCAGACAGAGAGACTCACCTCTGATAATATAAACCTGGCCTCCTATCAAGTGTTTCAGACAACAGAACAGCCCATCTGACAACAAGGGTTGGGAAGCAGTAAGAGAAACAATGGACCAAGATGTCAATAGTTGGGTGAGAGAGTTTCAGGAGGAGGGGAAACACAGAGAGCGAGAGAGAGAACACAGACAACAGCAGGAGAGAGAAACAGGGTCAAAAGGTTCAACAGTATCACACAAAGTTCAACAATAGTGTGTTTTTTGTTTGAACTTGCTGGATCCTCTGGTAGTTTGAAGGGATTGGAGGGGGGATGAGGGACAAATGGGGAAAAAACAGGAAGTTTGCAGCAGGTAGTGTGAGGAGAGAGATGGGCCGTCTCCTGTTTGGTGAACGAAGCAATGCAAAGTTTTGTTCAGACAGTATTAGGAATTATGACTATGAATGTATGTATATTCTGACATACTCTCCCAACATACCCCTTCCCGGAACCTGCGGTCCGCAGACATGGGCCTGCTATCCACCCCTCGCACCAACCTACGGACCTTCAGCGTGGCTGCACAGAGCCTTCAGCGTGGCTGCACCTACGCTCTGGAACTCTCTCCCCATAGTGATCCGCAACGCCCCCACCCTGAACTCCTTCAAATCAGCCCTTAAAACCCATCTGTTCAGCAAGGCCTTTGGCCCCTAGTCACTGTTTCTGTTTTGTTTTGTTTGTTTTCTGTTTTGTCTGTCCGTTCATTCCCTTGTAAAGCGTCCTTGGGTTTTTGAAAGGCGCTATATAAATGAAAGTTATTATTATTATTATTTTCTAATAATAACTGAAAATAATAACAATTTTTATGGCAAAAGACTCTCTCCAGCACGCCGAGGGCGTATGCTGAACCGTACGACCAAATAGAACACGTTAAATAAAACCTCTGTCGCAGCAGGTGTCTGTCGCAGCAGCAGCAGCAGCAGCAGCATTGAGGTAGCCAACCATTTGAACCTTAGCGGGGGTAATGTGCGCCAAATGTTAGGGTAATCGTTCACTTTTTCATAAAAGCACGAAACTTGGTACACTTGTACAGTTTGTTGTTCTGAACATTTTCAGACGTGAAGCCCTCGAAAAAACTCCTCCTAGTGGCTGTGGTGGCCATTTTCCTTTCCGCCATAGCCGAATTGTGTATTTTGCTTCATATCTCTTGAACCAAACATGATAACACCGAACAGATGATGTCTACCCCTATGGTTTGAAGGTCAAGGATTACAATGATACCATATACAACATTATAAAGTGTTCAGGTGGCCATGGCGGCCATTTTCCTTTCTGCCATAGCCGAATAATGTATTTACCTTATAAGCATGAACCTTTAACCCTTAATCAGCCATGAGGGGTCATTGGAGATGGCGCCATTGGAGGAGACGACCTACCACGCCGGCAATGGACCACACTGAACCGTCTACGAACTGGTGTCGGTCGCTTTAAAACATCAATGAAGGCGTGGGGCCTGGCGGACAGTGCGGCATGCGAGTGCGGTGACCCAGAGCAGACCGCCGACCATATAATCACCATCTGCCCCTTATATAGACCACCCTCAGAAGCCAGCCTCTTCGACTTAGAACCAGAGATGCGGGCATGGTTACGCGACACCGAGTTGGACCTCTGACGTTACACGAAAGAAGAAGGGGTCATTTGAGTAAAAGAACGTGTGAGTAAAAAACATGTTATATCTTTGCACTCAATCAAATTTCAGGGCCCTCCTTTCATGACTGTTCCTAGATATGTGCGTTCTACCACCCAGTATCCTTACATTTTAAAAAACCCATCATTATAAGTTAATATAAAGCTATTTTGTCGTTTTTCGGTGTAGGAAGCAGGCCAATTCACAAGCGGCCAACTAGTGGACGTTGTGTGTAAATAGCAGCTTCACATTATAAAGAGAGGCGGCTCTTTTGGTAGGTAAAAAAAGGCACGGCTGTTCTAGTGTTAAACACTGACCTACTGTACTGTATGCAGTTCAACTCTGGTTCTCCTTCACATGGACCAGACCAGATCATCTTACAACCAGGTTTCCTATCTCTTCTTCAGATTCACTGGCGGACTCAGGGGGGGGGCAGGGGTGACGACCGCCCCTCCTGGTGCCCCCACGGTTGAAAAACGTCTGTCTTAAGTGCCCTTTTGAGTGTCAACAATGCCCTTTTGAGTGGCAAAATGAGAGGATTTGCCCAATTAGCTGCCCTTCCAATGGTCTAAACTTGACCATGTGCACTGATGTCGTGCAGTCGGTGCCCTTTTTTCTTTTCACCCCTGCCCTTCAAACAGCCTGAGTCCGCCACTGTTCAGATTACATAATATTGACAAACTGTCCACAAGCAACACAGCAGAATACATGAGTGTACTTACTGGGTGGCTTATTGGCAGTCAGGTTTTTGAAGTGGCTGCCTTTGATGATCTCCACTGAGAGACGGCCTGTGGTGGCGTTGTAGACCAGCCCAACCAGGATCTCTGGAGTGGAGCACTGGTTGGCTGACTGGAAGGAAGAGGCGCTCTCGCTGCACGACATCTCAGAGATGCTGACCTGAGATTCACCGTGAGACTCCCCGCCCTGCTGACACACCAGGGGACAGGGTCAATGCTTTCATCATTCATTATACAACAGTTAGTTCCGACTAAGTCATTTGATTGGACAAGAGGCATTCCATGAGTGCTGATATACAGTATAACAGCACTGGGACTTTTAACTATATGTATCACTCCGCCGCACAAATGTTATACTGAATGACCGTTAATTAGACTACATTGTTTGTGTTCAGGTTACTAGCAGTGGCGTAGCGGACGGGCCCGCAAGCGTGTTTTTTATAAAACAAAGAAAATAAGTGGCCCTTCATTGTGTCAACCTTAATTTTAATATATAGGCCTATACGCCAACGTTCGGAGGTTCCCAAACGCGAACGCGAACCGGCACTTCTCTCTCTGCTTTCCCTCGCGTACATTCGAATGCGTGAAAATGTATTTTATTTATTTTTATGCCTCAGCCCGCTGTTTAATGTGGCCAGGGTAAGCATGCTTACCAGCCAATCAGTAGTTCTTTCATTCCGATAAGAGCTACTGATTGGCTCTTATCACTTTCAAGTTCACTTAACATTTCACCTTACTTTCTCTCGCCCGGCAGAATAGCTTATGTTAGCTAGCTCAAACGATCTAAATAATAATAATCAATAAGGATAACTTGCTTGATTTTGTGAATATGGACATTACTGTCAGCGACATAAAGGGATTTCGTAGACTGGACCGGACTGGAAAAACAGAACTACTGGCTAAAGGCCGCCCCAAGCCACCGCTCACCGATCTGCACACCCAGAAAGGGAGAGTCGCTAGGGGGTTCCAGCAAGCCTGGTATGAGCGGTTTATATGATTTATATGATTCGCGAGGCTGGTGGCGATCTATGCTTGTTTATATGGTTTGAGTACTGCTGTGCTGCTGGTTATGGCTTCTTATTTAAGACTTCCTTTTACCTTTGAATGTAGGCCTGTGCCGTTGTGTTTGGAGAGAGAGCTGCTTAATCAATCGCTGAGATAGGCCTAATGTCGCTGTCCGTGCCAGTGGTTCTGGACCAAAAGTGTTTGAGCGAGATAGAGAGGGAGGGTTTGTGATGTGATGTCAAGTGCCTGCGTGACAAAGTGTGAAAAGAAAGTGTGTTGTGAGTTTACTATGGAGGATGGAAACGGTGTGTGTCTGTGTTGTGCGTGTGTGCGTTTGCGATGTTGAAACTGGACTTGTAGATTTCAGCAGGTTGGCTACTTGAAAAGATCTTGGTTCAAAAAAGATTGAACAATGAGCACCCCTGATATAGTCGAAACTGGCAACTGTTTTTTTTGTTTTTGGTAATCTGATCACAAAGTGACACTACAGTTTATTAGCAGGTTCTAGGCCATCAAAATTGCATTTCCTTGAAACTGTGTTCACTGATAGCGTGTATTATTATTATTATTTGTGTAATTATGTGTATTTCTATATCTTATCTAGCTTACCCAATCTAAAAGCTCACGGCACGTGCCTGGTGTCGCGCGGTTATAATAGTAGCCTACATCATTATAAAAGGCCTCGCAAATCTGACTTCGCACAGGGCCTCGCATATCTCCCAAGCGGCCCTGACCGTTTGCTAAGTCAAGCATTTAGAATGTAGAGTGCATATTGCGAAATTTCGCAACGTCAATAACGCATCGGACTCTAAAAAACGCACGTTTTTTTTAACCTCCGTTGCGAAAGGGCCCCCGCCGCCACCTTGCGGGGGGGCCTCGGGATTTTGCGGTACGCCACTGGTTACTAGGCAACAGTCCAGTTGAAGTTCAGTTGCGGAACTATTTTTATTTTATTTTTATGATTAAATAAACAAACAAATCATAATCTGTTGTTGCTTATTACTGTTAACTAATACATGGCGCTGTAGAACTGTTGTATAAAAGCAATATCACACTTGATACACTCTCGTGTGATATTGCTTAAATGACGGTAGAACTGTACAGCAACAATGGAATAAATATTCTTGACCTCAAAATAATACAAATCAATACAAATATTTTTATGGTGATTCGCTGCATCATTTCATATCTTGTTTTTTTCATTTGGATTGACTAATGGAATAATGTAGGTAAAATCTGAGCTAAACATTCTTCTAACATTCTTCTTTTTAAAAAAAAATTAATAATCAAAATGAATTAAATAACAAACAAATTGAATTCACAGGCATTAATCCCCTGTTCACAATGATAAACTGTAGAAAGATACAAGTGTTCATTACTATCTCAAACAATCTTGATTACTGTTATTTCACATTCATTCTATTTTAAATACAATTAATTGAAAATGACCATAACCTACTTTTTAAGTTTAAAAACAGTATAATTCCATTAAGCCAAATGCAGAATAAAATAGACTTGCTGTTATTTCACAGATATTTATTCCTAAATCATGGTCGATGTTATAGTGTATATTATGGGTCGCCTGTCAATAGTACCATTCGCGTGAACGCACATTAGCTTCTTCTCAATGTTGCTTATTTTCATTTAGTTTGATGCGATCGAATATATTTGAGGTTTTAAGTTTTAAGACGAAGTTTTAAGACACATCGCAATGCGAACTTCAGAATCGCACTAGTGATCGGCTACCCATAATGTACGCTATAACATCCACGATAATGAACTAGGAGAGCGCTTCAATACACAATTCGGTTGTTAAGTCGTGACGTGTTTCCGGGTCCAACGTTGGCTGAGGCGCTCTCTTCGAAATGCTGCAGTAATAATAATAATTAATTATATTTGTATAGCGCTTTTCTGAGCCTCAAAGACGCTGACAATATGGGAAAAATGGGAAAGTGCTTTGTCCCTTGTTGTATGAATAGATCCGAGTCTAAAAAACTATTGAACTGTCATTCTACCGCTTTAGTACACTGGTACTCTGGTGCGGGGATTTTTTTTTTTCTGTCTTTGTCTATCGAATGAATGATGAATGAATGAATGAATGAATGAATGGTCTTTATTGTCATTGCTACAGTACAGGTACCAAACAACGACATTTAGGAGGGGTGGCTCCCCTGGTGTTAGGAAAGAAAAAAAAAACACTTAAAAAAAAAACACAAGAAGGGAAGGAGCTGGTTTACATAAATAAAGGCTATGTACACTATCCACTATACTATACTGTACAGATAGACGACTAGGGTTGTCATATTGCACATAGTGTTATTGCACATTTATTTAAAGTGTCGCAGTTTGCAGGCTTGAAATGTACATATTTGTGCCTCAGCACTACACCTGATTTTTTCAGTCCAGCAGCTGCCATCAATCCGTCCAGACTGTCCAGGGCCCAGAACCTAGGTCTTTGCTGTGTTCAGGGCCTGGACGGCCCTGTGGTAGAAGCTGTTCTTCAGTCTGTTTGTCCTTGCGGCCATGGTCCTGAACCGCCTTTTCGAGGGCAGCCGGGTAAAGTGTTCGTACCCAGGGTGTGTTGGGTCCCTGGAGATCTTGGAGGCCTTCCTGAGACAGCGTGTGTTGTACAGCTCTTCCAGAGAGGGGAGGGGGGCGCCGGTGATCTTCTGGGCTGTTCTCACGACTCTCTGTAGCGCATTTCTCTCCGCGGTTGTGCAGCTGGAGAACCAGTTGCAGATGCCGTAGGTGAGGATGCTCTCCACTGCGCCGCGGTAGAAGGTCACCAGTATCTCCTGCTTGCTGTGTTCCTTCCTGAGGACTCTCAGGATGTATAGCCGCTGTTGTGCCTTCTTGATGGTGGCTTTTGTGTTGTCCTTCCAGGTCAGGTCATCCTATCACATTGTAGTTAACTGAGTTACCATAATTCTTCCAAACAGGACACTTAAGAATACATTACAATACTCTGTGGCGTGTGCGCATATGCGTAAGGACTGAGATTACTTCAACATAAAGTTCTGCATACACAAAAATGTTCTGCACATGCGGTGGTTAAAACAATGCTGCATTCCTTCAGTACACACGCATACTTAACCGAAAGAAAGAACCAAAACATTTCTGTACGAATATGTGTACTGTTACACACCTACTATCTACTAATTAAGTCATTTGGCTTGGCCTAATAGGCCTATACACAGAGTAGAATGTCCAGCTTGTAAAACAGGAAACTTGAAATGAGTGACCATGAACCATGGGGCTTGTACCAAATGATATACAGGTGACGCCCTCAAACCTTTACCCTCTAGTGTCGAGTACATGCTTGTATATGACTTAGATCTACTCACTGGGAGTGCACAGCAAGGGTCCAGTATCACTGGTGCAGACATCTTCCCTTGCAGGTTCAGCTTGGTGAGGTAGAACACCTTCTCTCCTAGCACCTTCTCTTTCTTCATACGCCGCACGCTGTAGAGGCGAAACCGAATGGCGTAGTTGCCGATCATCTCTGATTCGACGTGACTGAAACGGAAGGTCTCTGTGAACACCGGACAGGGGCCTTTCTGGATGCCCGTCTTCGCCCTCTGCTTCTTGGTGGGCAGGAGAACCAGGTGGACCTGCCAGGAGATGTTGCCTGTCCGCTTCAGGGCGGGGATGTCCGTCACAGCGGTGACTGTCACCGCCAGCCTCTGGTCCTCAGAGTCGTAGTCGAACACCACGTCCAGCGTGCCGTACTTGGCCACGGGATCCGGTTCATAGCCCTTTGGGAGTTGCGCCGCCGACCCTCGGGCGGACATGTCCTGGAAAGAGACATTATGACATCATTATGACACGTGACTCATCACATCAAATCGTGACGTAACCATAGTAACCATAGTAAACAATCTATGGTATAAACCAAGTCAACACCAGCCTATAGCTTCAGTCAAGATGTTCTAGTTAATGGAGATGTACGTTGTGTCTGTATGTTGTGTCTGTACGTTGTGTCTGTATGTTGATGTCTGTGTTTTTTTGTTCATGGATCATGGTACACATTTCGTGACGTTAGAAGGTTCTGTCTCCATTTTTGTCAAAATTTTGTTTTTTACATAATCTGATCCATTAGGTGGTTATTAATGCCTGTGTGGTGTTATTTTTAAAATGTTGAATTTTTTTGAGTTAGTAATGAATAGAATACAACGGTTCCATCTCACAAAAATATAATGGAATGTAAAAACTTTGACGCTCAATATCTCTGTACTACCCGAAACGGAGATAGAACCTCATGATTCTAAGCTCTCGAAATATTGACCAATATGTGATAGTATAAGCATGCTCTCTACAGCTAACTCCAGACATAATTATTGCCTGTCATGTAGGCGACAGAAGCAGTTAAGTGTGCAATTTGTGCCGAAGATAAATCTGGGGAATTGGTCTACAGAGGTGAAGATGAATGAGGATGATCATGAAGTTACCTTGTGTTTTTGACGTAGTGTATCTTTGCTCTTGTACCATGCCCTGTATAAGGGCTTCTGTTAGATAAAAAAAAGAACAAAGAACATTTATGAAGTAAATCTATTAGACAGTGCGGCGTGGGAGAGGGGGATCATATGAGAGCCTAAGTCAATCACATCAATTGATAACTAGTTGCCCCCCCTGAAAAGAATGTATGGAATAGCAATTATCATAAAAAATAAAATAAAATACATAGCTCTTTGTTATGCCAGCTGTAGTTTTCAACATATTGTTGTCCATATCTACCTAATCTTTTAAGGGGTTTATAGGGAATTCCTATAGTGTCCGTCTCCAAAACGATGAGCCGTTTGTTAGGGGGAAGTTGAGAGTGGCTGTGTGTGGTCCTGAAGTCCAAAGTGAGTGTGTCCGATCGATCTCTACCCTTTACAGCCACACCCACACATAATCACTGGCTGAAATATCCATGCATGAAACATCTACACAAACGAAAAAGCACTAGTCTTGAGAATACTTTTCCCAAAGTAATTTTCCTCGAAGAGAAATGCAGAGGTCAAACTGTCATATATAATTCTCTGAACTCAAGTCTAGTCTGATCCAGTTCACAGAGAGACGCTGAAAAGGAACACAGGTGTGCATAACTTTTTAAATCAGGTTTCCATGACAGTATGCACTTTCTTTTATACGTGGTTGCCATGGTTTCCATCATGTGAAGATGTTCATAGTCTTACTCCATCCATCAACATTGCTCTTTTGTTGTTGTTGTTGTTTAGTTACATGGCGAATGATCTCATTGAGTATTATTTAATGTATTGATGTCTCACTGAAATATCCAACTGCCAACTTGACAAGCAAGCTGATGTTATTAATCTCAATACCTTGTGCATTCATAGCTTAATGCCAGTATTTTGCTGTGGCTGTGAGATCTCATGCTTTCATGACCAATTCCAACTCCAATAATATGATGCATATTATAATATATGCATAATATATTATAATATATGCAATAATTATGCTTATATCAAGCATATGCTTATATTATGCTTATATTATGCTTATATTATGTTCCAGGCATTTATTTTTGGTAGTCTGGTGGACAGTGGCGGACTCAGGCTGTTTGAAGAGCAGGGGCGAAAAGAAAAAAAGGGCACCTACTGCACAACATGGGACCCCATCAGTGCACATGGTCAAGTTTAGACCATTGGAAGGGCAGCCAATAGGGCACATCCTCTAATTTCACCACTCAAAAGGGCACTTTAGTGCAAAGTTTTTCAACGGTGGGGGCACATGGGGGCGGTGGGGGCACACTCTCACCTCCGGGCTGAGCATGGCTGTGCTGTCGCTGGGCGCGTCCTCCTCGTAGCCCTTGTTGAGGTAGCTCTCCGTCTCCTGGCCTCCGCTGCCCTCACTCGGGCACTTGTCATAGGAGTGAGTGTCGCTGGCGTGGGACAGGTCACATTTGGCGTCGCCGAGGTCGGAGGGCGTGCAGGACATCCGCGGGGAGCCGTCCTCGTCCTGGTACGGCGGCGGCTGGAGCTCGTCCAGCGGGGGCGTCCGCCTCATCCTCTGGATGCAGTTCACTGATTGGAGGAATGCGAAAACACAACCGATAACACAACCAATAACCAAAACTTACGCAATATTGACACTCTCACCACTTTCAGATCCAGTCTTAATACACACCTTTTCACAATGGCTTACTTGGTTTGATCTCCTGTATTTAGTTTGTTGTTATATCTGATTTTGCTGTTTTTATCTCATTTTGCTTTGTTGATTTTAATGTTTTGATATATGGTTTTAAACTGTCTTGTAAGGTGTCCTTGAGAGCCTTGAAAGGCGCCCATAAATAAAATGTATTATTATTATTATTAAAACTATGTTATCAGGCCCAAGCCCACAGCTATCTCTCAAATTCCTAGGCGGTTTCACTAGGAACTGGACAGTTGACTGATCAACTACAATTATGAGGATTGGTTTTGGGATTAAGCAGGAGATTTAAGAAATATCACACGAGAGAGAGTGCTGTTATACTGAATATCAGCACAGCTGTGATTCGGTCGTAGGTACGAGGCCGCAGGCTGAGTGATATTCAGTATAACAGCACGACCTCAAGTGTGATATTGCTTTTATACAACAGTTCTACAGCGCCATTTATTAGTTAACAAGCGACAACAGATTATGATTTGTTTGTTTATTTAATCATAAAATAAACAAAAAATAGTTCCGCAACTGAACTTAAATTGGACTGTTGCCTAGTAACCTGAACACAAACAATGTAGTCTAATTAACGGTCATTTAGTAGAACACCTGTGCGGCGGAGTGACACATAGTTAAAAGTCCCAGTGCTGTTATACTGTATATCGGCCCTCATGGAATGCCTCTTGTCAAATCAAATTACTTGGTCGGAACTAACTGTTGTATTAAATAGTATATACTACTTTTTCTGGTCCATAAGACATGTTTCATGGTAAAACGTCTTTTTTTTTACGCAGCTCTTTAGCGTGGAATGATCAAGCGAGGCTACTTTAATCTCTTTAGTCTCCATTACATTCACTAATTATAAGATTTAGTGATCCTAAAACTGTTGTTTGATATATTGAGTGGGCTCTTCAAAACGTAAACTTTCGTAATATGAAAAAAAAACTGAAAACACATTTAGAAAAACAACAATTAGAGAAGAAGAAGCTTTTCGCTCGTTTGCGCGACTTGAGAATTGCCGACGTGCGGCCCTTTTCACCAGACCGTGTCACATATGGAGGGCATCTGCAGAAATAATGCAAATAACTTTTAGTTTTTTATGTTTCTTACACAGTCTTGTCTTGTTTGACAACAGCAAGAGCTTGCTCATTTCAGAAGTATACAGTAAAAGGGATTCTTTAACACTTGAACAGCCGTGCCTTTTTTACCTACTAAAAGAGCCGCATCAAATGACCCCCTCTTTGCAATGCTCAAGCTGCTATTTACACACAACGACCACTAGTTGGCCGCTTGTAAATTAGCCTGCTTCCTACACAGAAAAACTGCAAAATAGCTTTATATTCAGGGGTGCACATAACTTTTTGGGGCCAGTGCTCAGAGGAGCACCTAGGGATGCTGCTTGGTGCTCCCCGAGCTCGCGAGTCACGACCCGTCCCAGGGGATGGATAAAAAAGGGATACATGGATAACTTATATTAGCAAAACGACATTTATTCATAAATAAAGATGAACGAACAAATGATTGTGTGCAAAACAAAAGAGACGAATGCAAAATCAAATGACTGCTCTTTAAGCATGAAAGTCTGTCAGACTCCTTTAAACACAATGAAATCAACTTTTCAACAAAAAGTTACAGCTTAAGCATTTTATTTATGCTACAAGCTTAATCATCATCATCACTGCTCTCTTGACTGCTGTTATTACTGTCCTCAATTTCAACCATGGTAGAGGATGTTGTAGGCTATCACTTTAAATAGCTCATTATTTTGATTGTGCAACAAAGTCTTTTTTTTTCTTTTCTAATAGAATTCCCAACCATATTCCCTGGGTCTAGGTGCGATAATGAAGCTGTAAAACAAACGTCTGAACGTTTGAAAGCTTCAGAGAAAAGAAACGTGAAGTCCCTTGGTGTTGTTTTTCCTTTTAGCGACGAGTCGTTCGGGACTGAATCTTCACGTGCGGCGTGATAACCATGCGATACGCGATACGCGGAATGAAAGTGCGAGTTACGCTACTTTCCGAATGTTTTCGTGAGGGGAGTCGCCGTGGTCGTCGTCGGTCGACTGTTGTGATGGATTACTCGTCGGGCCTTCGGCTGAGGTGACGGCAAATAGTTACTTAGTGGGGCTTGCTTCTTGGACCCAGCTGTTGGTGCGCAAAAGCGCCTTCATACGGCTGATCTGCCGCGCAGCATGCATTTTGGCGATGCATGCGCACTGGCGCACCAGTTATGTGCACCCCTGTTTATATTAGCTTATTCTGATGTGATTTAGAAAATGTAAGGATACTGGTTGGTAGAACGCACATACTGTATCTAGGAAAAGTCGTGAAAGGAGGGTCCTGAAATTTAATCGAGTGCAAAGATATAAAAAATGCCTTTACTCATGGCTGTTCTAGTGTTAAAGGCAGGAGCAGTAAATACAGTTGTTGATACTAAACTAAGGAAAACTAAGGTGAGTTTTCAAGCAGTCTCTCTCTCCACTCACCCAGCTTAGTCCTCTTAATAGGTGGAGGCAGTGGTGTAGTCTAGTGTTTTCTAGTGGGTATACTGTGATTTTCCCCTCCCATATCCTCTCATATCGTTCATTTCGCCATAAGAATACATCTGCGCTCCCTGTCTAACGTTATATATATAAAATGACATGTTATAAGGCTGATCTGTGCATGATAGTGCTGCATTTTGACATATTTCATGTCACATCACCCCCCTTTGATGGTATATGACGCTATAGTCAGTCCCAATGGTCCAAAATTCAAGTGCTTCATAACACAGACGGGGTGAATTTTATGAATGAAAGTGAAAGTTCTGTCACAAAACGCCGCTACGTATCCTCACACATTTTTAAGTGGGTATATGGAAATCCTTGGCCTTTCCTAGTGGGTATACGGCGTAGTCCTGCGTATCACGTAGACTACACCACTGGGTGGAGGGGCCCCAGGAATCTAAGATGAGACCCTCCAGCCTCGTCCTCTTAATGGGTGGAGGAGGCCCAGCTCAACATTGAGTTTCACTGCAGTACGCCTGATCGCTTCCAAGAAGGCAAAACCAGGGACCAGAGACTCCTCACCACACTGACCCGCCTGTGTACCAGGTTGAGCAGAGGAAGGGGCTCTCCCCCATGGAGAAGGTGTTGTTGGACGCACACCAAGAGGGGTCGCTCTCATCACTCTCATAGTGAGAAGGTCCATATCAACCTCTGTAGCCCGTGGTCCTATAGAGCTATTTGGAGGCTTATTGAGAGGAGGAGAATTGCTCTTCTGAATGATTTCTTCATCCAGCAGTCTATTTGACAGCTCAACACTCTCAGTACTCCCCACACCAACCTATGGACCTTTGGGGACATGTGGCAGGGAATCGCCGCCGCCCCCCCCCCTCCCCACAGTGTAAGCTTGCAAAGTAGATGTTATACAAGTTGTACATTCCTTTATTTCTGGGATTTTGGAAGGATAGTTAAATGTTTTCAGTTATCATTAGAGACCTTCAGTCCGTCGTAGACTGAAGACATCTCTTCAGGTTACACCTTAACTGCTCCTCCTGAGACTTCTACTGCCCCCCAGCACTGCGTCTCCCGAAGACACCCGCTTTTCCCCTCTACTGTGTCCCTAAAAACTTCCCTTGTACTGTTTCTATGTTTCTCCAGTGTGTACATTTTTTAAAAAACAATAAAAAAAAAACAAGGGCTAGGTTTAGAAGAAAGTGATAGAAGAAGGTTTTTCCTTCTATCAATGGCCCCGGGCCTGAGCTGGATTACTCTTCCTGCTACGACTGGTGGATTGATGATTCACTTGCTTAGTATTCAAATGTATTGATTATAAGTCGCTTTGGAATAAGGCGTCTGCTAAATGCCAAAAATGTAAATGTATAATCCCCAAGTGGAAGGAACATCACTCGTCCATCAACCGGCCATGTACAGGAGCTCCTTCCAAGCTTTCCGACCGGCCAGTACAACGATCCAAAACATACTGCAAAGGAGACTCTCAACTGGCTCAAGAGGCAGAAAATGTTGTGTGGAAGAACGGGACAGAATTCCACCTGATATTGTGAGAGATTAGGTTTTTTTCATACAGGAAGCATCTTGTTGTATATTTTACTTAAACACACACACATGCATGGACTGTATTACTTAGGGTTAGGCTTTTTGGCTATGGAAGAATGTCTGCTGACAAAGGGGTGTTTTATGACATCTTGTAACACATCCTTTTGTCTCAAGAGCCATATGTTCTTGCCTCAGAAAGTGCTGTC
The DNA here is from genome assembly GCF_963989245.1 of Nansenia antarctica. Classification (NCBI taxonomy): domain Eukaryota; kingdom Metazoa; phylum Chordata; class Actinopteri; order Argentiniformes; family Microstomatidae; genus Nansenia; species Nansenia antarctica. The sequence continues at coordinate 23,961,419 of NC_137674.1, read as the reverse complement.
CTTATATGGGCATTTAGGATGACTTCCTGTGAATCTGCCCTGACCTTTAACCTGGAATGACATTAGGCCAGGGTGACATCATTTTAGGGTCTCCTTCTTTTCACACCTCGAGCATCCCTACAGTAAAAATGATAGGGCCATTGTTGAAGTTATATTTGCATACCAAAAGGTTTAAAGGTGGGAACAGATGAAACCAACTCTCTCTCTCTGATCCCAGCACCTCTCTTCTCTCTGATCAGCACAGCTTCTTGACCACCAGCAGCCAGCTCATATTTTGTAAACCTGTGTACTTTGTTTAAATAAATCGTCTTAAAGCTCAGAAGTATATTATTGATTATTATCCAACAAGTAACTTAAGTAACTTAGTGAGAGTAACTCAATCTTGAAGCTGTCGTTGGAAACAAAGGCTCCACAAACTCCACCAAGTATGAAATAAATGTCGGTTGGCGTGTTCAATTCCTCTTTCCTGTGTCATTCTCTTTTGTGGCACATAACATTATCGCACATTATGGTTCGTGTTGGAGTGTTAACATTTCTTTATCTGTGTAGTTTTCTTGAATTAATACCAATGTCTGGTCTAAATGTCATGTGAAAAGCTGCAATGGAAATATTATGTTGAATATTTTTTTTTAAATGTGTTGAATACTTATTTTCCCCACTGTATGTATGTGAAATCTGTCTACACTGCTCGTCAAAGTGTGCTGACATATGAAAGAGGCTAACTTGAAGAGTAACTAGACTCCACATGGTCAAAAACAGACTGTCAGCAGCAACTGGCTGCTTGGCTACAGTTCTTGTTTCTGTAATGGGAATTGCAGTTGCACAGTGCGCCACACCACATACGCCAAGCAACACATCTTGTTAGGGTTATCTGACAGATCGGGAGCAGAGATTCTCAAAGTGCCATCATGTGAAAAGCGAGGGCTGTGGAGTGTTGACTGTTTCATAACTCTCCCAGCGAGAGTGCACTCAACAGGATCTCCACTTTGATTGCATCTCCCAGCTAGACCTTACAGGAGAGAGGCTCCGCATTAGCGGGATGAGGAGTGGCTCATGTAAAATGGAGATAAAACAAGTATGAGTTTTGACATCTAACTCAAATATCAAAAGCAGTGGTATGGGAGGGAGCAAAAGATAAAGTGAATTGTTTTCAATGGAACAACTGCAACATTTGCACTAATACAATTTCATTACAACCTGATACACATAGTATAATATGTTCAAATATAAGAATCCATATTAAATTAGAACTATCGGTTAGAGTATGTAACCTCTGTTCACTGTAGAAGATGAGGGGTACATGGAGATACTATAGATACTATAGAGTACAACTCACCAATCGTGAGCTTAGAAAGGTTCTATCTCCGTTTAGGGTAGTTCAGAGATATTGAGCGTCAACGTTTTTACATTCCATTATGTTTTGTGAGATGGAACCTTTTGTGAGATGGAATTTGTGTTGTTTCAGTATTAAGAATGGAAAATTATGTTTATTTATTTATTTTGTGTTGTTTCAATACTAAGAATGAAAAAGTATTAGTACTGTTGATACTGTAATTTATGAATTAATTAATTGGATTATATAATAAGTATTGTTCTCACTTGAGAGTGACGGATAGGGGTAGGACATGATAAGCTTCCTCCTACTCCCTTTCCAACATTGATAGGCCTGTACTCTTTGTATTAGTTATTTGTTCTTTTATTATTTAAAATCATGTTCGAAATAAAGTTTAATAAAAACAACAAACAAGGGGCGCTTAGGTGGCGTAGCGGGTTAAGCGTTGACCATGTACCGCTGGGTTCCCGGTTCGATTCCGGCCGCGGACATATCCTGCATGTCATCCCTTCTCTCTCTCTCACCCATCCTTCCTGTCAAATCTCTACTGTCTCTATCACAATTTTTAAAAAAGATAAATATGAGTGGGACTGCCCCACTCAGAAAAAATAACTTAAAAACCCCCAACAACAAACAAAAAAAACCACTGGTGTTACAGAGAGTACCGAAAACCATCTCAGAAAACGTAAACACCTACCATCCTCCGCTGACGCCTCGCTGCTGTAGCCGTCGTACTCGGCTGTCAGCGGGCTGTACTTCTGCCGGGTCTCCCAGCCGTAACCCGTCTGCTGCTGGGTGCTGGCGCCGCCCCGGAGGCCCTGCGAGCGGCTGACCGCCTCCTGGTACTGACCCATCACCTCGTCCTCGCTGTCTGACGACGAACCTTGCAGGTCGGCGTCAAGGTAGATCTTATCTACAAGTGAGGATGGGATGGCTGCGGTTAGTTTCTGCCCGTAATATCAGATGTTAATGATCAGCTTGCTGTACATAACAACAGTTCGTGAGTTTAGAATCATTCAATTCAATTCAATTCAATTCAACTTTATTCGCCATGTGCAGTGCACTAGGAACATGATTTGGTATTCAACCATACTAAACAAGCTACAGTACATACAACAACAAGACGACAACACGACAATACACAAGACAAAATATACAGTACCAATATGAGTGGATATTATGAATAAATACTGTACAACTAAGTGCAAGAACATGTAAAGTGCAAGGTACAATGATCAGCAATTATTGAGAAGGGCTATGGCTTTGGGGAAAAAACTGTTCAAGTGTCTTGATGTTTTTGTCCTGGTGGCCCTGTAGCGCTGTCCAGAAGGGAGTAATGTAAACAAGCTGTGAGCTGGATGTGAGGGGTCAGCCACAATCTTGCATGCTCTCTTCAGTGATCTGGAGCTGTGGAGGTCTGTGATGGGAGGCAGGGGGCAGCCGATGATCCGCTCAGCTGTCCGTACGACTCTTCGTAGCTTGGCCTTGGATCGGGCAGACGCAGAGTCGTACCAGACAGTGATGGAGGATGTTAGGATGCTCTCTATGACGTCCCTGTAGAACTGGACCAGGATGTGACGACTGATGTGGAGTCTCTTCAGCTGACGGAGGAAGAACAAGCGCTGCTGGCCTTTGTTAACTAAATGGGTGATGTTGTTATCCCATTTTAGTTTGTTGGAGATGGTAGTGCCCAGAAACTTGAATTCATCCATTATTGTGACAGGGGAGTTATTGATGACCAGTGGAGAGTGAGTTGGGGCCTTTTTCCGGAAGTCCATAATCACCTCCACTGTCTTGGTGTTGTTGAGTTCCAGGTTATTGGCTGCAGACGAGGACAGGACACCAGGCGGCCGACCTCCCTCCGGTAGGCAGACTGCCCCGTCATTGTCAGTGATGAGGCCAACCATGGTGGTGTCATCTGCATATTTGATGGTCTTGACAGATGTGGTTACGGTTCTATCTCCGTTTAGGGCAGTTCAGAGATATTGAGCGTCAAAGTTTTTACATTCCATTAGGTTTTGTGAGATGGAACCTTTGTATTTTATTAATTACTAACTCAAAAATGTCAACATTTTAAAAATAACACCACACAGGCATTAATAAATACCTAATGGATCAGATTATGTAAAAAACTCAATTTTGACCAAAAATGGAGATAGAACCTTATAATTCTAACGTCATGAGTTAGGATCAGCTTGCTGTACTTAACAACAGTAGTGATGTTATCAGTTTTGAGTTGAACAACTAATAGGCCGCCTCAACCATTTATTGAAGAAACCCAAGTTGGCTTTTAAGACAAGAGGGTTTGAGGTGTTGAAACTAGAGCCGTTTACCACTAGAGGGCAGCAGAGTTGTATTTCTAACTGAGTGTCCACCAGTTTATGCCCGATTACTGTGCTCAGTAATCCAGCCCTAACATTATCTTACACCAAATCAAATTCAAATTCAAATTCAAATTGTATTCATCACGTACACAATATACAAGTATAATATGCAGTGAAACGCTTTGTGTACCCATCCGGCGATACAAATATTTAAGAAGATTTAAAAAGACACAGACAACAAGTGATTTAAGAGATGAGTTTCTTGTGCAGGGTAAAAAGTGCAAAGAGTAGTGGCAGTCCATTTTTGGCTGATATGGAGGTGTGTGTGTGTGTGTGCTAAGCACAGTCGTCATTCAGCAGGGAAGAAGCTCTTCCTCCTCCTCTCTGTTTTTGACCTCAGGCAGCGATAGCACCTCCCTGAGGGTGACTGAGAGAAGAGTCTGTTGCTGGGGTGGCTGGGGGCTCTCTGAGGGTAACAGAGAGAAGGGTTTTGGGTCACATTTCACTGCAGTGTGAACATAGCCTAGGATCTCCATCCTTGCCAACCACTCTGTTCCCCCGGGCGGCGGACAGGGCAACACTCCCACGCTCATCACCTGACGCCCCTCAGAAGCGTGAGAAAGGTCACTGCCTGTGTGTTACGACCCCATATGTGGTCTAGGGATATGGGGTGTAACGATTAGATAAAACCCGGGGGGGACAAGAACCAGAGGAGATGGGGAAATAGAAAATAAACAAGATTTATTGTAAAAAATGGTAAACACAACACAGGTTTCCGAGAAACACACAAACTGAAATCTACTCTATAAAAAGAAGAGCGAAAATCTAATGTAGAATAATAAAGGATAAAGTATCAAATCAATGAACTGGCCTAGTGGAAATCTACTCTAACTAACCAATCAAATACAAATAATACTAAATGACTACAAACATAAGTTAATTAATAAACACAAACTACAAAACTAGGATCTACAAAACTACAGCTGTAACTAACAAAACCAACACAAAACAACTCGGCAGTTGTCGTCTGGCCCACTGGCACCATCGCATTGTCTCTCCCAGGCTTTTATCCTCCACCTCCACCCTTAAGGGAGTGACTGAGCACACCTGAGCACACCTGAGCTCAATCAAGCCGTCACCATGGCCGTAGGCAGGAGGAAGGACAACCACCTGGGAGAAACAACACAAAAAACAACACACACACTACGGCTGTACACACCACAGCCGTTACACTGTGGAAAACGGTTTCTGGAGGGAGCGCTCTACAGGCCCCTGGGTCCTGTGAGCAGCTGGGTGAAACCTGGGGCTTGAGTTTGTGCTTGCCCAAAGAGAGCTCTCTGTCCTGGGCTGTGCCATCACACTGCTCCTCGGTGGTGGGAGGCCCCCTGGCTGCACGTTCACCAGCAGCAGCCTCTTGTTCAGCAGCTTGGATCTTTGGAAAGTCTATCGGCTAAGTCTCTCCTCTACCTGCACTTTCACCTGCTCTGCTAGCCGCTAAAGCAGGGTATCCGCGGTGTCTTGAAAAGTATTAAAAGTTGATAAATCAATTTTGGGAAAATCAAGACCCTTAATAAGTATTAAAAAGTCTTATCACGATTTTATGAGGTCTTGAATTTTGTAGGTATTTTTCTGAATTAGAATCTGTCCAAAGAGTTTGAGTCCTAAAAACTTTTAGTAAAAGACTAGTTGTATGATAGTGGTCTAGTCTGTTGCAAACTAAACCTGTTAAGTTAAAGGTGTCACTGATGTAAACGGTTACAGCTCGAAGTGGCGGTGAGGTCTGGAAAAGTATTGACAAGGTCTTTAAAAAGTCTTAGAAAGGTATCCGGTTGTTAAGTCTGATGTCAAACGTGACGTTTTGCAATATCCGGGTCCAAACCAGAAATTCTCCGCACCAGAATAGCCTACCAGTGTACTACAGCGGTAGAATGACAGTTTAATCGTTTTTTAGACTCGGATCTATTCATACAACAAGGGACATAGCACTTTCCCGTTTTCCCCATATTGTCAGGGTATTTGAGCCTCGGAAAAGCGCTATATAAATATAATTAATTATTATTATTATTGCGTTGGCATTGGCATTTCGAAGACAGCGCCTCAGCCAACTTTGGACCCGGAAACACGTCACGACTTAACAACCGGATTGAAATTAACCTCAAGATTCCTGTATATACCCTGAGTAGGTAACATAGACACGGCTGTTCTAGTGTCAACTGTCACTTAGATCCAACTGTCACTTTCAAAATAACCTCAAGATTCCTGTATATACCCTGTAAAGGTAGAAGTGACATTGGCCCAGGGCAAAAGCCAAGTCCTTGACGGAATCTATGATGGATGACACAGAGGCTAGGTTCTGCTGGAAGCTCTTGAAGAAGGCCCTGGTGCAGTATACAGTACTGTACAGTGGTGTAGTCTAGGTGATACGCAGGACTACGCCGTATACCCACTAGGAAAGGCCAAGGATTTCCATATACCCACTTAAAAATGTGTGAGGATACGTAATGGCGTTTTGTGACAGAACTTTCACTTTCATTCATAAAATTCACCCCGTCTGTGTTACGAAGCACTTGACTTTTGGACCATTGCGACTGAATATAGCGTCATATACCATCAACAGGGGGAGATGCGACATGAAATATGCCAAAATGCAGAACTATCATGCACAGATCAGCCTTATGTTAGACAGGGAGCTCAGATGTATTTTTATGGCGAAATTAACGATAAGGCTGGGAGGGGAAAATCACAGTATACCCTCTAGAAAACACTCGACTACACCACTGCCTGGAAGCTCTTGAAGAAGGTCATGGTGCAGTATACAGTACGGTATACTGTGTAACACCTGTTCAATGATCTCTTTCCACTTATCCTTTTCAAGTGCGTCAACTTTGTATAAGAACAGGAAGAGTCTTTTGTTGGGTGAGAATCCAGGTTGTTGTACAGTATGCATCCTCTGGTCAATATGCCACTGCTAGCTCACAGACAGCAGAGAAAATACCCTGTTAGAAGCACGAGAAGAAATCCTGACAAATAGAGACGCCTGTCCTTTAACTCAATCCATTTATGCAGTCATTAAGGCGGCAATATGGTATTGACATCATTTTAATTTATTGTTTATTTTTAAACAAATTGTATATAGCCATTAATGCTCATCACATAATGCTCATACATGAGTTGTTTTCTAAAATCTTTCTTAAAATTGGCAGTTGACGGTCAGATCTCACAGATTTTTTTTTTTTAAATGTTGTCTATTAATGTAAATATAATGTCAAAAGTCTAATAGTGTATCGTGAACTTCTTTACCAAATGGATGCTTAGACACAAAAACAATTTCTATCAGTTCTAGTCCCCTGCCCACCCTGGATTTCATTACTGTATCTAAGCAATTTTGTCATTGATATAATGTTTGTTTTTTTATTCAAACATTTTACTTACATTTATTTAATTTTTTACATTTTTGGCATTTAGCAGACGCCTTATTCCAAAGCGACTTACAATCAATACATTTGAATGCTAAGCATGTGAATCATCAGTCCACCATTCGTAGCAGGAAGAGTAATCCAGCTCAGGCCTAGTGCCATTGATGGAAGGAAAAACCTTCTCCGATCACCTTCTTCTAAAACCTAGTTTTTTTTAATATACTGGAGAAACAGAGAAACAGTACAAAGGGGGCAATAGAAGTTCTTAGGGACACAGTAGAGGGGAAAGCGGGTGTCTTTAGGAGACGTAGTGCTGAGGGGCCTTATAATTCTAACGTCACGACTTTACTTTACTTTACTGTGTGCGCCACAAAGTGAGTAATGCGTGAAGATTTCAAATGACACCCTCATGACTAGATTTTGGGAAGACCACTCATCTGTACTTTGCTATAAATTGGCCTGGCACTTATATTATCTAGTGTTTCAGTTAAGCTACACTCTTACCATTTGATTTAATTAACTTCTACAGATATATTTCAACAACCGGGCGCAGTAGTTTGGAACAGTGAGGAGGCTATTACTGGAACTACATACGTGCATTTATAGATTAAAAAATAAATAAAAAATCAACACTCTCTTGACCAATAACAAACGTATTCAACAAAGCTGTGGCGTAAAACCCGTAATATGATCAGATTAGAGCTCAACTACCGGTCTGGCAGGTAACTGTCTGTCTGATGGTCTAATCCAACTGTCTGTCTGATGGTCTAATCACTGTCTGTCTGATGGTCTAATCCAACTGTCTGTCTGATGGTCTAATCACTGTCTGTCTGACAGTTTAATCCTATACACCTGTCTGTCTGACAGTTTAATCCTATACACCTGTCTGTCTGACAGTTTAATCCTATACACCTGTCTGTCTGATAGTTTAATCCTATACACCTGTCTGTCTGATGGGTTAGTCGTACTGTGTAAACATCCCTTTAGCAGGACGGCCGACATTTTGGCTGACCAATGAAAGCGGTCACAGATTTGTCATGAACATAGCCAGGTGTAGTAGAAGGTACACATACAGACACAGACACGCACGCACACACACACACACACACACACACACACACACACACACACACACACACACACACACACACACTAAAGCTTTACCTTGCAACTCCTTGCCTTTCCTGTACTCGTCCAGGCATTGCAGGCTGCCAGCGTTCTCCAGGGACAGTTTGTTGTTGAGGTACAGAAACAGGAGGACCATGAGGATGATGAAGAGGCCGACGGCCGTCAGGAACCCCAGAGCCTCTGGAGAGACTGCAGAGAGAGACAAGAGAGGAGAGAGAGGAGAGAGAGGAGAGGAGAGAGAGGAGAGAGGAGGGAGGAGAGAGGAGAGAGGAGAGAGAGGAGAGGAGAGAGGAGAGAGAGAGACAAGAGAGGAGAGAGAGGAGAGGAGAGAGAGGAGAGAGGAGGGAGGAGAGAGGAGAGAGAGAGACAAGAGAGGAGAGAGAGGAGAGGAGAGGAGAGAGGAGAGAGAGAGACAAGAGAGGAGAGAGAGGAGAGAGGAGAGAGGAGAGAGCAGAAGGAGATGTGGGCTGAGTGTAAAAACTTCTGTGCTGTCATGGTATCAAGTCGTGAGGTTAGAATTATAAGGTTCTGCTCTAGTGACCGCTAGTGATGGATGCGTCGTTTCTAATCGGAGCGAAACCACCCTTTTCAAGCGGAGCATGCGTCGGTTGTTTGCTCCGGGAGCGACTTCGAATACGCGTTCTCACAGCTCCAAACGACGCAGAGCAAAGCGAATTTGATCCTAAACTCCGATTCCAAGTGAAGCAAATGTTCTAGTGAGAACACACGCTAAGTCTCTGTTCTCTGCCTGAACGATTTGTATAGCAAAGCTGTCAGCCACTTAATGCAACCAGCGGACTGATTGATTACCACAGACAGTGAAAGAACATCAAATAAGGACCGGCAGGAATGGATGAGATGGGAAACAGGAATAATCAGAAGGTTGAATCATTTGAATGTTTAGTCTGCAGAGTCAGTGGGTATACAAAAACTAAAATGAAGCGCAAAATGGAAAATGGTGCACAATGAGTTGAAAATGTTTATTGCTCTTGCATATTGTAAATAATAACTGGGTATCTGTGAGACAGTTTTCTTCCAATTTTGTTTCTATAGATGGAGAAAAATATAGCAAGGGATGAACTAGCAAGAGGAAAGACAGAGAGCAGTGCCATATGAACAGTCAGTGTCCCTCTTAATGTGTGTCTGCATGTGAGAGGAGCATGGCCTTGCATAACAAACACCTCAAAACCCCCTTTTCCTCATTAATGATCTGAAATCTGATGAAGAGAGCATTGTTGAAGAACATTGTTCGTCAGTTTCTACCAAATCAAATATGCACTATAATCAGATGACAACTTGTTGAATGCCCAAGCCCTAACAGAAAGCTAAGCTGGCAAACCACAGATTGCCTCCTACGGATTTGATTATGTTCTCATTATAGGAGTATATTCTGTAATCAAAAGATGAAAATGGATTTGTGAAATAGAGACTAGGGATGGGTCCGACTAAATGTTTTAACAAAATGACATTTCTTAGGCAAATAAAAGAGTCATGCGTGCGTGCTTATGCAGACGATGGCGGTGTCCCGGTGGTGGAAAACCCATCACATAGGGTTTTAAACAGTTACATAGGGTTTTAAACAGTTACATAGGGTGTTAAACAGTTACATAGGGTTATAAACAGTTACATAGGGTTTTAAACAGTTACATAGGGTGTTAAACAGTTACATAGGGTTATAAACAGTTACATAGGGTTTTAAACAGTTACATGGGGCTTTGAGCATGGTCCAATCATTAGTGGTTAAAGCTACCTTGTCAGCGCTGACTGGCATACTAGAAATTAAACATTTACATACATATCTTTATACAATGTTTGTCTATGATGGGCCTACTAACACACAAACTGTGAAATAAAACAACCCAGTCAGTTTTTGTAGGCTGCCTATTTCAGAAAACATGCGATTCAACAAGACATTCAGATTTGCCTCAGTATGTCACAGACAGGTCTCTATATTATTCTTACTATAATATGACTACTAATACTATTACCATAATTAGAATTATACCACCCCCCCATCTGAGTCTCTCCGCCCACAGCAGTACTATCAGATAAACAAGAACTGGGTCAAACGTCATCAAAATACGAAGAAAGTCGTATTTTCAATGACGTGTGAATCAGAATTGAGCGTTATACTGCGTATACAGCGTGACCTGCCTGCTTAGACCGCAGTTGAAATGACACATATCCGATTCGTATCTGACTGATCCGGCTTGAGAATGAGGCCTGAATCGGATCTGAGAATATCAGATTCAATGTGCTTTTTTTACTGCTTACACCTACATGTTACATATCAGATCTGTGCCACATGTGAGCAAAACAATCTGAATAGTGTCACTTCGACCTGGCGGTGTGAATGCAGCAGTCTAATACACCTTCAAGTACCCATCATTCCTTTGGCCACATGTGCTCTCTTTGACATTCCTACAGGATGTTAGAGATGTAGGTAGGGACAGGAGGTGACTGAGACTTATTTGAGAGGTGTGTGGTGAAGTGTCATCCCAAGAGGACATCTGTCTGTCTCACAGTGTACCTGTCAGTCAGTGGTGACTGTCTCACAGTGTACCTGTCTGTCAGTGGTGACTGAATTATTCAAAGCACAGGTGGAATGTGATCCTGTTCTATACACTTTTTTTCTGGATGAGCAGAGGGAATTATATCCAGTTTTTCTGCTTGTTTATAAAGCTCTCACTGGCACAGCACCAGAATATCTGAAAGACCTTGTGCTAGCATATCAGCCCAATAGAGCTCTCAGGTCTTCTGACGCTGTTTTTTTCTGTGTACCACATGTACAAAAGAAGAGATTTGGTGAGGCTGCATTCTCATTTTATGCACCCAGATTGTGGAATGCACTGCCAGTTTACATTAGGGATGCAACCTCAGCACATATATGTTCAAGTCAAGACTAAAAACCCATCTTTTTAATATTGCCTTTAAATTACAAAATAATTAAATTATGATTATATAATGATTAAAGCACTTTGAGCTGCAACGTTTGTTATTTGTAACAACGTTTGTTATGTATAAGTTATTATTATTATTATTATTATTATTTTTATTATTATTATTATTATTGTTATTGTTATTATTATTATTATTATTATTATTATTTTGGAAGACATCGGCCATCGACCTCGCTATGTTATTTTGATTTGGGCTTAGAAGTTGGAAAATAGTCACATGGCAACCACTTCCTCTTCCAGTGTCCAGTATGTGATGACATGCTGCCCGGAGGGTAAGGGACTACTGACCTAGGTCCTAGGCTGTTTAGACGTGCAGTCAAAGTGGCCTTTGATTTAACACTTAATCAGCCATGATGTGAGTAAAAGAAGTGTTATATCTTTGCACTCGATCAAATTTCAGGACCCTCCTTTCATGACTTTTCCTAGATATGTGCGTTCTACCACCCAGTATCCTTACATTTTCTAAATCACTTCAGGATAAGCTTATATAAAGCTATTTTGCTGTTTTTCTGTGTATGAAACAGGCTAATTTACAAGCGGCCAACTAGTGGTCGTTGTGTGTAAATAGCAGGTTAGCATTTTAAAAGAGGCTGTTCTAGTGTTAAAATCAAAACATTTGGAGTGTAGAGTCAAAAGAAGAAATTATGCTTCCCCCCACCTCCACCCCGTCTGTGAAAACAAGTCATGTCTCTTCACTCTACTGGCGCCCCGCTGGTGGAATGAGCTTCCCACTGTTGTCAGAACTGCAGAATAACTCCCCATCTTCCGACTGAAGACCTACATCTTTAGGCTACACATTAACTGTCCCTACTGAGACATCTACTACACCCTGCACTGTTTCTTCTGTGTAATAATATTATTATTTATTTTTTATGACGATGACTGCCAATGGCCTGAACCTAGATTACTTTTTCCTGCCGTGGTTGATGGATATATGATTCACTTTAGTCTAATGTATTTGTTGTAAATCGCTTTGGAATAAGAATCTGTTAAATGCCAAAAATGGCATTTCCGGGTCCAAATAAAAAGTTCCCCGCACCAGAGTACCAGTGTGCTACAGCGGTAGAATGACAGTTCAATCGTTTTTTAGACTGGGATCTATTCATACAACAAGGGACACAGCACTTTCCCGTTTTTCCCATATTGTCAGCGTCTTTGAGCCTCGGAAAAGCGCTATACAAATATAATGAATTATTATTATTACTGAGGCATTTCGAAGAGAACGCCTCAGCCAACGTTGGACCCGGAAACACGTCACGACTTAACAAACGAATAGATTGAGCTCTCTTAAGCCACAAATGATGTGACGGAACACACCTGACTAAACAGAAACACCTGTCAAGCCAATTTTACAATACTTCTGGTTTTCAAAAATAGAATGACCCTATGTATAAGGGTTGTCATTTCTAAATGGTCAAACCAATCTGGAAGAAGAAACCATAGAATTGAAGCCGAGAATCCATACTTTAACCTCTTGTAATTGCTTGATTTAAAATCGAACTCAAACTAAACTGTTGGAGTATAGAGCTAGTATATATGGTAAATGGACTGCACTTATATAGCGCCTTTATCCAAAGCGCTTTACAACGGCCTCTCATTCACCCATTCACACACCCATTCACACACCAATGGCGGCAAGCTACCATGCAAGGCGCCGGCCCGCTCATTGGGAGCAATTTGGGGTTCAGTGTCTTGCCCAAGGACACTTCGACATGTGGCCAGCCGGGGCTCAAACCGCCGATCTGCCAACCTCGCGATCATTAGACGGCGGCTCTACCTCCTGCACCCCCCCCCCCCCCGTATAGAGCTTAAAGAAGACAAAATGCTTCCTCTTTCCTATACTTATGGAGGGTTGTAAACTGAGCCCAACTGCAGTGGAAAACAAGGTTATCTGTCAGGCAGGAAGATAGATTATTCCTAACTGGCCTTGTTGAGGTTGTTTAAACTACTTTACTGTGTAGGGAATCCAAATTATTCACCATTCCCTATCTGTGTAAGTGAGTTCATGTATGTTTTTTAAACTAACTCTGAAACAGTCTGTGACACAAAAGACAGCATGTACATATACAGCCCTTGTGTCGGGAACACTTTGTAAAACCATTGTCAGTTAACACAGTTCGTCGCTGCATCTACAAATGCTAGTTAAGACTCTACCATGCAAAGAGAAAGCCATATCAACAACATCCAGAAACACCGCAGGCTTCTCTGGGCCCGAAATCATCTGAGATGGACTGACGCAAAGTGGAAAAGTGTGCTGTGGTCTCTCCTCCTCCTCCTCTCCTCCTCGTCCTCTCTTCCTCCTCCTCCTCTCCTCTCTTCTCTCTCCTCCTCTCTTCCTCCTCCTCCTCCTCCTCTCTTCCTCCTCTCTTCCTCCTCCTCTCTTCCTCCTCCTCCTCTCCTCCTCCTCTCTTCTCTCTCCTCCTCCTCCTCTCTTCCTCCTCATCCTCTCTTCCTCCTCCTCCCCTCTTCTCTCTCCTCCTCTCTTCTTCCTCCTCCTCTCTTCCTCCTCCTCCTCTCTTCTCTCTCCTCCTCTCTTCCTCCTCCTCTCTTCTCTCTCCTCCTCTCTTCCTCCTCATCCTCTCTTTCTCCTCCTCCTCCTCTCTTCTCTCTCCTCCTCTCTTCCTCCTCCTCCTCTCTTCCTCCTCCTCCTCTCTTCTCTCTCCTCCTCTCTTCCCTCTCCTCCTCCTCTCTTCTCTCTCCTCCTCTCTTCCCTCTCCTCCTCCTCTCTTCCTCCTCCTCCTCTCCTCCTCCTCCTCCTCTCTTCCTCCTCCTCCTCTCTTCATCCTCCTCCTCTCTTCCTCCTCATCCTCTCTTCTCTCTCCTCCTCCTCCTCTCTTCCTCCTCCTCCTCTCTTCCTCCTCCTCCTCTCTTCTCTCTTCCTCCTCCTCTCTTCCTCCTCCTCCGCTCTACTCTCTCCTCCTCATCCTCTCTTCCTCCTCATCCTTTCTTCCTCCTCCTCCTCTCTTCTCTCTCCTCCTCTCTTCCCTCTCCTCCTCCTCTCTTCCCTCTCCTCCTCCTCTCTTCCTCCTCCTCCTCTCTTCTCTCTCCTCCTCTCTTCCCTCTCCTCCTCTCTTCCCTCTCCTCCTCTCTTCCCTCTCCTCCTCCTTTCTTCCTCCTCCTCCTCTCTTCTCTCTCCTCCTCTCTTCCCTCTCCTCCTCTCTTCCCTCTCCTCCTCTCTTCTCTCTTCTCTCTTCTCCTCTCTTCCCTCTCCTCCTCTCTTCCCTCTCCTCCTCCTCTCTTCCTCCTCCTCCTCTCTTCTCTCTCCTCCTCTCTTCCCTCTCCTCCTCTCTTCTCTCTCCTCCTCTCTTCTCTCTTCTCCTCTCTTCTCTCTCCTCCTCTCTTCCCTCTCCTCCTCTCTTCCCTCTCCTCCTCCTCTCTTCTCTCTCCTCCTCTCTTCCCTCTCCTCCTCTCTTCCCTCTCCTCCTCTCTTCTCTCTTCTCCTCTCTTCTCTCTTCTCCTCTCTTCTCTCTCCTCCTCTCTTCCCTCTCCTCCTCTCTTCCCTCTCCTCCTCTCTTCCCTCTCCTCCTCTCTTCCCTCTCCTCCTCTCTTCTCTCTTCTCCTCTCTTCCCTCTCCTCCTCCAGGTCTTGAATGCAAGGGGAAAATACATCAAATCGGTCTAAAAAATTAGGTGCTAGGCCTTAAAAATGAGATTAGCTTGTCCTGCAAGGAAGCTTTTGTGCACTTTGTTCTCTTCACGTTTACGTGACTTTCTACAGTTAACTGTTAATGATAAATGTAATAATAAATTTACTTTTGAGTAATTATGGGACTTTTTTGTCTGTATGGCAGTGAAATCCCTAATTTCATCACCTCGAGGATGACAAATATGGTGTCGCGATTAGGTCTAAAATTATATTCAAAGAGGTCTAAAAATGTATTAAATTTGACTTGTTGAAACTTGTAGGAACCCTGTGTTTGTTGGTCTTGTTTAGATTCATGGAGCTCATCTATTCAGTCTTATAAGCCCTCCTTATTGCTCTGACAGGACACAGGGTTACATAATCCATACCCCATACAGTCCTTGATGTTTTGTTAAACATAATGTTCATATTAGTGTTTACAAAAGATTCTAACAGAAAAAAGAGAGGGACCTATTCAAGAAGTTGGCCATACGTGACGTTAGAATTATAAGGTTCTATCTCCATTTTTGTTCAAAATTGAGTTTTTTACATAATCTGATCCATTAGGTGTTTATTAATGCCTGTGTGGTGTTATTTTTAAAAATGTTTACATTTTTTAGTTAGTAATTAATAAAATACAAAGGTTTCATCTCACAAAACATAATGGAATGTAAAAACTTTGACGCTCGATATCTCTGAACTACCCTAAACGGAGATAGAACCTTATCATTCTAAGCTCACCCATAGCCGTCAACTAAGAAGCCAATACTGAATTGCACAAGTTACCTGCACCTGAGGCCCACTACTGCATGGATGAATCCAGGTCAATAGACGATATAGAGCTCGTCAACGCCAGGACACAATCTAGGACAGAGAGATTCATCTGGAGGAAACAGCTGCCCCCCACAACAGATCAACCATGAGCCAAGACAGATGACAGGGGGAGATCAGACAAAAAAAAGGATTAGGTCTTTTAAATCTATGTTCTCAAACAGCCAGGTCAGTATGTAAATACTGCACCAGAGCACAGCACCTCAGGACAGACCCACACAAAGCCTAAAAGCAATTCAAACTGGCACAACAAGTGCTGCCTGCCTGCCTGTGCAAAGAGTGAATGTGCTAGAACTCTGGATTCAGCTGGGTTAAATCAGAACATTCTGCACCCCGACAAAACCCTGATAAAGAAATCGGTGTCTCGCAAGACTTATAAAAAATAAGCCTGGCTTTTCGTTTAGTGACGTTGATGGAATACCCTGCTCCAAATTCCAATCACACAAACAACTACAACTGCACTACAACAGTCAAATTTGTCCAGATTCAGAGATATTTGGAAATGGGTTTACAATGTAAATATGTTTATTTGAGATGAGATCCTCATGGTGCTTTTGCCTATGTATCTATCTTTTTTTTTTTTTTTTTTTTAATTGCACTAATTCATAAAATAAATGGTAAATGGACTGCACTTATATAGCACCTTTTTTGCTGCTCCAAAGCACTTTACAACGGCCTCTCATTCACCCATTCACACACACATTCACACACCAATGGCGGGAAGCTACCATACAAGGCGCTGGCCCACTCACTGGGAGCAATTTTGGGGTTCAGTGTGTTGCCCAAGGACACTTCGACATGTGGCCAGCCGGGGCTCGAACCGCTGATCTGCCAACCTTGTGATCATTAGACGGCGACTCTACCTCCTACGCCACAGCCGCCTCATACACACAATAATTCGTACACACAATAACCATAATACATCATAGAGAGTAGGTGCAATGAAGACAAGAAACCCTGAGGGGCTTATGGAGCGTCTCTCTTGGTCATAGAACGTAATCACAGTTAATGTAAAATAAATCAAAGAAAAATATAAAAAAGACAGAACAAAATAAAGAGATCAATAAAGAAGTGCTATAAACCCTCTGGAACTCCCTCCCCATAGTGATCCGCAACGCCCCCACACTGGACTCCTTCAAATCAGCCAATCTGTTCACCAAGGCTTTTGGCCCCTAGTCACTGTTTCTGTTTTGCTTTGTTTGTTTTCTGTTTTGTCTGTCTGACCATTCCCCTTTAGAATTTTTATTATTATTATAATTATTATTTTTATTATTATTATAAAGGAAAGAGAAAATAAATAAAGAAGAAGGAGAAAAAGAAGAAAAAAAGAAATACCTAAGGAAATAGAATAGGGAATAGGGAATATATAGGGAATATATAGGGAATATATATATATATATATATATATATATATATATATTAAAAATATAGAAAGAGAATAGAAAGAGAATATAAAAAAAAAAGAAAAAAAAGGAAGAAGACAAAAACAAAACAAACAAACAAACGAAAGAATGGAAGAAACAAATGAGAAATTAAAGCAAAGATAAGTTTACATAGTAAACCTTACATGAGAGAAACATATTAAGGTACGTGGAGAAAGTTTACTTGGAAGACGCTGAGTACAGATCATTCCTGAAAGAGAGGTTGCGAGTGAGCTAAGTAAGTAGCATGAGAAATAATTAGAACACGTTTTTGAAGAACATAGATATGATTCAGTTTGGTTGGATGGGTACTGGCCCAAATAATATTACAATAACTAATATAGGGGTACATCAGGGAATAACATCAGAGAGTTTTTTTATCTAGACAATAACACATTTTACTCAAGATACCAATATTTCTGGCAAGTTTAGATGACATTTTATTAATATGAGGTTTCTAGCACAGTTTGTCTGTCAATTAGTATGCCAGATGAGGTTAAAGAAATGACATTGTTATCAAGATGAAAGCACAGGTGGGTATACCTGCTGGGCATTGCTGCCTGTCGCACCTCCGACGGTGCCAGTGGGCTGACTGCAGGGTCGTCAGCCGGGAGCCACCCTTCACTGATGTTTCGCTCCTTTAATCCCGGAACATCTCAAGGTGGTGGAGCAGTGACAGGGACGTCTCCCTGCCACTCCCTGCAGCCAGCCCTAGGATCCTTCTTTCCCCCACGCCTTGTCCTTTCTTCTGAGCCAAAGCCAGAAGCTCCCTTGTTCAGCCTCCTCCACCAGGTCTTTGAGCGCCTTTCTCAGCTTGGATCCTGTGATCCCCAGCGACCTCAGGAGCCGCTGTGTAGATGTTCCTGTATAGCCTCTGCACCCAACTTCCACAGGATAGGTGACTGCCCTCCACCCTGCTTGCGAGCACGCAGCTGCCAAGTCTGTGTACTTTTCCTTCTTTCTCTCGAACTTCAGCTGTCGATCGAGGTCAGCTCTCATGTTCCACTCTCCTCCAGGAGACAGGAGGGACCACTGCTTCGTGCTGCTGCCCTGACTTTCTCCCCCTTGCCGGACAAACTGGATCCGCTGCTGTGATGTGACTGGGCTGCTCTTGTTTGATGCCAGTCTGCGTGCTTCCAGAATTTCCGCTAGTTTGCGCAGCACCCGGTCGTGCCGCCATCTGTACCGACCCTGCGTCAGTGCCGCCTTGCATCCAGAGAGGATGTGTCGCAAGTTTGGGTTGTTGGCGTTGCAGAGTTGGCAGGTCTCCTCTGTGCCGTACCAGAGGTGCAGGTTCCGGGAACTGGGAAGGGTGTCGTAGGTGGCCCTGATCGAGAAGCTCAGCCTTGCTTGGGGCAGCCTCCACATATCCTTCCATGTGATGGCTCTGTTGATCACAGCCTCCCACATTGTCCACCTTCCTTGCTGTTGTTGGCCCACAGCTCTGATTTTGTAGCACTCCTCTTCGATCTTTACGACTTCGGAGATCACTAGATCTTTCCTTTCCTTCCTCGTTGCCTTGGACCACATCTTGGGTGCTGATCCCCATCCAAAACCAGTCCTGCCTGGCTGCAGCACCCCGGCGATCTCCTGGTGTTTCAAGCGATTGATGGCCTGGTCAACTGCCTGCGTGGCATCCCACTTGCGTCCTGTGCGAACCTGGGCCTTGCTGTGTAGGACAAACGGGTCGGGTGAGTCTCTCAGCTCAAACAAGAGTCTCACCTTCTCCTGTTTATAGCCCAGGCTGATGGATTTCAGTGGGAGCTTCAGTGTGGTTCTTCCAAACAGCGCTGTATTAGAGAGGCAGCGGGGAAGGCCCAGCCACTTACGGATGTAGTTGTTGGCTTTTGAGTCCAACTTTAGCACTGTTGTTAAAGTGATGTCACAATGTGCTTTCTCCCTATTCCTGTTCTTCTGACACTCAGGAGGACACCTAGATGCTACACCCCCCCTCGCAACCCTTCCAATCTCATCTACCCACCTTTTTCTACTGACCATGACTTTATCGCCGCAGGCGGTCTCTGGAATTGCCAGTCGGCGGTCCGGAAAGCTGACGCTATCTCAGCTTATGCATCTCTTATGGCCCTCAATTTCCTTGCTCTCACTGAAACCTGGATCACACCAGAAAACACAGCTACACCGGCAGCCCTCTCTGCCGCCTACTCCTTTTCTCATTCCCCTAGACCCTCTGGTCGAGGGGGAGGCACAGGACTCCTCATCTCGCCCAAGTGGTCACATACTGTCCTTCCCCTGGCACACTTGTCTATATCCTCCTTTGAATTTCATGCTGCTTTCGTCTCCTCCCCGGTCAAACTCCACATTGTTGTCATCTATCGCCCCCCAGGCCAGCTCGGTGACTTCCTAGGCGAGATGGATGGCCTTCTCAGCTCCTTCCCTGATGATGGCACTCCGCTCGTACTACTAGGTGACTTCAATTTCCAATCTGAGAAGCTTCTCTCATCTGGAGTACTTGACCTTCTCCTCTCCTTCGGCCTTACCCTGTCCCCCTCTCCTCCAACTCATAAGGCAGGCAATCAGTTCGACCTTGTCTTCACCAGATCTTCCCACACTTCCAACCTTACCGTTACCCCTCTTCCAGTTTCTGATCACCACTTTATATCCTTCTCCCTTCCCCTCAAAATGTCCTCTTCCCTCTCAGCCTCTAACCACTTAAGACCCTCTCGTCGTAACCTACGTACCCTGTCCCCCATCACCCTCTCTTCTTCTGTCCTATCCTCCCTACCCTCTGTCGAATCCTTCTCCCTTCTATCCACTGATGCGGCATCATCAACCCTCCTGTCCGCTCTCACCTCATCCTTCGACACCCTCTGTCCACTAACCCTGAAGCCAGCTCGATCCTCTCCTCGAGCTCCCTGGCTCTCTGAAACGCTACATGCTTGTAGACTAGAGCTCAGAGCAGCTGAGAGGAAATGGAGAAAAACTGGCCTTTCTGATGACCTTAACCTCTATCACTCTCTCCTTGCCAACTACGCCTCCTCGGCATCAGCTGCTAAAGCATCCTACTATCATTCCAAAATACATTCTTCTGCCTCTAATCCTAGAAAACTGTTCTCCACTTTCTCTTCACTCCTTAATCCACCTCCTCCCCCTCCTCCTTCCTCCCTGTCCGCCGATGACTTTGTCAGCTACTTTGAAAAAAAGGTGGACGACATCAGCAGCACCTTTTCCCCCCCACCTCTCCCTCCTCCCACTAACAATGCTAACACCCCTTCCAAACTCTCTCCTCGACACTTGGTCTCTGGATTGTCATCTTTTTCCCCCCTCTCCCCTGATGAGATGCTCACACTTATCACATCAAAGCGGGCAACCACATGCCCTCTTGATCCCATCCCCTCCCCCCTTCTCCAATCCATTTCCGCCGACATCCTTCCTTACCTTACCACCCTAATCAACTCCTCCCTATCCACAGGATCTGTCCCAGCGGCCTTCAAAATAGCCAGAGTCAAGCCTCTCCTCAAGAAACCTACCCTTGACCCATCATCTGTCCACAATTACAGACCTGTATCCCTTCTCTCCTTCCCTTCCAAAACCCTTGAACGCGCGGCATCTAAACAACTGACTGACTATCTCCGGAAGATGGATCACTTAGACCCCCACCAATCCGGCTTCAAGGCTGGGCATTCCACTGAGACTGCGCTCCTTGCTGTCACGGAAGCCCTCCACTCTGCCCAAGCTTCCTCCCTCTCCTCTGTTCTCATTCTCCTTGACCTGTCTGCTGCCTTCGACACAGTCAATCACCAGATCCTTCTCTCCATCCTCTCAGACCTGGGCATCTCGGGCACCGCACACTCCTGGTTTTCTTCCTACCTGGCGGGCCGCTCCTACCAGGTGACCTGGAGAGAATCGCTGTCTTCTCCACGAACCCTTTCCACTGGAGTACCCCAGGGTTCTGTCCTAGGGCCCCTACTTTTCTCCCTCTACACCAAGTCTCTTGGCTCGGTAATCTCTTCACATGGGCTCTCCTACCACAGCTACGCAGACGACACTCAACTCTTCCTGTCCTTCCCCCCGTCTGATGTACACGTGGCAACCCGTATCTCAGCATGTCTCGCTGACATTTCAACTTGGATGGCTGACCACCATCTCAAGCTCAATCTTAACAAGACCGAGCTCCTCTTCATCCCCGGGAAAGCCTGCCCTCTCCAAGACTTCTCCATCATAGTGGAGAACTCTACTGTAACCCCCTCCCTGACAGCTAAGAACCTTGGAGTGATCCTGGATAACCGACTATCCTGTGCGGAGAACATTGCAGCAACGGCTCGCTCCTGCATATTCTTCCTCTACAACATCAGAAGGATACGACCATTCCTTACCAGAGAGGCAGCGCAACTCTTGACCCAGGCACTGGTCATCTCCCGCCTGGATTACTGCAATGTACTCCTGGCTGGGCTCCTCGCTTCAGCCATTAGACCTCTGCAGCTCATCCAGAATGCTGCTGCCCGGCTGGTATTCAACCTCCCCAAATACTCGCATGTCACCCCTCTCCTTCGCACCCTGCACTGGCTCCCGATAGCAGCTCGCATCAGATTCAAGACCCTGGTGCTTGCATACCAGGCAGCTAAAGGGACAGCCCCTGCCTACCTGAAGGAAATGGTAACCCCCCAAACCCCTGCCCGCTCACTCCGCTCCTCCACCTCGGCTGGCCGACTGGCCCCACCTCCTCTACACAGCAGTCGGGCTGCCCGATCACGTCTCTTCACAACACTGGCTCCCCGCTGGTGGAATGAGCTCCCCACGGCCGTCAGAACGGCTGAGTCACTACCCATCTTCCGTCGTAGACTGAAGACCCATCTCTTCAGGTTACATCTTAACTGCTCCTCCTGAGACATCTTCTGACCCTCACCACTACGTCTCCTAAAGACACCCGCTTTCCCTCTACTGTGTCCCTAAGAACTTCTATTGCCCCCCTTGTACTGTTTCTAAGTTTCTCCAGAAAAAAAAAAAAAAAAAAAAAAAGGTTAGTAGAAGGCGATAGGGAGAAGGTTTTTTCTTCTATCAGTGGCCCCGGGCCCGAGCTAGATTACTCCTCCTGCAACGAATGGTGGATTGCTGATTCACATGCTTAGTATTCAAATGTATTGATTGTAAGTCGCTTTGGAATAAGGCGTCTGCTAAATGCCAAAAATGTAAATGTAAATGCATGCTCCACCACCTGCTTAACTTCAGACCATCTGGGGGGAGTGGTGTCAAACTGAGAAGAGGGCTCGGGTGGGAGCGGTACGTGCCCTGGGGAACCAAGGGGACAGGGACGCGGGAAGGGGGGTGCTGAGGGTGCTGCAGCACCCCCTAGCGGCAAGCAGAAGGAGCTCCTCCTGCCTGAATTTTAAAAATAAAATATTATTCAAACAATAATTTAAAACAATATAATAACTATTGTTGCTTTTGGGAATAAAAATAAATGTGTTTTTTGTAATAAATGTAAAAATGTGTTTGTTAGTTTTAATGTTAGTGATCACATGGTCATATCTTGCTAGGGACTTGACATCCGAGTCTTGACACCCCCACCCCCACCCCCGTTTGACGAGCCGTGTCGACCAGACATACGTTTTCCTGGGAGGAAAATTGGAACAGAGACATTCGAGTTTCATTTCATTTAAAAAAAAGCTGGTTTACCAGGTGGAAATGGTTGCATTATGTCACTGAAAGAGACCCTGTTCTTTGCTTCTCTTGCAGTAAAGCTATATAGAGAAGGGGTTAAGGCACCACGACAGAAAGACAAGTGCATTTACAGTAGGAGGCTTTTGTCAGTTTAGCCAACACGAGATGTCTGACATACATTCAGAATCGGTGAGATTGCTTGCTTCGCTTAACAACACTCCCATTAATGCTCTACTGTCGGACGTTGTTGAGAAAGAGCAACAGACGGCCAGAAACGTATTAGAACTGATATTCAGATCCATCCGATTCTTCGGCAGCGAAGGGCTTCCGTTAAGATGCAATACCAATCGACATGGAGTGCTGTCTGTAATAATGGTCAACATCATGTTTGTGGACATTGTGGGACACTGTGAGCTTAGTGGAAATTACTGTAAATTCCAACACATTGTTGGTAAAATATTTAACGTTACGTCTTTGTAGTGTGTGGGTGCATGCGTGCGTGCTTAACTATTATTGCCCGTGCATTGGGGCCCGTCGTTATGCCACTGTGTGCGTGTGAGCGAACGAGCAATCAGCGAGAGGGAGGGAGAGAAATCGTTATAATTTTTTCCCTGGCAATTTTTTTCCCTGTAGCGTATATAGACAGCACCTCAGCACCCCCAGTCAAAATACCTTCCCGCGTGCCTGCAAGGGGACTCTCCTTTTGGCTGTCACTGAGCTGGTCCTTGATGTGTTCCTCCAGCTCCTGCTCGGTGGTCTGCAGCTTCCCTGATTTCTTCTCCTCAAGCAAACCCCGGGCGTACTTGAACGGGTCCCGGAGGAAGTTCGTCCTTGCCTTTTCCTTGTTGCTTCTACGTTTCCTGGTCCTTTCAGCTCGCCTCAGGTGGGTGAGTCTGGTTCTGATCTGACTCCAGAGGTTCTGCAAGCCCGCCTTCTCCTCTTCCTCAGCTCTCCTCCATGCCTTCCGCAAACGTCGCCGCTCCTTTACCAGCTGGAGGATTTCTCTCTCCTGTCTCCCGCTCTGCCTAGGAACGGTCCTCCTCTGAGGCATCTCTCCAAATCTTCCCTTGCCTTCCTCATAGATGATATGGCCGAAGATGTTCAGCTTGGACGTTGTGCTGCCTCTTAGACTGTTCTGGAGGGTGGTATGTAAGCTTTCGTCAAAGCTTCTCCATGAATCCTTGTCGCTGGCCTTTGGCCACTTGATCTTGGGTTTCCGGTCTGGCTTCTCTGGGGTTTCTTTGGTGGATTCTCTACCTGCCATTGTACTCTGATGCTCCTGTTGTGGGCCGTGCAGATGTGGTTGCAAATCCTGCTGGGGAGGCTGTTCTTGCTCTCTCTCCCCGGATGCAATGGTGGGATCAGTAGCACTGTGGTGCTCAACCTGGCTCTGATTCCTCCTTGTCTGACCTGCTGGCGCAGTGCAAGCTTGCATCTGGTAGCTGCCGCCGCATTTTGTCCTCCCCTGGTGGATCCGCAGGCCCAAGTAGGTTGTTACTTTGGACCACCCACAGCTGCATTCTCTCAGGATCCTTTGATCGTTAGTCGTTGCCGTTCCAGTCGTTACCGTGTTATCTGTCCTGATTGGTCCATCTTCCATCCCGCCTCTCAGTGGACCGCCGGGTTGTTTTTGTTTTTTCATAACCTCGACATCCTTGTTACTCTATTTTTACCACTGTTAAATAAAAAGACAAGACAATTGGTTTGCTTTAAACCACACAGAAAGCTTATGCAGCTCCCTGTTGATTGTTGAAACAAGGTATTCAAGATTGCTGTGAGAATGGAAAACGCATATCATCTGTGAACAAGATTATTGACAGAACCTTGGGAACTTAACATAAATAATTAATATAAATCAGAAATAAAAGAGGTCCAAGGATAGACCCTTGGGGGACTCCACGTTTATCTATCTATATCTACATCTATATATATTTGAAATAATCTCTTTCATCTCTCCAGAGATCCTAAAAAATTAAATGTGTATGCATGTGTAGAGTACCTTGAAATAGTTTAGCTGCTTCCATAAATACCCAGCAAAGTGAATGCACTGTTCAATAGACCACACAACTGGACCACAACAACACCAAAACAGCAGATGAAAAACAGAACAGGAGAACGAAGCATATCCATGGCTGTGACCACATCAGAACATATGCCCATGCTCAGTTGTTTTTGTAATTGATGGAAATAACATTATTGCTTATGTGTCTTTCCTTTTTCACTACCCTCGCTTGGTTCCGTTGGCATGGAAACGGTTGCCATCCAGAATGTCAAAAAGCACACGAACCTTCTCCAAAGCACAAATCCATGGTAGACACCCACATACACACAAACACTCTCACTGTCCACACACACACACACACACACACACACACACACACCTCCTACACAGAGAAAGAGGGACTGACGTATAAGGCCACACAAGCAAATCTGACTGCAATGACACAAGAAAACACAAGCAGCTAACCCAAACAATTATAAATAAAAAACACACAACCAGACCACTGAAATAATACCCACATCCTCCGACACACACTCAGAGAAACACTCAGAGTCCACTTCTTCTTTTGCTGAATAAGGAGTGAGTCATTACTGTTCAGTGCTCGAAAGACAGAGAGGCATCACATTAGCATTAGCACGTCAACGAAGCCCTCTAAAAATGTCCATAAAAGCTATGCCATCGGGGCGCTTAGGTGGCGTAGTGGATTAGGCGTTGACCATGTACCGCAGGGTTCCCGGTTGGATTCCAGCCGCGGACATATGCTGCATGTCATCCCTTCTCTCTCTCTCATCCATCCTTCCTGTTATAATCTCTACTGTATCTGTCAATAAAAATATGAGTGGGACTGCCCCACTCAGAAAAAAATAAAAAAAATAAAGAAAAGCTATGCCATTACTGTTCAACTGAGCTTGGCGTCTAAGAGCTTGTTTTAAGTCCAGACTCAACCAAGTCTGGTGCAGAGAACCTGTTTGAGACCAGATATGACAGCAACTGACTGGGAAAAGGGAGCAAGCTCTAAGACAAGGAAGCAGCATGTGTACCGAAACACAGAGTTATGCTTAATAGCTTGCAACAAAGGTGTTAGAATGATGGCTTAAAATGAGCTTAGTCAGGCTAGACGCCACTTCAACAACATTCAGGGTTCCCACACCTTCTGAAACATCACATTCAAGCACCTTTCAAGGACTTTCAAGACTCAATTACTTCAAATTCAAGGGCCCACCACGGCATAGTTTGAGACAGATCGAGATGAGAATGTATATAATAGGAATGACCATGAACGGTTTTCAAATCTAACGGCGTTATGTCGGTTTAAAATCTAGCTAACTAATTAACCTTAGTAA
Source organism: Nansenia antarctica (assembly GCF_963989245.1). Classification (NCBI taxonomy): domain Eukaryota; kingdom Metazoa; phylum Chordata; class Actinopteri; order Argentiniformes; family Microstomatidae; genus Nansenia; species Nansenia antarctica. The sequence goes on along the minus strand of NC_137674.1, from coordinate 23,935,421 downwards.
CTTCTACATGTTACCTATATATATATATATATATATATATATACATATGTATATATATATTTAAAAAAAATAGCCAGAGAGAGAGAGAGAGAGAGAGAGAGAGGAATTCAAGCACTTTCAATGACCCATGTCGATTTTCAAAAACTTTTAAGACCTTGATTTTTTTCCCTCAAATTCACAAACATTCAAGGATTTCAAGGACCCGTGGGAAGCCTAGCCATTTGTTAAGGTGTATATTGGCTTGAACTGTATATTCCTTTCTTGACTGGCAATCACCTTTGGGAACTCAAATGGGAGAGGAGAAGGTGAACAAGAAGCAGAACTTAAAAAACGGAAAAATAAGAAGAAGAGGAAGAAGAAGAACAGCAAGGAGAAGAGGAAAAGAAGAGGAAGAAGAAGGAGAGGAAGAAGGTGAAGAAGAGGAATAGCTCTGCATCATCCTGTAGGTCTTCATTGAGTGTGAGATACTGCATGAACAGCTGCTAAGCTCAGCCCAGCTGGCTCAGTAAAGTAATTGGGTATCTTCCAACACGCTCAGACAGCTAGGTTCAAAGTATCTGACATGAGCATCTAGCCTCAGCTAGCCTCAGGGCTATTTCACAACCACTACGGTGGTAGTACAGTCAAGACATGAATACAGTATATCAGTATGACCATATGGTATCAACTTTATTCATATACAGTGATTAGGGCCCTTTTCTGCTGACCAGAGATAGTTTCCAGGGCCCAGTTGTTCGAAACTTTTAATTGATTATTAATGGCTCCAGTATGTGCAGAACCCAGCTGCCAGGGTCCTCAACCACACCAAGCCCTGGCAGCACATCACCCCCACCCTCATTCACCTCCACTGGCTCCCGGTCAAGTCCCGCATCACATACAAAATCCACCTCCTCACCTACAAATCCCTCCACGCCTGCGCCCCCCAGTACCTCACTGACCTCCTCCCCCAGCATACCCCTTCCCGGAACCTGCGGTCCGCAGACCTGGGCCTGCTGTCCACCCCCTGCACCAACCTACGGACCTTTGGGGACAGAGCCTTCAGCGTGGCCGCACCTACCCTCTGGAACTCTCTCCCCATAGTGATCCGCAACGCCCCCACCCTGGACTCCTTCAAATTAGCCCTCAAAACTCATCTGTTCACCAAGGCCTTTGGCCCCTAGTCACTGTTTCTGCTTTGCTTTGTTTGTTTTCTGTTTTGTCTGTCTGACCATTTCCTGTAGAATTGTAAAGCGTCCTTGGGTTTTATGAAAGGCGCAATAGAAATTCTTTTTTCTATTGCTTTTCTCCGACCAAATCACAGCCGTGCTGATATTCAGTATAACACAGGGTTCCCACGGGTCCTTGAAATCCTTGAAAGTTTGTGAATTTGAGAAAAAATAATTAAGGCCTTGAAAGTTTTTGAAAATAGACATGGGTCATTGAAAGTGCTTGAATTCCCCTCTCTATCTCTCTCTCTCTCTAAAAAATAGATATAAAAAAAGGTTAGGGTTAGGGTCATGTTCAAGCCGCTACATTCAAAAGCCTCTCTTTTTAATTGTTGTCTGTGAGCAGATAGTTCCTATTATATAAATTGTCATCTAGATCTGTCTCAAACTATGCCGTGTTGGGTCCTTGAATTTGAGGGAATTGAGTCTTGAAAGTCCTTGAAAAGTGCTTAGAAGGTGTGGGAACCCTGATAACAGCACTCCCTCTCGTGTGATATTGCTTAAATAACCAAAGGCCAAGAAAGCCAGGACAAAAGCAGAGTGTAAACAGTAATTGATTGAGAAGCAAAAAGAACAAGACAGACAAATATAGGAAGACAATAAAAAGTGCAACAGGTGTGTTTTGGAGATGCATTTCAACATAGCCGGACATAACATAGTGAATAATGGACATAACATAGTGATTAATGGACATAACATAGTGATTAATGGAAATGATTGGCTAACAGGGAGGGGATGTAGGAGGAGATGACTTCAAAGGTCAAAATGTGATTCCCCCCCCCCCCACACCCAGTCTGATCTTCATACCTTTTCTGATGCAGATGAGCTCATGTACTCCACAGTTGCGCTCGCCACCTGGAAAGAAAATGTATTTTTTTATTACCTAAAAAAATTTGGATGGCTTCAAAGAGACAATGCTAGACAAACAAATAACCCTTACAATGGATATTAAAAGAAAAACAGGTTGGGACACATTGACATACTATATTTACTACAGAGGAGATGTAGAAAACATTGCAGGGATAAACAGTCATACCCTGGTCATCCTTATAGCTTTTGAATGAAAGCTGTATTCACATTATGTGTGCCTGTGTGTGTGCATGTGTGTGTGTGCATGTGTGTGTGTGTGTGTGTGTGTGTGTGCGTGTGTGTGTGTGTGTGTGTGTGTGTGTGTGTGTGTGTGTGTGTGTGTGCGTGTGTGTGTGTCCGTGATCTACCACAGGAGGATAGGCCACACACTCAGAAAACAAATCAATCGCTAAGCTGGCTCTAACATGAAACCTACAAGGCAGGAGGACCTAGAACCATCACCAACAGGAGAGGAAGGCGGAAGGGCTGTCATGGCAACAACTGGATCGGAGAGCACAAATCCAGAGGGGATGGAGGGGTTTCATGGATGGCCTATGTTCCCTATGGAATTGAAAGGCCTATGTAAGTGTATTCATGGGACTGACATAACTTGTGGTCTTTTATGTCTGATATGATACCAGGGGCCTCATTTCTAAAAAAAAGTACTTGAACGTCACCTTTGACTTTCACGTAAGCACATTTTTCTAAACGGACGTAGGCATTATTTATAAAACGGGCTGAGATGGTTTAAAGTTGCGTACGTGCTTCCTTCTATAAATACCAACGCAGGTAAAATGAATGCATGTGAATGAGGTTTGTATTAACGCGGCTCAATTATAGCGGCTGAATTAAGACAAGTGCAATAATATAGGGTAGGCGTTCGTCTGGAAGCGGGAGAGGGCAGAGAAGGGTGGCTTCTTGCATTTGTAACGTTTGATCATGACAACTAACCAGGCACATGCTTATACTCAGTACTCAAGTTGTAAAAGAAAATCAGGGGAGGTGGTGGATTTTTATATGAGGACAATTTTAGCATCCCCTCAGCGTCAGTGTCAGTAACTTGGTAAAAATGTAATTGCATGTGTGCGTGCCCCCTCGCACCTTGAAATAGCAGTAATACCACGTTCATTGATTTTTTAAAAATGACAAAGTAAAAAAAAAGATAAAGTATGGAAAGAGGGGGACGATTTTTACAGTTTTTATTTCTGGGGGGATGCCATGCCCCCTCAACTCGAGTGCTGCTTATACTGTAATAATATAATGGTCTTATTCTTATCAGGTGGTCTTATTCTTATATGGCTGCTCACTCCCTTTGCTCACTCCCAGACACCGGAGAAAATCCAGTATAATTTAGCGCGTGGCCGGGCAAGGTCCGTTGTGGAACGCACTAGGCATGTTGAAGGGGAGATAGACAGCTGCGGAGGGATATAAAAGAAGACTGAAATACAATCATAAACATCAGTTCCTTTTAAATCTTGAATTAAACTCATTTTCTCGGCTGATAACAACATTGTTAATTTTATTACGAGCCACTTGCATGAATTACAGTAGGCAGTGCGGCTCACATGCCTGTAATAACTCTGCATAACCAGTAGGTAATGTGCGTACGCAAGGTCAATACTCGACGTAGAGGTACGATCGTTTCCACGGTCAAATTGACTCACGTTGAAATTGTATAAATGTGGTTTTCAACGTACGACACGCGTAAGATCAACATTTTATCTGAGTACTTTCTATAAATGAGGCCCCTGGGGACCTAATGGAAACAGAATCTGCTTTGGTGATGTTTACGAGTCACTACGTTTGTCTAGTAACTACTGCTTGAACAAACATGAGTTATTTCTAATAATAATCCTCTACACACTGAGGCACGTACTATAAATATTAACTAACTAGACCTGACCAGATCTGTTGAAAGATAAGGTACATCCAATGTAAAATATTCACGTACAGTATGTAAGAATGATTTAGTCAATCAACTCTTCGGAAAATGACATCATTATAAACCTGGAGATTGGTAACCATTCTGGGGTGAGTTTCCCCAGGCTAACGTGCGATGGCGTTTGGCAAGTGTTTTCCAAAACCACCTTGTGATTCACATGTTTGTAAATTTCACCTTGATATGTATAGGAATATGTGACAGTAGCTGTTGTTTTTAGCCCATTTTAAGAGTGTCATAGCAAGGGGTCTGAATACATAATACATAATGTACATGAGGGTTTTTTGTATTTCAATTTTAATTGAATAATTGAATCCACTCAGATTTTGTCTGAATTCATTCAATGACACAATATACCAGGTGTGAGCAGTAACACAATCACGGTGGCCAACTACATATACTGTATCTGAGCACCTTCTAAAACCTGCATACAAGATTGTATCCCAAGCTCAACTATGCCACTCCAGGTTTTAAATGACACTGTACATCAAAACGTGAAGTGTTTGTCTGCTGTAATTGTAACCGGCCACAATGTCTCCAAACAGTGTAACACTAACCCATTCTTTATCTGGTGGCAGCTAGGAGTTTCCATTATGTTCCTGGCAGAGCGAGCTAACCCTATTCATCTCTCCCTCTGAGGATTACCATGGTAATAGTATGCAGTCTGAGGGAGAGACGGTGCAGGCTGTAAAGATGGAAAGACACACTATTCGTGAGCTTAGAATTATAAGGTTCTATCTCCGTTAAGGGTAGTTCAGAGATATTGAGCGTCAAAGTTTTTACATTCCATTATGTTTTGTGAGATGGAACCTTTGTATTTTATTAATTACTAACTCAAAAATGTCAACATTTTAAAAATAACACCACACAGGCATTAATAAACACCTAATGGATCAGATTATGTAAGAAACTAAATTTTGACAAAAATGGAGATCCTTTTCACTCTAACGACACGTATTGGCAAAAATCAAGATATTTACTTATTCTGCCAAAAGCCAGAAAGAAATTAGCGTAAGAAAACACACCCAGCGACAGTGGTGGACTCAGGCTGTTTGAAGGGCAGGGGCGAAAAGAAAAAAAGGGCACCTACTGCTGCACAACATGGGACCCCATCAGTGCACATGGTCAAGTTTAGACCATTGGAAGGGCAGCCAATAGGGCATATCCTCTAATTTTGCCACTCAAAAGGGCACTTTAGTGCGACGTTTTTTCATCCGTGGGGGCACATGGTCAAGTTTAGACCATTGGAGGGGCACCAATAGGGCACATCCTCTCATTTTCGCCACTCAAAATGGCATTTTTGCTACTCAAAAGGGCACTTAAGAGACGTTTTTCAACCGTGGGGGCACCAGGAGGGGCAGTCGCCCCCCCCCCCTGCCCCCCTCCTGAGTCCGCCAGTGCCCAGCGATCACCTTCCTCAACCCCAAGCAACAGATTTTGTTACATTAGGCTCTATTTTATATAATAATTATAATAATAATAATAACTTTTTATTTGTATAGCGCTTTTCCTGCAAACATAATTTAATTATTTAGTCATTTAAAGCCAATATTAAAAAGATGGGTTTTTAGTCTTGACTTGAACATACAGTATGTACTGATCCCTAATGTAAACTGGCAGTGCATTCCACAATTTGGGTGCATAAAATGAGAATGCAGCCTCACCAAATCTCTTTTTTTTTCCATGTGGTACACAGAGAAAACCAGCGTCAGAAGACCTGAGAGCTCTATTGGGCTGATATGCTAGCAAAAGGTCTTTCAGACATTCTGGTCCTGTGCCAGTGAGAGCTTTATAAACAAGCAGAAGGGTCTTGAAATCTATTCTGAACTTAACAGGAAGCCAGTGTAGAGTGGCTTATATGGGGATAATATATAAACTCTACCGGTCAAAAGTTTTAAAACACCTCAATCTTTTCCGTTTTTATTGAGATTAAGAAGGAAAAAAAAGACAAAATGTCATCAACAAATCACTCAATAAGTTGAATTGAGGCCATCTTACTTTACTACAAAGCATTATGTTTAGTGCAAATCCAGCACATTATAATGCAGTGAAGAATAGTGGTAGCTTGGAGTTCAAGAGAAAATGATGACATTTTCACAGACTAGGTTCTGGAATGTGAACCGGAACGGTTCCTTGGCGATGTGAAAGCCCTAACTGAGACATCGATCACATCAGAGAACACAGCCACTCCAGCAGCATTCTCTTCTCCGCTGTCTACTCCTTTTCTCACACCTCTAGACCCTCTGGTTGAGGGGGTGGCTCATCTCACTTAACACTAGAAGAGCCGTGAGGGGTCACAGTGACCCCTGTGAGTAAACATTTTTTTTCCAGGACCCTCCTTTCATGACTTGTCCTAGATATGTGCGTTCTACCACCCAGTATCCTTACATTTTCAAAATCACTTCAGGATAAGATAGTATGAAGATATTTTGCCGTTTTTCTGTGTAGTAGGCAGGCTAAAAAAAGATGCGCCCTCTAGTGATCTCTGTGTGTAAATTACATTCTAAAAAGAGGGTCTATTTTACCCCCAAGGCGGCTCTACTAGTAGGTAAAATAGGCACGGCTGTTCTAGTGTTAAGTGGACATTAGTGTTCTTTCTCTATCACTTCTGTACATATCCTCATTTGTATTCCATGTTGTTTCTGTTACTTTCCCAGTCAAACATTGTTGTTGTCTATTGCCCCCCAGGGCAGCTTGGCCATTCACTAGATGAGATGAATGTCCTTCTCAGTTTCTTCCCGGCATACCTCTCTCACTCTCTCTCTGGGTGACACTCTTCAAGATTTCTTCACCTTATCTCCTCATTTGACCTTTGACCCTGTATCCCTCTCCCCTGACTCATAAAGCAGCCAGGCAATCAGCTTGACCTTATCTTTACCCGATCCTGATCCACCTCATTATAACCTCTTCCGGTTTCTGACTATCACTTTGTATCATTCTCCTTTCCCCTCAAATCTATCCCCCTCCCAATCAAGCTCGACCCATTCTGTTACCCTGCGGACCCTCTCTCCCACCTCTCTCTTTTCCTCCGTTCCATCATTCCTACCATCAACTGAATCCTTCTCCCTTTTGTCTACTGGTGCTGCTCCTCCTTCCTCATATATTCTCTATCCTCACTGGCATAGCACCAGAATATCTGAAAGACCTTGTGCTAGCATATCCCAGCCCAATAAAGCTCTCAGGTCTTGTGCTAGCATGTCAGCCCAATAGAGCTTTCAGGTCTTGTGCTAGCATATCAGCCCAATAGAGCTCTCAGGTCTTGTGCTAGCATATCAGCCCAATAGAGCTCTCAGGTCTTGTGCTAGCATATCAGCCCAATAGAGCTCTCAGGTCTTGTGCTAGCATATCAGCCCAATAGAGCTCTTAGGTCTTGTGCTAGCATATCAGCCCAATAGAGCTCTCAGGTCTTGTGCTAGCATATCAGCCCAATAGAGCTCTCAGGTCTTGTGCTAGCATATCAGCCCAATATAGCTCTCAGGTCTTGTGCTAGCATATCAGCCCAATAGAGCTCTCAGGTCTTGTGCTAGCATATCAGCCCAATAGAGCTCTCAGGTCTTGTGCTAGCCTATCAGAGCAATAGAGCTCTCAGGTCTTGTGCTAGCATATCAGCCCAATAGAGCTCTCAGGTCTTGTGCTAGCATATCAGCCCAATAGAGCTTTTTTCTGAAAAGCCCCGAATGTTTTAGTATTTTTTTTTTTTTTTTTTTTTTTTTTTTTTACGTGAGTAACGTGCAGTACCGGAGTCCAACAGAGAGGCAGCAGCTGCGCGACATTAGCCTGCGTACTGCGTAGCCTGCCCTGCCCTGAAGAAGAAGTGATCTCAATCAGTACCTGACTTTGTAAGGATGGATATCCCAAAGTTTTTTTCAACAAAACAAGTGCCAAGAACTGTTGCAGCAGCAGTATCAGCAGCTGACAACAATGACATCACCAGCAGTGATGACATAGATGATGTTTCAGGTTTGTGAATCTTATTAGAAAGGTGACTGACTCACTGACACTACTTTTCCGGTTTGCTAATGCTAGCTGGCTATCATAACATAACGTTATGTTATAATGAAAATGAAACATAGCAAGGTACTGTTACGGTACATGGTAAGAAATCAAACAAAGGATAATACTTATACAAATAAAGTGAATAACAGGCTGATAGTCTTTGATATCTGCACTCTGGTTGACTGAGTAACAAGTGAAAAAGAATGATGTAACGTTAATGTTACAGCTAGTAAACATGAAGTAACCACATTAAGTATGCCCTTATGGTAGTATGTATGTATACAGAACATGACTCAAATCTATCCTAAGATGTAACGCTAACTAACTAAGTTTGTTTAATGTCCCAGGGGGGATTTGATTTCACAGTACTATACACAGGCCAACAATACATGTAATATATCGTCATATAACACAGGACAAGACAATCAATACAATATAAGTGGTGAGCCCAGAGTCTGCCCTGATATACATACTGTAACATAACTAGCCTCAGCCCATCAATTCTGTAATTCTATACAAATATAAATGATGGTGACTGACGTGTGTGTGTGTGTGTGTGTGTGTGTGTGTGTGTTTACTGTCTATTTTGTAATACAGCCTTTTGTCCGCTTTAAGGTGGTGGTAAGTTGAAGGTTGAAGGCAACATTTTTCTGCGCACATTATATTCTCCCTCTGGGCTAAGCCCCGGATCTCCTACAATCCTAAATCCGCCTCTGCTGCATTCTCATGTGGAATGCACTGCCAGTTTACATTAGGGATGCAACCTCAGCACATAATCAAGTCAAGACTAAAACCCCTCTTTTTAATATTGCCTTTAAATGACTAAATAATGAAATTATGATTATATAATGATTGGAGCACTTTGAGCTGCAACGTTTGCAGGAAAAGCGCTATACAAATAAAAAGTTATTATTATTATTATTATTATATTATTATCCTCTATCATCTTTTGACTCTCATCTGTGTCCACTCTCCTCTAGGCCAGCAAGATCCTCTCCTCCCATGCCATTCAGACATGCCAGAAGAGAACTTCTGGAAGAGAGTGTAATAACATGCTAGGTCATCAGGACGGTGTATTCTTCCATTTCCTCTCAGCTGCTCAAAGGCAGTCTGTTCTACTAGCTCGCTAGTTCGTGACGTTAGAATTACAAGGTTCTATCTCCATTTTTGGTCAAGATTTTGTTTTTTACATAATCTGATCCATTAGGTGTTTATTAATGCCTGTGTGATGTTATTTTAAAAATGTTGACATTTTGTAGTTAGTAATTAATAAAATACAAAGGTTCCATCTCACAAAACATAATGGAATGTAAAAACTTTGACGCTCAATATCTCTGAACTACCCTAAACGGAGATAGAACCTTATAATTCTAAGCTGAGCAGTTGTCTCAGTTGTCTGAGCAGCTGAGAGGAAATTGAGGAATACACCACCCTGATGACCTAGCATGTTATCACACTCTCTTCCTGAAGTTCTCTGCCAACGCTTCATTAGACCATTTGCAAACTCAATCGTGTGCCTCTGACCGAAGGAAACTGTTTGCCACATTCTCCTCACTCCTCAACCCACCTTCCCCTGCCCACCCCTCCTCCCTCTCTGCAGATGACTTCGACACCTACTTTATAAAGAAGACGGATGATAGGATGATAGATGCTCTTTCACACAACTTTGTGCTATCACTACTACCACTAGTAGATGTGTCTGTGGTTTATTATCTCTTTCCCCTCTCTCCCCTGATGATATCCTAAAATGTGTCTCATCCATTTAGGCAAACACCTGCCCTCTCAATCCCATCCTCTCACCCCTTCTCCAATCCATCTCAAACGACATCCTTCCTTTCCTTACCACCCTGTCATCAATTCTCCCTGACCACTTGCTCTATCCCGGCTGCCTTTAAGACAGCAGAGAACAAGCTAAAATATTGCAATGCAATAGAGTGGGGGCACACGTATGCCTATGTCGGCAAGGGTTCGAATCCGGCCCATGCCCTGCTGACATGCCCTCTCTCCTTACTTTCCTGTCTGTCTTCACTGTATCTGTCCAATAAAAAATATGAGTGGGACTGCACAACACAGAAAAAAAATACTAATAAAAAAGAACTACAGACAGGGCATCTCTTCTTTCATTCTTATCTAAAACTTTGAATGTTTGTAACCAACTCTGGCATTATCTTGAATACAAATGTATTACGCACAGATATCAAGTCAGGATTCAGCTCTCAATGGAAGATAACATGTTTACTGCTATCACCAAGCTATAAAAGACAGTTACGTTATAGCCCAGATCAATAGAGCAGCTGTGTGTGGGAGTAGAATCCTCTTCCCTGTCTCATTCCTGTTTCTACAACCTCTCACAGTGCTCCCGATAGAGGCTACTTGTCAGAAAGACTATTCGGTAAGACTCAGAGCATCTATAATGTATTTGTAACGCATGTGCAACTGCATTATAATGTCTTGTATCTTCTCATAATGAACTTGATATTTTCTTGTATATAGAAATAACGTATGACACATTATGAAGACTTATAAGGTTCCAAATTCAACCAATCACACGTGATGTCAAACCAGGCAAATTGAAATGTGGGTTCAGAATGTTTGTGCTGTGTCTCTGAGGGTTCTGGAGCCTAATGGCCCATAGGCCATTTCCTGTTTCCGTAGCGTGTGGCGGCTTAATGTACAAGTACACCCCCTAGACATGACGCTGGTATGTCACAGGGGTCTTACCCTCAATCCAACCCTTAATGCTGAATGCCAAGCAGGGAGGCATCAGGTACCATTTTTATAGTCTTTGGTGGTACGACTCGATCGGGGATCGAACTCACCACCTCCCAATCCCAGGGCGGACACTCTGACCGCAAGGTCACTGAGCTGGTTAGGTAGTACTAGGTAGTAGGGGGGGATTACTCACTGAATCCATTGTATTGCAATCTTTTGGCTTGTGTAGTATATTTTACTTGACACACACATGCATGGACTGTATATAGAATGGGCCTGTATTGTCTGTGCTTTTTGACTTGCATAAGTTCTGTAAGACATTCTCCTAACTGTGGGGGGATGGGATATTTACGACCCTTTGTTGGGGGGCCATGTGGGCATTATAAGATGGCTTCTTGTGTCTGTGCCCTACCCCCTGACCTATAACCCAAGTGACATCATGAAAAGTCTGCCTAGTTTTCACACCTGGAGCAGCTCTGCGGTGAATGTGATAGGGCCATTATTTGAAACTGTATTTACATATTATTGTTGATAAATACTGAGTGAGCGAAGGGGACTGCCCTTCTCGACCAGCCCAGCAAGCGGCTCTGATCATTCCAGAAACCAGCACTCCAGCATCATTCAACTTGTAACTTTGTCTATTGTTTAAATAAATAGTCTTAAAACTCAGAAGTATATTCTTGATTCATATCCAACAAGTTACTTAAGAAGACACAACACTTGACTAGAGAGTGTGTCATTGATTCCTCCACCCTCCTCCTGTCCACTCTTTCCTCGTCCTTTCACTCCGTCCACTGACCTCAAGACCTCCGTTCCTCACCAGAGAAGCAGCTTGTCAACTCTTGGTCATCCAGAATGCTACCGGCCTGCTTTGGTGTTCAACCTCCCCAAATTCTTCCATGTCACCCCTCTGCTCCGCACCCTTCACTGGCTCCCCGTAGCAACTCGCATCAGATTCAAGACCCTGGTGCTCGCCTACCAGCCAGCAAAGGGTAGGGCCCCATCTTACCTGCAAGCAATGGTCAGCCCCCAAACACCTGCCTGTTCACTCCTCTCTTCCACCTCTGGTGGCCGACTGGCACCACCGACTCTACGTGGAAGCAGCAGTCGTGCTACCACAGCTTTTAACCTTTCTGGCACCCTGCTGGTGGAACAAGCTTCCCACTGATGTCAGGACTGCAGAGTCACTCCCTATCTTCAGACCCATCTCTTCAGGCTACACCTTAACTGTCCCTCCATCCCCTCTACCCCACTGTACAATTTCTCTACTGATACTGCTAAGAGAAATTTAGAAATGTAAGATTAAGGTTAGGGCTATGGTTTTTCTTCCTTCACCTAGCATTGTGACTGCCAATGGCCCCTGGCCCAAGCATAACCCTAACCCTTGGGCAAGACACTGAACCCCAAAATTGCTCCCAGTGAGCGGGCCAGCGCCTTGCATGGCAGCTTGCCGCCATTGGTGTGTGAATGTGTGTGTGAATGAGAGGCCGTTGTAAAAGCGCTTTGGAGCAGCTTTGGAGCAGCAAAAAAGGTGCTATATACGTAAGTGCAGTCCATTTACCATTTAACATTTACTTACTTAGACAAATGTATTTGTTGTAAGTCTCTTACGATGAAGGAATCTGCTCAGTGCCAAAAATGTAAATGTAGAGTAAATGGTTTGCTGCATAGACCCCTAATTAAGATTAACTTGAGGAACATTTTACACTCCAGTATATTCAGGTATCCATCTGCCCACCTTAGACAGAAGTCTAAGTTACAAAGTTCCCTTATTTTTATTTTTTTTACATTCCTCATCTTCCTCACCTTACTTATTCAGTCTAGTTTCTAACCCCATACCTTACAGCGCTCACCTTGTCATGATTAATAAATGCGCCCATAGCTCCAGATCACTGAAGAGAGCACACAAGATTGTGGCTGACCCCTCACATCCAGCTCACAGCTTGTTTGAATTACTCCCTTCTGGACAGCGGTACAGGGCCACCAGGACAAAAACATCACAACACTTGAAAAGTTTCTTCCCCAAAGCCATAGCCCTTCTCAACAACTGCTGATCATTGCACCTTGCACTTTACATGTTCTTGCACTTAGTTGTACAGTATTTATTCATAATATCCACTCATATTGGTACTGTATATTTTGTCTTGAGTATTGTCGTGTTGTCGTCTTGTTGTTGTATGTACTGTAGCTTGTTTAGTATGGTAGAATACCAAATCATGTTCCTAGTGCACTGCACATGGCGAATAAAGTTGAATTGAATTGAATTGAAAAAGTGTGGCTGAAAGACTGGCCCCTGTCCAAGTGTCAGTGTTTTGCACTGACTAACTAAGTCAAGGTGAAGTGTGTAGCAGACGTACTGTTCCCTCCTGAAGACGGCCAAGCTTATATTTTTAGGGTTCGTCCCATTTTCCTTGAGGGATCTCCACTACCTACGGAGCAGAAACCAGGACACAGTTGTTTTCTGTCTGGGTCTGGGATAGAAGATTGGACTGAGGCCAATAGCAGCAGGCGATATAAAGAGAAGAGTCTGAGGTACTGGAAGTAATGTAACCTGTGAGCCACACTCAGGAGAGGAGAGACGGCCCCTAAGAAACAGGCAGTGCAATCTCAAAATAACTGTACTTAATATTCACGTTTTTATTACCTGTTAATGCAATAATTATAATTCAGTATTTTAACTTGAGGAGTGAGTTTTACTTGGGGCGGCTGTGGCGCAGGAGGTAGAGTGGCCGCCTAATGATCACAAGGTTGGCAGATCGGCGGTTCGAGCCCCAGCTGGCCACATGTCGAAGTGTCCTTGGGCAAGACACTGAACCCCAAAATCGCTCCTAGTGAGTTGGTGTGTGAATGTGTGTGTGAATGGGTGAATGAGAGGCCGTTGTAAAGCGCCTTGGAGCAGCTTTGGAGCAGCAAAAAAGGCGCTATATAAGTGCAGTCCATTTACCATTTAACATTACCATTTACCATCTCATATGGGTTATCATCCCTCTAGAGTAGACTCACAACACAGCAACCTCAGCCATTGATCTGAGCACAAAAGTTAATCCGAGTCAACAGCACCAATGAAACAGACATCAAGTTATTGCAAACAGTAACCTCGCACCACATGAGTCTTGCCAAAACACCTGAGCGTCTCCTCAAATACCTGATGCTAACCAGCTATGAGCTACGCACGACATACCTAACATTCCCAAATCAGGCATCAGCCTGCGGCATCGTACCTACGACCCAATCACAGCCCTGCTGATATTCAGTATAACAGCACTCCCTCTCGTGTGATATTGCTTAATTATAGCAGTGGACTATTTCAGTTAGGTTAAGTCTTTAACACTACAACAGCCGTGCCTATTTTTTGGGGGGAATTTTACTATTTTACTATTTTACTATTTTACTCACAGCCCCTCACGACTCTTCTAGTGTTAAACAGGCCCCAACCTCACCTCACAGTCATAAATAATAATAATAATAATCATAATACTAATAACTTCATTTGTATAGCAAACGTTGCAGCTCAAAGTGCTTTAATCAGTATATAATCTTAATTTAATTATTTTGTCATTTAAATGCAATATTAAAAGGATGGGTTTTTATCATCTTCATTTAATTATTTAGTCATTTAAAGGCAATATTAAAAAGATGGGTTTTTAGTCTTGACTTAAAAAAACATATTTGCTGAGGTTGCATCCCTAATGTAAACTGGCAGTGCATTCCACAATCTGGGTGCATAAAATGAGAATGCAGCCTCACCAAATCTCTTCTTTTGTACATGTGGTACACAGAGAAAACCAGCGTCAGAAGACCTGAGAGCTCTATTGCGCTGATATGCTAGCAAAAGGTCTTTCAAATATTCTGGTGCTGTGCCAGTGAGAGCTTTATAAACAAGCAGAAGGATCTTGAAATCTATTCTGAACTATTCATCATGATGCTTTACAGCCGAGGGAAGCTGTGTGCCACCCGGGCCAGTGCTGTAAATCTCCAAGCTCCACCGCCAAGTACACACCCATCCAAGTACAGACCCATCCAAGTACCCATCGGTACTCTGCCTGTGGCCTCGTACCTACAACCCAATCACAGCCGTGCTGATATTCAGTATAACAGCACTCCCTCTCGTGTGATATTGCTTAAATAACTTAGAAATTCTTCATGAGCTTAGTTCAACCTTCTTACCTCATTAGAACCCAAAATATAACTAAATGCAACTATAATGTTGATCTCATGGAGGGTCAGGCCTTGCATCCATGTCAGCGTAGGAGAGGGTGAGGGTGAGGGTGGTTTCATTTCTCCAGCCACATCCCTTAGCTGTTTGCCAAAAAAGGGGCAGGTAGACCGTTCTGAGGTTTGAATAGTGCTGGGTGGGTTTTTGCTCTGTTGATGTCAGTCCATCATTATTTATTTAGAGGATTCCAAGTGAAAGGCATTGTGGGTAATCAGGGTGGGCACACAATGGGTTATATTGCAGTTTACTGGCTGATAGAGTTGAGAACTTCTCCCTCCTCTTGTTAGTTTAGCAAGTATAGCCTACATCCATATAGGCCTTTATCACAGGGGCTACATCCATATAGGCCTTTATCACAGGGGCTGTGAAAACATTCATGTTTGTTTTTCATTGTTGATTCTACAAATGATCACAGTACTCAATTTCAACTATATATTTCGTGAGCTCAGAATTATAAGGTTCTATCTCCGTCTGGGGTAGTTCAGAGATATTGAGCGTCAAAGTTTTTACATTCCATTATGTTTTGTGAGATGGAACCTTTGTATTTTATTAATTACTAACTCAAAAATGTCAACATTTAAAAAATAACACCACACAAAAATTAATAAACACCTAATGGACCAGATTATGTAAAAAGATCAATTTTGACAAAAATTGAGATAGAACCTTATAATTCTAACGTCACGATTTGTTTTTAAGAAGAAACTGATGCTGACTGCAACAATGCCAAACTATGTATACAGAGAAAACATAGCAAAACATGCTTGGAGAGTCAGAGTGGCATCCAATCTAAACTGTAATCAGGTAGAAGCGAGAGGAGAGTTACCACCATGTGATGAGGACACTGCAGTGCCAATCAACAATCATAATAACATGTCAAACTAATAGCACGGTAGTTTGAATGACATTGTTATTCAAAGTGAGAAAGCATGTGTGGGCGTTGGTGTGGGAGCTTAAGTGTGTGGCAACCGTGCCCATACAGGCTGGGGCTAAACTAATTAATTCATTTTCATTACAGCTTTGAAGCATATGAAACTTTTAGGTCTTCTGTTCAAACCCATTTCATATAGTATATTGCAGATAACATAACATGACATGTTGAAAATTATAAAATGTGATAATATGAATATAAATCCACAATGGAAATTGTGCACAATGAGATGTCCATGAACAGATCAACCACACGGGTAATTTTGAGTGCAACTTAAGCGTGAATGATACCTGGAGATGCTCTCAGCCTGGTTCTCCGATCACATCAACTCTAAACATGTACAAGTTGGTGCTTAATCGCTACTTAATCCCTACATGTTTATGCTACTTACTTTCTACCAAGTCATTCGCATGTCAAGCCCTGCACAGAAAGGATCCAAAATCAATCTGGCTTGTAAAAGATCTTTGACGTGAATTAGTCAAAGTAGCCTACACAGATTGATTCATCTGAACTAACACAGCCACGGAGCGACAGCCTGCTGGACGGACCGCAGTGTGGAAGAACACTCCATCTAGAGACAAACACTTTACCAACGCTTCATATGAAACATCTGATTCATAAAGCCTTGCTTTCCGAAGTTCCGAAATATACATAAAATAACACTTCTATGAACCAACTACAAAATGATAAAAGATGAATCTTCATTCACTCAATCTCCTGGTTGTAAATAGGATACCCACGCTATGGTCAGTCGGACAGTCGTGATGTCTAGAGCGAAAACAGGACGAGGTGAACAAACAACACAGAGAACACGAGGCAGTTCAGGAGCTGTCCTTTCAGCACCACAGCCCTCCCCGCGGACCAGCTGTTTGCACTGTGCATTTCTGATTTCTCCACACTGCTTTTAACAGTCTAAAACCCCAACCGCGACACTGTACAACGACTGAAACTTTTCTAGAAAATACAAGTATAACCTCCCGGTGCTTGCATTTAATCCATGCACCACTCAACATTTGTGATGAAACACACGCTTGACAATATGGATTCTGTTTGATAGAAGTTCATTATAAGACAGAGAGGAGACGCTTTATTGGCCTACTTACCATCAATCGCCATGATGTTCTGTTTTGGATTCTACCAAACCGGCCGTTGAAGAAGGGGAGAGGAGCGATGGAAGAGAGAGAGAGAGAGGGACATGGTACAGTCTGTTACGATGCTTACCCTCTGGTGGACTGGGGTATTGAGACCAATGACTGAGACTGAATGTGAATCATGGTATTAACAAGAATTGCTGTTTTAACAAAGCATGGTGTGATATATATTCTGATATGTATTAGATATTTATATATATATATATATATATATATATATGTTCTACTGTATACTCTCACAGATTTGTGGTTGATTTTGATCATATTCATAGGTTCTGTGACGAAGCGTCTCTCCAGCATTGCACATTACATTCAAAACTGATACATTCACATCTTAGTATCTAGTCCTGTTAGGGTGGGGAAATGTATGGCTGTATTTAAACAGGCCCTTAGGGTGTGTCTGGGCCAAGAGTGTGGGTATTATGACTAGTTTATTTGTACAGCACATTTCATACAACAGGGGCAATTCAAAGTGCTTTACATACATTATTAAAATACAGCAAGAGCAGCATAGTAAGAAACAGGTAAATGACAATGAATAAAAGCAAATATAAGAAGTAAATACATAAACATTCAATAAGACAATAGTTTATGGATAAAAGACATTGATAGAAGTGTTTGTGCTTGATAGAAGTGTAACTGCTGCAAAACATGAAGGTTTTTAGCTTGGATTTAAATATTTTTAGGGTTTGGGCCTGTTTGATTTCTAAAGGGAGTTTGTTCCAGGAGCATGCGGCAGCGTGACTGAAAGCTGCTACACAGTTGTTGTTTTTTACTGATTAGCTGATTAGTCTCAGCTGACCTTAGGGGTCTTGGAATATATGGTGGGAGGAGATCTGATTATTTTGTTATTTGTATGTAATTAGGAGTACTTTGAATTAAATTCTCTGAGAGACTGGTAGACAGTGTAGGGATCTCAGGATTGCTGTAATGTGTTAAAACTTCTTCCTTTTTGTTAGGACCCTAGCAGCGGCGTTTTGGATGAGCTGCAGCTTATGAACAGTCCCTTTAGACAGGCCTGTTAGTAGACCATTACAGTAATCAAGTATACTTGAAACAAATGCATGGATGAGTTTTTCACAGTCTTGTTTGGACCCTCTTATTCTTGTTATGTTCTTCAGGTAAATGTAAATGTAATGTATGCCTTTGGTCAATGTGTTATAATGCTTTTGTCAATGCCACTTGTTCTTTTCCCCCATCTTGGGTGATGATTCCTTTAGGAGAGTTTACACTTTAAACAGAACACCAACATGCTTGCATTTCCCAGTGAGCAGATAATGTTGTTACGTTGCCATAATTGCAGGAAGCACAGTGAGAGCTTTCAGTGGGCCATTATGAGAGATTTGGGTTAGAGAACCATTATATTGATAACACACTTTGATAATACAGTTTGATAGGTAGACTGATGAATAGATGAATAGATAGATAGATAGATAGATAGATAGATAGATACAGTAGATAGATAGATACAGTAGATAGACAGACAGACAGACAGATGCATTGTGAAAATGCACACGTAACGTAATTAGACAAGTTAGTGGTTAGTGGTGAAATATGGTGTTTGTGATCTAATTGAATAAATAAACATTACGTTATAATTTGGCTTCAATATAATTGAAAACACTTTTTAAGCTCTCTACCCACAGAGAGTCTAAATGAGAAGTAATGTACACAATTATTAAGTCAGCCACGTGTATCACTTTTAGATTCAATTTGTCCTCGTTGTCGTCATCACGTCGCCATGGAAACCACAGCAGCTGCTCACCGTCTTTGTTCCCAGTCAACAACATCGGCACATGCCGGCATGCCTTATCCTCTCCATTAGTTTGGTTTTGTTCTGTTCAGTGAAGCTGCAGTTTCATTGGCAATAAGGATTTTAAAGTAATTGTAATAATAAAATCATTCCTTATCATTCTAAGCTCACGATTTAGAAAGCCCATACACACAAGAGTAGTGTGAGCTTGCTTGAGTTAAACTACAACTTAGATGAGGCTAGATGAGAATAGGTGGGGGTGGCAGTGTATCTGTGCAATGTCAAGGTGGACAATCTGTGCAGTCTCAAGTTAGCAAGTTATCTGACTGCGTGGCTTGAAAACTTGGCAGTGACATTATGACGGCTAATCCTCACCTTAAACACTTAACAGACTAATAAACAAACCTTACCTGACCTAACCTCAAATAACATGACAGCACTTTCTGAAGGGGATGGATTCCATTTTACATGATGGATCTAAATGAATTAAGTCTGTCACAAAATGTTTTTGAATTACCTTTATTGAAGGATAATATAATTTATTGCATTTATTGAACCTTTATTTGTGCTGGGGAGTCTCTGAGACCAGAGTCTATTTCCAGTCTAATTTCACCAATGTCGCTAACTAAGTCAGCGCTTAATTGACTTAATTCGACTGTGACTTAAGGCTCATGCTGTTCCATTAACACAATTTAGCTGTGTATCTGCTGTGTATCGTCACCGTTAAGTCTGGCTTTGGCCACGCGCACAGAGTAATAAACAGACCAGAACAGCCGATTGTCGAAAAAGAAGATACTATGATGGAAAAAGAAGATACTATGATGGAAAAAGAAGATACTATGATGGAGAAAGAAGGGAAAACAAGAGCGGAGTTCTTTGCATCAGTGGAACAAACCTTTCTAATGGAGCTTTATGATGTCTTTATGAATTACTTTATGAATTACTTTTTATTTTAATTGAAACACCTTTTATGCATAGTCCAGGGACAGATTGATCAAATGTCCAAATGAAGCACATAATCCTTTGCATGCAATAACTGCCTGAAGTCTGCGACCCATTGACCCCACCAGATGCTGGGTATTATTAGCTTCTTTGTTATCTGATCTGCGTGAGTTATAAAAGACAGCTTGTCATACATTACTTCATAGATTAGTCTCTGAGACCAGAGTCTATTTCCAGTCTAATTTCTAGACTACAGGGCATAAGAGAACAGAGTAGCCTGTGTCATGTGTACTGGTAGATAGATAGCTCTTACACATACACACACATGCAAGCAGGTACATGCTATTTTTGGCTTCTAGCTTCTGGCTTGGCATGTATGTCCATTAGCCCCTCTGTCTCAGCCAGGCTTTAATCAGCCACACCAGAGGAGGGAGAGGAGCGGCGCTACGTGGTGCAACGCTCAGACCACTCAGGAACTACAGGGACTAGAACAGGAAATAGGCTCTGGAGTGTTGGAGAGAACCAGGGGAGGGGGTATTCGGTTGTTAAGTCTGACGACGTCATGCCTGACGTTTAGCAATTTCCGGGTCCAAACCAGAAATTCCCCGCACCAGAGTATCAGTGTACTACAGCGGTAGAATGACAGTTCAATCGTTTTTTAGACTGGGATCTATTCATACAACAAGGGACACGGCACTTTCTCGTTTTTCCCACAATTGTCAGCGTCTTTGAGCCTCGGAAAAGCGCTATATAAATATAATGAATTATTATTATTACTGAAGCATTTCGAAGAGAGCGCCTCAGCCAACGTTGGACCCGGAAACACGTCACGACTTAACAACCAAATAGGCTCTGGAGTATTGGACAGAAGCAGGAGAGATGGATGGATTCATTTTATGGAGTGGAACCCTAGTTATAGAGTGGAACCCTAGTTATGGAGTGGAACCCTAGTTATAGAGTGGAACCCTAGTTATGGAGTGGAACCCTAGTTATGGAGTGGAACCCTAGTTATAGAGTGGAACCCTAGGTATGGAGTGGAACCCTAGTTATGGAATGGAACCCTAGTTATGGAGTGGAACCCTAGTTATGGAGTGGAACCCTAGTTATAGAGTGGAACCCTAGTTATGGAGTGGAACCCTAGGTATGGAGTGGAACCCTAGAACCCTAGTTATGGAGTGGAACCCTAGTTATGGAGTGGAACCCTAGGTATGGAGTGAAACCCTAGTTATGGAGTGGAACCCTAGGTATGGAGTGGTACCCTAGTTCTGGAGTGGAACCCTAGGTATGGAGTGTAACCCTAGTTATGGAGTGGTACCCTAGTTCTGGAGTGGAACCCTAGTTATGGAGTGGAACCCTAGAACCCTAGTTATGGAGTGGAACCCTAGTTATGGAGTGGAACCCTAGGTATGGAGTGAAACCCTAGTTATGGAGTGGAACCCGAGGCACCTGTGTGTGTGTGTGTACCCTAGTTATGGAGTGGAACCCTAGTTATGGAGTGGAACCCTAGGTATGGAGTGGAACCCTAGTTATGGAGTGGAACCCTAGGTATGGAGTGGAACCCTAGTTATGGAGTGGAACCCTAGGTATGGAGTGGAACCCTAGTTATGGAGTGGAACCCTAGTTATGGAGTGGAACCCTAGTTATGGAGTGGAACCCTAGAACCCTAGTTATGGAGTGGAACCCTAGAACCCTAGTTATGGAGTGGAACCCTAGTTATGGAGTGGAACCCTAGGTATGGAGTGGTACCCTAGTTCTGGAGTGGAACCCTAGGTATGGAGTGTAACCCTAGTTATGGAGTGGAACCCTAGTTATGGAGTGGTACCCTAGTTCTGGAGTGGAACCCTAGTTATGGAGTGGAACCCTAGAACCCTAGTTATGGAGTGGAACCCTAGTTATGGAGTGGAACCCTAGGTATGGAGTGAAACCCTAGTTATGGAGTGGAACCCTAGTTCTGGAGTGGAACCCTAGTTCTGGAGTGGAACCCTAGTTATGGAGTGGAACCCTAGTTATGGAGTGGAACCCTAGGTATGGAGTGGAACCCTAGTTATGGAGTGGAACCCTAGGTATGGAGTGTAACCCTAGTTATGGAGTGGAACCCTAGTTATGGAGTGGAACCCTAGGTATGGAGTGGAACCCTAGTTATGGAGTGGAACCCTAGGTATGGAGTGGAACCCTAGTTATGGAGTGGAACCCTAGTTATGGAGTGGAACCCTAGTTATGGAGTGGAACCCTAGTTATGGAGTGGTACCCTAGTTCTGGAGTGGAACCCTAGTTCTGGAGTGGAACCCTAGGTATGGAGTGGAACCCTAGTTATGGAGTGGAACCCTAGGTATGGAGTGTAACCCTAGTTATGGAGTGGAACCCTAGTTATGGAGTAGAACCCTAGTTATGGAGTTGAACCCTAGTTATGGAATGGAACCCTAGTTATGGAGTGGAACCCTAGTTATGGAGTGGAACCCTAGTTATGGAGTGGAACCCTAGTTATGGAATGGAACCCTAGTTATGGAGTGGAACCCGAGGCACCTGTGTGTGTGGTGTGTGTGTGTGTGTGTGTGTGTGTGTGTGAAGGCTTTTGCCTCTTGCCAGGATTTCATTTGATTGGTTAGGATCCCCATTAGCTGATGCTAAGCATCACGTTTCAAGTTAGTTGTTATTGTTATGCCACATTACACAAGTGTAACATGGACTGAGTTATATAGTGCCTTATTCCAAAGCACTTTACATTGGCCTCTCATTCACACACCCATGGCGGCAAGTTACCATGCAAGGCGCCAGCCCGCTCATCGGGAGCAATTTGGGGTTCAGTGTCTTGCCCAAGGACACTTTGACATGTGGCCAGCCGGGGCTCGAACCGCCGATCTGCCAACCTTGCGATCATTAGGCGGCAGCTCTACCTCCTGCGCCACAGCCGCCCCATAAGGCACATTTATTAGTGAGGGCCCATAAGGCAATAGGCAAAATTCAGGATAAGAAAGTGACAATAGTGCAGGACATAAGTGACAAATAAGACAGGATACAATTAGCAGTATCCAGACAATTTGCAGACAATAAGGCAGCTACTCTTCCTGGGGTCCACACAAAACAAGAAATCATTTAAAAAAAAGAACAAAGAAGAAAACATCAACATACATAACAACAAATAAAAACAAATAAAAACAAAATAAGAATCAGCAATGCTCACCATCTATGTTTTTAGTGAGCATCACAACACCATCCACAAACAACAAAAAATAACAGAAATTATGCATCTAATGCATATGATGTGTTACTTCACTTTTTTTTTCTTTTGTTATGACCTGGTAGAAGCATTGCTAGTCCTTCTCTCTACATTGTCATCTAAATGCATTATGAGTGTGTCTTGTCCTGACATTGCCTGAAAGCATAACTAGCAATGCTGAGATCTTGATCCAATCAGACCCCCCCCCCCCCATTTAACCTTGTGGAGGTGAGCAGCAAGGAGACTGGGCTATTACACCAGCCTGGGCTTAATGAATTCTTCACTTAAGCAATATCACACGAGAGGGAATGCTGTTATACTGAATATCAGCACAGCTGTGATTGGGTCGTAGGTACGAGGCCGCAGGCCGAGTAGGAAGACAATCACAGCCGTGCTGATATTCAGTATAACAGCACGACCTCAAGTGTGATATTGCTTTTAAACAACAGTTCTACAGCGCCATTTATTAGTTAACAGTAATAAGCAACAACAGATTATGATTTGTTTGTTTATTTAATCATTTATTTTTGGCTCCGTCAACAAAAATTGTTCCGCAACTGGACTGTTGCTTAGTAACCTGAACACAAACATCTGCAGGCTAGCTACTTTGTAATGGTCATTTCGGAGTGATACATATAGTTAAAAGTCCCAGTGCTGTTATACTGTATATCAGCACTCATGGAATGCCTCTTGTCCAATCAAATCCAATCAAATGACTTGGTCGGAACTACCGGTAACTGTTGTATAATGTAGAATTTACTCAGAGGTGAATCCACATAGCTTTTCATTGTATAAAATTGCAGAATGGTTCTAGACCAATTCCCCTCATATGTAGATACTTCAGAAGTGTAGCCTATACATACACATGCAGCAGTGCTATAAACATAGATCTATAATGTTTGCATGGCATTAGCATTGTTAAGATTGAATGCGGACCGAAGACTGTTTTGTAGTTGAATTCATGGACCCCGTTTTCTTACTTGACAGCTCTCTGGCCAAATCCTTTTTTGTCTTTTTTCCTCTGCAGTAATTTATAGAAACCAAACCACCCATGCCTGCAAAAAAGCTACTCAACCAAGCATGTACAGGGTACAGTGTGACATGATTGTGTCAGATGGAAGTGTCTATGTGGACAAGGGACCTATTATGTCTTAACCCTGAGCATAGCCTCAGCCATGTTGTCTTCTGTGCTGATTTATGTTCCCGTCAAAATGACAGGACACGGTCTGCCCGCAGGATCACATTATACCTCCACCCCAGTGGCAGGAAGTCATAAATCTTTCTGTTACCACCTCAGCTTTGTTCCTACTGGCCAGCCAAGGCTGATCTAGAGGGCTCGGTCAGCCCCATCAAACTCACATCAAACTCACATTGCAGTATTCATGCATTCATGCATATATGGTAAATGGTAAATGGACTGCACTTATATAGCGCCTTTATCCAAAGCGCTTTACAACGGCCTCTCATTCACCCATTCACACACCCATTCACACACCAATGGCGGCCAAGCTACCATGCAAGGCGCCGGCCGGCCCGCTCACTGGGAGCAATTTTGGGGTTCAGTGTCTTGGCCCAAGGACACTTCGACACGAACCGCCGATCTGCCAACCTTGCGATCATTAGACGGCGGCTCCTCTACCTCCTGAGACACAGCCACCCCATATCAGGACCAAAACCTCTCGCCACAAAAACAGTTTCCTTCCCTCTGCAGTTAGCCTCACCAACAAGGCCCGGGACCCCCACTGACACAGACTCTTACCCCGCCCCCCATAGACACTATATATTGTAAATATCCATCCATTCATATCTTACTTGATTTTATTCTCCTTGACGTTTTTTGCGCTACTTTTTTAAATTCTTATTATTATTATTATTCTTATGTTGCCTGTTTGCACCAATCTACCACAGCAAATTCCTTGTATGTGAAAACCTACTTGGCGAATAAAGTCATTCTGATTCCGATTCTGATTCTGATTCTGATTCAAAAAGTCAATCCTTTCTCTTTTTTATTTGATTTTTGAGGTCGTGAGCTTAGAATCAAGGTTATATCTCCGTTTAGGGTAGTTCAGAGATATTGAGCGTCAAAGTTTTTACATTCCATTATGTTTTGTGAGATGGAACCTTTGTATTTTATGAATTACTAACTAAAAAATGTCAACATTTTAAAAATAACACCACAGAGGCATTAATAAACACCTAATGGATCAGATTATGTAAAAAACTAAATTTTGACAAAAATGGAGATAGAACCTTATAATTCTAACGTCACCATATCATACAGACATTTTCCATGCAAATGACATGGAACACAATAACAGTAATGCACTGTGTGAATGGGCGTTCATCTATGAATATGAATTAAGCTCAGACTTTTTTTTCAGTCATACATTGGCTCATAACAGATAAAGGTCTACTAGCTGTAAAGCAACCTCTGGGATAGATCATGCAGATGGATATTGTGACTTTAGAATTATACGGTTCTATCTCCATTTTTGTCAAAATTGAGTTTTTTACATAATCTGATCCATTAGGTGTTTATTAATACCTGTGTGGTGTTATTTTTAAAATGTTGTCATTTTTGAGTTAGTAATTCATAAAATACAAAGGTTCCATCTCACAAAACATAATGGAATGTAAAAACGTTGACGTTCAATATCTCTGAACTGCCCTAAACGGAGATAGAACCGTATAATTCTATGCTCACGATATCTGTACTCAATGTTTTTAATGGTATGACTTTGGCTGCTGTCTGAGTTACCGGTAGCTTCCTGGTCATGATGTGAGATTCTATAGGTTCCGGAAGCTAATCAACAGGTTGCTGCTGAGTCTCACTCTCTCTCCTCTCACTCTCTCGTCAGAGCGTGGGTATGAGTGAGAAATGGTTGCCACGGTAACAGGCTGCTACACGCACACGCACACGCACACGCGCGCGCACACACACACACACACACACACACACACACACACACACACACACACACACACACACGCACACATGCACACAAGATCAGGGGATGAGGGTAGTGGTGGAGAATAACAAGGACTAGGAGGCGCGAGGGCAATGTGCTGCCATGTGTGTCTCAGCATCAGGGAACAGCGTCACCTTCAGTGACAGGAGGGCCACTGTGGAGTCTGGAGCTGCACACCAAACCTTTCATCATGACAAGACTCTGTGTTGTAACTTTATAGGTTACATGATTGAATAATATGTTGCATGATTGATTGACTGTTAATTAAGCAATATCACACGAGAGGGAGTGTGTTATACTGAATATCAGCACGGCTGTGATTCGGTCATAGGTACGAGGCCGCAGGCCGAGTACCGAAGACAATCACAGCCGTGCTGATATTCAGTATAACACACGACCTCGAGTGTGATATTGCTTTTATACAACAGTTCTACAGCGCAATTTATTAGTTAACAGTAATAAGTGACAACAGATTATGATTTGTTTGTTTATTTAATCATTTATTTTGGCTCCGTCAAGAAAAAATAGTTCCGCAACGGGAAGCGAAGTTTCCCACAGAAGTGGGGGAAAAAACGTCAGATCAGATACATAAACGGGTTATTTTGATAAACTGGACACATTTTGTGAATATATATGGTTACTTTCTCGCCTGAAAACATATTAAAACTTCATAAAATGACATATTAACACTTGTAGAGCCAACTTACAGCTTTTAGCCAATGGCGGCCAAAATTTAGGATTTAAAAACGGAGGGTTTTGCTTTGCTCGCTGATTGGCTATAATGTTCTTCTTCTACGTTTTATGTGACAATGTATTTTTAGTAACAACTTGCGCATTACTAAGTATTTACTAGCTAAGATTGACAAACGATTGGCGTGGTGCAACCGACATTAATAAACAACTAGTTTGAAACTAGCTAGTAACTACTAGGGGTTTAGTAACTACTAAATGCCTGCATTTAGTAATGACTTACGCCAAATTGGTGCAACCCAGGCCAGAACACAAACTAGCATACTTTGTATCGTAATGTAGTCTAATTAACGGTCATTTAATAGAACACCTGTGCGGCGGAGTGATACATATAGTTAAAAGTCCCAGTGCTGTTATACTGTATATCGTAACTCATGGAATGCCTCTTGTCCAATCAAATTACTTGGTCGGAACTAACTGTTGTATAAAAGACATTATACAACAGTTAGTTCCGACCAAGTAATTTGATTGGACAAGAGGCATTCCATGAGTGCTGATATACAGTAGATAGAATAGAATAGATAGAATAGACTTTATTGTCCTTGTACAGTTGCCTATACAATGAAATTGTAGTGGTTCTTCTGAAGGTGCAAAAACAAAAACATATTCACATATTCACAAACATATACACATAATAACATATCACAAATATTACACACTAGACAAAGTATAACAGCACTGGGACTTTTAACTATATGTATCACTCCGAAATGACCATTAATACTAGCCAAGCTAGCTTGCGGATGTTTGTGTTCAGGTTACTAGGCAACAGTCCAGTTGCGGAACTGTTTTTTCTTGACGGAGCCAAAATAAATGATTAAATAAACAAACAAATCATAATCTGTTGTCACTTATTATTGTTAAATAATAAATTGCGCTGTAGAACTGTTGTATAAAAGCAATATCACACTCGAGGTCGTGCTGTTATTCAGTATAACACACATTCCCTCTCGTGTGATATTGCTTAATCGTTAAGGTTCTACAAGTTAAGGTTCTAGAATGCCTTGTATGCAAGACGTCATTAAAGTTGACAGTTTGTTTTTGAGAAATTCGAATTGTACATTGAATAGAAAGTGATTTATCCAATAGCTCGTTTTATAGAAAGTGATCAGAAGTGGATGTCTGCAGATTGTATATAAAGAACCTTTCGCTTGATATCACCAGTCCTAGCCTTTACCTTTCAGAAGGTAAACACACTACACTCTGTGTTTTTGTGTGCTGCAGGTTAGTTTGTATCATGCTTAGCAGAGTGTACAGTGGGGGAAATAAGTATTGAACACATCAACATGTGTGTTTGTCCAGTAAATGTATTTCCAATGAGCCTATTCAAGTGAAATTTGCACCAGACTTTGGTATTAACTCAACTCAAACAATACAGACAAAGAATCTAAACATTAAAGTCCATATGTAAATAAAGTGGAATGAAACAGGAAAAAAGTATTGTTTGGAATTTATATGATTTTGGGGGGAGCACTGAGGCCACCTGGTGGTGTAGAGGAGTACTACATGGCACAGAAGATGGAATAGGCTAGGTGCACGATCTCACTACTTCCTGAAAGGCAGCTGGCATGAACATATCCTGTCTCATTGGTTTAATTGATTAATCAGCTGTGCGGTAAACCGTTGGAACACACAGTGCACAGCTGATTAATCAATTTAATCAATAGCCTATACTGAAAGCCTGTGTAGGTGAAATGATGGTCTCCATTACCTTTTTTATTCTGTTGGCCAGTATGTTGCCTTCTACAACAGCATGTTTGGATACTGGATTCTGATTGGCTAGCAACAGTGGTAAATAGCTCAACAACCCACTGTTCAGACCGCATTTAGTATCAATGCGCCTCCCAATCAATCAGATTAAGAACACCTGTGCTGACCTACAATGCAATGGTTGATCTTGTTTATGGGACTATATTCTGTGGCGGAAGGATATATGTATTCTGAAACTATTAATGATTGTAAATAAATGAATTTAATGTTACAACTGTGTATTTATGTTTTATATTATGTGGTGGCTGTTGTAGAAAAGCAATTGACCATTCGAGGGCGGGGGTTGTGGACTCATTTACCACTGTACAGGGTTTTCCTACTCGGCTTCGCCTCGTGCCACAACCCTGTACCAGTGGTAAATTAATCGACAACCCCCTTCCTCTCATGGTCAATTGCTTCCATCTACGTTGCCATCTATGGTAAGTGCTCTAAGTTTCACCCTCAATGCAGGTTACCCACAGCATGATGTAGCAGCAGCACCCTCTAGTGGTGTTCAGCTGTAAATGTCGTAGTATGTTCTATTCAAGTGGTGTCAATAAATCACACTGGTAATGTCAATGACGAAATCCGACTGGGAAATAAGAAAAGACAAGGAATACACTAGATTGAATACAACACAAGCAGTATTTACTGACTCATTTAGATGGGCTTCTGGGTGTTCCTGGAACTGTAATGTTGATACGGGGCGGCTGTGGCGCAGGAGGTAGAGCCGCCGTCTAATGATTGCAAGGTTGGCAGATCGGCGGTTCGAGCCCCGGCTGGCCACATCTCGAAGTGTCCTTGGGCAAGACACTGAATCCCAAATTGCTCCCAGTGAGTGGGACAGCGCCTTGCATGGTAGCTTGCCGCCATAGGTGTGTAAATGTGTGTGTGAATGGGTGAATGAGAGGCTGTTGTAAAGTGCTTTGGATAAAGGCGCTATGTAAGTGCAGTCCATTTACATACTGAGTAGTTGGATTTTTGGTGCAAGGTCCAGCAGTCTGAGAACGTACACAGAGACTGGGAACGTACACAGAGACTAAGAACGTACACAGAGACTGAGAACGTACATAGAGACTGAGAACATACACAGAGACTGAGAACGTCTGAGAACGTACACAGAGACTGAGAACGTACACAGAGACTGAGAGCGTACACAGAGACTGAGAGCGTACACAGAGACTGAGAATGTATACAGAGACTGAGAACGTCTGAGAACGTTTTTTACAAAGAAAAGTCAAACTTGTATGTATGGGAATAGCATAGTAAAATATGGTTTTACCTTGAAGCCGGACGTTTTTTAGGCGGGAATCTGAGGAACCTCACCCTCAGACCCAGCCGGTGACAGCACTGACCCTGACCCTAAAGAGCTGCTAGCCTTCACGCTACTCTGGTACCCACCGGTACCAAAGAGAGCGTGGGGCAGGGGGAACAAGTGACAGACTGACAGCCATCAATCATCTCAACCAGGGGGCAGTTTTTCTGTGTAGGAGGCAGACTAAAAAAAGAAACGCCCTCTAATGATCTCTGTGTGTAAATAGCAGATTTACATTCTAAAAAGGGGGTCTATTTGACCCCCAAGGCGGCTCTACTAGTAGGTAAAATAGGCACGGCTGTTGTAGGGTTAAATACAGTGTCCACAATGGCAACCATGGTGTCCCTAGCACCAGCCAATGACGACTCCAGCACTGTATCATTCTGATCATTATAATTCCCAAATAAATTGATACACCACTCTAAACAAATCATTTCAATTGCACAGAGTGCTTTTTATTAAATTTTCATATTACAACTAAAGTGATAACATTGCTTTTTATGAGTGCTTGTTTTGGACTTGGTCTTGGACTCAGTGAACATTACAATACGGAAAAAAAGCATTATGATGTTATCAGCCCATGTAAGACAACATGAATTGTTCAAGCTATCATTCATAATGCATAGGACTCAACTTAGAACTACATTTACGAATATGAACATCTCAATACATTGGAAATAATAATGACAATTAAGAAGTTATTTTGGTTATGAGATGGCCTTGACTGTATGAGATGGTCTTGCCTGTATGAGATGGTCTTGAATGTATGAGATGGCAAAATAAAAAATATAAAGTAGGCTAGATGCCAGAGACAGAGCCTTGGGAGACAAACCAAACAGTGGTTGAGGTGCAACAAACAAACCCGTAAAATAAATGATGAAAACAGGCCTGAAATATCATATCCAGTGGCCTGCATAAATAATGGGACATGTTTTGTTCTTTTGAGGACACTGCAGTTTACTCCAATGGTTTGGATTAGAAATCAAATAATGACCATTTACCCGACCACATGCTACATGTTTCTGTGCAGAAATCGCACAACACTCTATATTAACTTATTGTTTCTTTGACTATTCGAAAGGCGAACGCTTAAAAAGTATGACAAAACTCATATCAAATGATGATTAGTAACCTTTGTTGAAAATATGATTAAATTCATTCATAATAAAAATGCTATTTTGTATCTGATTGTCTATCTTGTTACAGATGGTTGATATTATGGTGTTAGGAAGTGTTAACAAACTGTATTCAATATTTAATTATTATTATTTTTTGTCAGACCTGCATAGTGTATTTGAAGAGTTTAATTCCAAAATGCTACATCCACCATATATACAAATGTATTTTATTTTCAATAAAATATTTACTGTCACAAAATAAATCCCCAAATAATAAACCCCTTGGGATTAATTTGAAAAGAAGGTAGACAGTGTGTTATTTATTTACATAATATTATTGAAAATCGAACCAATCTTGACTATTAAAGATTGTTTATGATAAATGCCACATGACCAAAAATGTAATGAATATACAGCGTTTTGGAATTGATTCTAAACAGTCTAAAGTGGCTCTAAATCTTTCCTTGTCTCCTTTCCCTCATCTGCAGTGATGTGTGAAGAGGAGGATGTCTCTGCTCTGGGGTCTAGACCCAGGTTGCTTTTATTACTACTTGGCAGCACATGTTTATGTAAAAAAGCGCTATACAAATAACATGTAATAAGTTCTTTGTGAAAGCAAAACGGAAGAACAACAGACGGCGCAGTCACCAGACCAGACTAGATGATCGTGAGTGAAGACATTATCAAAGCGTACGGGTGATCGACAAGCGAGTACGCTTTGATAATATCTTCACTCCCGATCATCTAGTCTAGTCTGGCGCCTGCGCCGTCTGTTGTTCTTCCTGCACACAGGTAAACATATCCAGGATCTAGCAGAGTCGTTGTGCTCGCGCAAACAAACCCGGCAAATGTTTTACTTGCTCCGGACAAGTAAAACGGCGTTAATGTCGAGCCCTGGGATGCCTACCAAGTATTTTCTTTCACAAGTCCAGGGCCCCGTTCCACTAAGCGAGATTATCTTCTAAGCCTCGATAAAGTTCTAAGCCTCGATAATGTTAGCTTGCGTTCGGTTCCATCAATGTGGCTCAAATAATTCGGTGCTTGGTTGAGCTCCTTCTGAGTCAGATATAATTAGCCTGGTCGCGAGCAGGCTAAAACACTGGCTAAAGTAATACGTGCGTCAAAAAAGGCTCACAGGCGGAAACTACATCCCGAACGACAGTTCCTCTTTTAGGAAATATTAGTTCCCACTTCACACAAGATAGATAGATAGATTGGTTGACTGTGTGATAGATAGATAATTTGATATTTTGAAAGTGTGATAGATAGATCGATAGATCAATAAATAAAAGAGTGAAAAAAAAAAGTAATTGTTTCAACTTGCATTGCTGTCATCAGAGCAGCCTGGCTGGCGCAGTGGTTAAGGCAGCCAGCTAGAGTTCCAAAGGATGCGTGTTCGAGACTTGACTAATTGTTTTTTTTGTTTTTGTTTTTACATTTAACCGAAGCCTTCATGCAAAGGCTTAAACACCATTGTAATCGTGTCAGTTCTTGTAAATTAGCCTGCACCATAATTTTATAGCCTACATACTTTTTTAGATGAGATTTTAGATTAGATTCAGACAACGAAATGCAGTAAAAAGTGTGTCCGAAGAGGGATACGAACCACCGTCTAAAAATGACGAATAAATACTATAGCAGCGGTCGATACCACTAGGCCATTGTGGCGTTATGACGGTTTGTAGCCTGCTGCTGATATTACCACAGTAGTAAATATTCATTCATTAAAATATGAACATATAACAATAACTGGGGCTAGTATGACCTACGCATTTAATCGGTCAGCAATTTCTTGCCAAACCATTTCCCTCGCCTTGTTAATTACATCTTATTTTTCCGTCTTCATAAAGATCAATAATTCGGAATGCTGCGCAAATGTAGGACCCCTGCAGAGTGGAGTATCTTCATTTCGACAGATCGACTCTTCGGGGCTCTTTATGTCTGCGTGCACGCGCCCATATCGAAGATTTGTAAGCCGGTCTTCTGTGAACACTCATAACACAAGCCTGATCCTCGTTCGAGGAATCACCTGAGGCTTGAATTCCAATCCCGAGTTGCCTGATCGCCTGATTTATTTCAATCGCCGATATACTGATCCACCTTTAGTGGAATGGCCCCCAGGGCCCCGTTTCGTTCGAATACTCTTTCTCTTCCTCCGTTTGAAGAAATCACTGATCTGAATTGACTGGTGGAAGCAACAGAATGAAAAGTTTCCACCTCATGTTTGATCAGTGACTTGCTCAAGGAATGAAGGAAAGGACTGGGGCAGTTCTTTCACAGTAAAACAGACGATGGTAAAAAGCCACTGTAGACTGTTGACGTTGTGCATACTCATGATCGTTTATTGCCAACTACTTGAGCTGGCTCCTAGAGATGCAGAGAGATGCAGAGTTTGACATTGTAAGTGAAGGTAAGTGAAGGTAAGTGGAGGTAAGTGAAGGTAAGTGAAGGTAAGTGAAGGTAAGTGAAGGTCCTGGCCTGGGGCCTCGTTTATAAACATTGCGTACGTACAAAAGAAGGCGTACGTCACTTTTACGCAAACTTTGGGATTTCTAAAAAATAAACTTGGCGGGAGAATGAGCGGTCGCCCACGCACTTTGACCCATGCGTACTCACATAAACTGACCCATGCGTAGGGTTGGGTATCGTTTGGGTTTTATCCGGTACCGGTACTTAACCGATACTTTAAAAACGGTACCGGTACCAAAACGGTACTTAATTCGGTACTTTTGATTTTTTTAAATGACATATATATAATAATAACACGGTCGACAACATTAAACAGCTTTTCACTTTTTTTTATTGCTGAGGCACAATATATATTAGTTAAATATACACTCAAATTAAAATAAATGAAAATAAAACTCCTGCTGACTGAGGCACAATATACATATATATATATATAATAAATTCCACTTATAAAAAATAAATAAAAATAAAAATCCCACCTCAGCAATTATTTTGCAAAAAGATCAGCATATTTGCCTTCTCTGGCAAAATACGACACCTCTCGAGTTTTTTATTGTCATTTTGACTTTTGTTTTGTTTTGACATAATTGTCTAATGGCACAGATTTATAAACATAAAGTAAACAAATATTGTTTTCACGTCACTTTACCTGAAACTGAACGACACAGCGCGGAGCGAATTCCCTGGTAAAACGTTTCTCTCCCCCCGCTGTCAACGGGAGTCGGCAACCAGGAAGCGGTGCTGAGAGAGCAAGACACGGATCTACCGGCATTTGACTGCCGCTGGACTGAGGAACACCACAGGCACAGCACATCGCCATAATAGCGATAAAGTGCGAATGATTTTAAGCATTTTGAGCACTTCGCGTTGTTTTCGTCGAGTCGGGTGAAATGCAGCCACACTTTAGAACGCTGCTTCATTAGGGCCTTCGGCATTCTCGGTGACCTCGTAGCTAGGCTAGCTAGCGAAATTCGATAATATTATTAAGATTATGATGATGATAATAATAATAATAATACAATAATACAATACTACAATCACTAACTATATTACTACACTTACTATAAACTCACTCTTCTTAAGTTCTCAACACAACTGCTCACCTCACTACCACGACATGCACTGATTGGAAATGTAACAGGCGGTGTCACGTCACAACTCAAGTCACGTGTGGTTGACTGTTGCATGACACCGGACACCAGCGGATTTTTTTTTTGGAAAAGTACCGAAATGAGGAACCGAAATCTCCTTTGCGATTCGGTACGGGTACATACCGAATGTAAAGTAACCGGTACCTACCGGT
This sequence comes from Nansenia antarctica, assembly GCF_963989245.1. Lineage (NCBI taxonomy): Eukaryota > Metazoa > Chordata > Actinopteri > Argentiniformes > Microstomatidae > Nansenia > Nansenia antarctica. The sequence goes on along the minus strand of NC_137674.1, from coordinate 23,900,837 downwards.
ACCGATTTTCGGTACCCAACCCTACCCATGCGTACGCACATAAACTGACACATGCGTACGCAGAGAAACTGACCCAGGCGTACGCAGAGAAACTGACCATGCATACGCACATAAACTGGAAGAATGAGCAACTGTGACTCCGGTGGGAGAAGGATGAAACTGGAGAAATGCTTTGAAATTGACACCGTTGTGTAAAATAAATCAACATTTCTACAACAGCATGTTTGGATACTGGATACTGGATTTTGATTGGCTAGCAACAGTGGTAAATACTCCAACAACCCACAGTTCAGACCGCATTTCCAGTATCAATGCGCCTCCCAATCAATCTGATTAAGAACACCTGTGCTGACCTACAATGCAATCGTTGATCTTGTTTATGGGACTATATTCTGTGGCGGAAGGATATATGTATTCTGAAACGATTAATGATTGTAAATAAATGAATTTAATGTTACAACTGTGTATTTTTTATATTATGTGGTGGCTGTTGTAGAAAAGCAATTTACCATTCGAGGGCGGGGGTTGTGTTCGCCTCGTGCCACAACCCTGTACCAGTGGTAAATGTCTCCACAACCCCCTTCCTCTCATGGTCAATTGTTTACATTACCTCTGACGTATTATATATGAAGAGTTCCCTGGAGTGCACACAAAACTCTTTATCTCATGCTTTAGGATAATAAATACAAACAAAGTCTGTAATTATAAAACAATACTTCCATGTTATGGAATTTATTCTCATAATTAATAAGGTGAACAGGACAATAAATTATGTTTAACCTGATGCCGTTTTCGATGCCTCAGTCAGGCAGATATGACTGCACAGTTTCATATATTGTCGTTATCACGTATTCTTTGCGCAGAACTGTTGAACTTTGGGTGAAATTCTTGGGTGAAAAGCCTTTCTGCCTTCATTGTCGTCATGCGATCAGTATGGTTTCATATTAATTTGGGGTGTTTCACTGACCATTTATATGCAACTATTAGCGTTAAAAGGATAGGACAAGACGCTCGTTCATCTGCGCACATTTTTTTGTTGATTGTGATTTATAAAGGGAAACTGGTGTGGGACGTCCATACTTACTGTTATAAATCAGAATATTTGTGTGCGTAAACGTTCTGGCTTTCGTACATACGCAACCTTTTGACGTCAACCCTACGCGGTTTTACAAACGAGGCCCCTGGACTTGTATTAACCAACTCTTCTGACCAACGCTGTCATGCCAAACATGTTGGCTAAAGCACAAACTGATTTGGGACCAGGCTTAAGGGGAGTGCCTGTTCTTCCTCAGTCCATGTACAGTCCATATAGCCAGAGTAAACATTTCTGCCCATGACAATGCCACGTCATCACCTTATAGATATCCTAGTAGCTACCATAGATTTACTTCCTGTAATTGTCTTAGTCATGGCAATATTCCAGGAAGTATCTTTGCTTGGTATTAGGGATATCTATGAGGCTCTTTTTAGCAAAATAATAATATGCTGGGATCATATGATGACATGATGGGCTGACGAGAAATATAATAAAGATATTTTGGAGGTCAATTCAGGGAGTGGATTGAAATACCATTACTGGAATGACAATAATGGGCAATTCTCAATTCTCAAAGTATTTAGTTTAAATCAACTTTCCTGAATTGACCCAAACCCCCCTAGTGCCAAGTAGGGACCAAGTCAAGGACAGTGGTTAACACTGGAACAGCCATGAGTAAAGAAAAATGTTATATCTTTGCACTCGATTAAGTTTCAGGACCCTCCTTTCATGACTTTTCCTAGATATGTGCGTTCTACCACCCAGTATCCTTACATTTTCAAAACCACATCAGGATAAGCTAGTATAAAGCTATTTTGCCATTTTTCTGTGTATGAAGCAGGCTAATTTACAAGCGGCCAACTAGTGGTTGTTGTGTGTAAATAGCAGCTTGAGCATTGCAAAGAGGTGGCTCTTTTAGTACGTAAAAAAGGCATGGCTGTTCTAGTGTTAAGGTTCGTGGTGGAAGTCCTTCTTGCCTCCAGTCTTGCTGAGCAGCCTGACGTCCGTGATGGTGATGTCGTGACTCACGGCCTTGCACATGTCGTAGAGCGTCAGCGCTGCCACGGCGACCGCCGTCAACGCCTCCATCTCCACGCCCGTGCGGCCCGTGGTGCGGCAGGTCGCCGTGACGACGGCCACGTGGGACCCCTCGTCGAGGTGGAAGGTGACGGAGGCGTGGTCTAAAGGGAGCGGGTGGCAGAGGGGGATGAGGCTGGCGGTCTGCTTGGAGGCCATGATGCCCGCCAGCTGAGCCACGGCTAAGGCGTCACCCTTGGCTAGGTGATTGTCCCGGAGCATGCGGAAGGCCGAGGGCCCCAAGTGGACGCTGGCGCGGGCTGTAGCACTTCGCCTCGTGGGTGGTTTGCCTCCCACGTCCACCATGGAGGCCCTGCCTTGGGCGTCTGTGTGGGTCAGTTGGGCTGTGGTAGTTGTGGTAGTACCCTCCAGTTTGGGGTCTTCCTCTTTGGGGTCATCTCCGGGGCCTTGTTGTCCTTGTCCGTGGCACTGCCTGACGCTGTGGCCCAGCATGGGGGTTGGCCCTGTGTTGGCGTTTCTCAGTAGTGTGCAAAGGGAGGAAATTCCGGGGAACCTTGTGTGTGATTGACTCTTCGTTGAGTTCGTTGAGTGACTCCTTGCTAGTGTGTACCTGAGACGGTCTGTGTCATTGTAACTCAATGCGTTTGTGCGTGTGTCAGAATCGGCCACCTTTGTTTGAAAACAGGAGGTGGAGGTCAGCGAGGCCGGGGCTACACTAGTGGCAGCGGCGGCACTCCTGGGAAGGTGTTCTTTGACAGTACGTGACCGCTGATAGGTCTCCGAGCAGCTGACAGCAGTTGAAGGTGCTGCTGTTGAAACACTGCAGCTTGAAAGGCACGATTCGTCCTTACTGCGCTGGCCACCTCCACTGCCGGAGGGGTACAGTCGGAGGGACATTGCTGAAGTGAGGACTGCAGGAAGAGGAAGGTGGGACAGGGTGTGGGAGGCCCCCTGGGCGTGTAGGGCGTTGGAGATGGACAGGGGCCTCTGGGAAGGGGTGCCTGAGGGACAGAGAGACTTTGTTGAGAGAATTGTTTTCAGCAGGGTTCGACAGTAAGTAAAACATTTGCCGGGTTTGTTTGCGCGAGCCCGACGACGCTGCTGGATCCTGGATATTTTTACCTGTGTGCAGGCAGAACAACAGACGGCGCAGGCGCCAGACCAGACTAGATGATCGTGAGTGAAGATATTATCAAAGCGTGCGCGATGTGACGGGTGATCGACAGGCGCGTATGCTTTAATTATATCTTGATATGATCATCTAGTCTGGTCTGGCGCCTGCGCCGTCTGTTGTTCTTCCTGCACACAGGTAAACATATCCAGGATCTAGCAGGTAACCCTAAGGGCAAATCTTTTAGCGGGCAAGTGTTACTGTCGAACCCTGTTCAGGGCTTAAACAGACAACATCAGATGAAGAAGAATATACAGTAAGACTTTATTTGACATGTACACTATGACCTACCAAAGGCACTGTCTTGACCATGACTTAATAAGTGTCATAAAGTGTCTTGTTCATTACTCACCACTCATGTCAGGAAACACAATGCTGTTATGACAGAAAGGAACATTGCCTATGGTATGTTGTCAATACATTTCACAAATGATATACAGTGATGCTTGAAAGTATGTGAACCCCTTGTCCAATTATAGTAACTATACTATTTGTTTTGTTTTTACTAGGGATGTCCCGATCCGATATTGATATCGCATATCGCACCCGAAGAAAAATAGGCTGCGATCTGCGTGCCCGATCTGGCGTGTCACTCACGTAATGACAACAGTAGTAGTCAGTGGTCTAGAGAGAGTTGGCTAGTAGCTACCTGTGTGTAGTGAGTCTGACAATGTCATGATGCCAGCTGGTGAAATCATAAACCATTTGCTTAAGAATTTTTTTGGTTATTTACATAGTCTGAAACTACAGATGGTAAGCTTTCAAATGATGCGTCATACATTGAAATCGGGAAAAAATTAAAGACGACACGAGTATTTGAATGTACCGAATGGGAATGCGACAGGAGAAAAGTGACTGACCAAACCACAACAAACGCTGCTAACAGCTAGCGGCTAACAGTGGTACATCGCTAGGAACGTCTAACTGTGTTTTTATAACATCACAGCATGCTGAGAGAACATGGACATGCTAAAAACACATAACTACACATAATTAGATGAACACACAGTCCTTGCTTTTGAACACGTCCTAAAACGAGAGTCATTATCACTTACCGGTAGCCTGCAGCAAACGAGAACAGTTAATCCAATGCACAGATTATAAGTATTTAGTGATCGTTAAACTGTTTTTTATTATATCAACTCTGTACTTTAAAACTTCAAGTTGCCTGTTATGGAAAAAAACGAAAACCAGATATTGTTGACACCCCTTCGATTCTGCGACTGGTTTCTGGTCTCACCAGCGGGCGTCTCTAAGCTACACTTTTTTAAAGGGTCCTATAATTGATTTGCCATTTGTAAGAGAAGATAAATCGAATAAAAACCTGAAGGCACCAAAACTAGAAATCAGAAAGTAACAGTACATTTTTCTACAATGCTGAATGCTGCTGTTTAAATTGTTTTAACTCTAAACCAGTTGGTCACTGAGTACTGCAGAGTACTGTTTTGTTGCTTGAATAAAGGCTGGCAGTCTTTAATAGCCAACTGTTGTTGTGGACTATACTGGGGAAGTATTTGTAATTATTCAGGAGTAAAACAATAAATACAAATATCGGATCGGTATCGGTATCGCAGATACCTGAAGCCCAGGTATTGGTATCGGTATCGGTAGTGAAAAAATGGGATCGGGACATCCCTAGTTTTTACCATGAAATCTTTATTCAACCAGTCTTTTTTATCTGACTTAACAGGTTTATATTTACCAATTCCATATGTTGGTTTAGAGGGAATCATAGTAAAATCATACAGATGTTTGAAAGCATTATAACGTCAGCCATTTTCATTGTTTTTATCAGCAATTCATTGTCTCTAAAATGTTAAAGCATATCTTG